>NW_017618360.1:2057500-2420000 GCF_001879475.1 Ipomoea nil
CCTTTTCATATTTAAAAAAAAAAAAACACTAAATCAATAGGAATTCAGTTTTCATTTGCACCATTTATTCTCAATTATTTTAGCATATTAAAGACTACTAAGTACTAACTAGCTTACCAAGACTATGTGGTCTAATGGTATCCGGGTTGGACTTCCATTTGGAAGGTTATGAGTTCGAGCCTCAGTGAAGGCATTATTGGTTCTTTGTGTACTACAATGTAATAGGGCCAGTGACATTAAAAAAAAAATAAAAATACTAACTAGCTTCAATTTCATGCTTTATCCATTTTTTCATGCATGCTAATTGCAATGTGTTTCAAGTTAGATAATTATATTCCGAATATTTTTCCAATTATTTTCTTCATCTAAAGACCAATGAAGATAATTATTTTATCCAACAATTGTTTCATCTTTGGTATGGTGACCCCGGTGGTCCGTATCTAATTTCCGGCCAAGTACAAAGATGAAATAATTAAGCAAAGTAATATAAAACAGCGACCAGCCGATACTTGATGATGTACGGCTTGACAATTAAGCATAATGAGACTCAAACTCATAACCTTTCAAATGGAAGTTCAACTCAAGTACTATTACATCACATAGTCTTGATAATTAAGCATAATAAATTGAAATGCTGTAAATATAAATATTGCTTATAAATGGTGTCATGAAACAATCGTTATATCCTACACCACGGCGCATATAGCACTGTGCGCCGTGCACCTCCCAAAACGACGTCGTTATGGGGTAGTGTTGGGAGGCGCGGTAGGAAGTTGCTGAGATTATGTGTATTTGTTCACAACGTTATGTGTATTGGTTCATACAGTTACGTGTATTTTTTATACAATTATGTACATTCTTTTTATACAATTATGTACATCCGAATCAGAAAATTTGTGTGTATTATGTTAAGAGTTGATGTGTATTATGTTAAAAGTTTATGTTTATTATGTATTATGTTAGATTATGTGTATTATCTTTTAAAAAGAGTATGTATATTTTGTTATATAATTATGTACATTCATGTATAACATTATGTGTATTCTAGTATAACATTATGTACATTCTTGAACAGCGGTTTTTTTTTTAAAGAAAAAACTACTGCCATTCACTGGGACGGAAAATTTCAAAAAAAAAAATAATTAAAACGACGTCGTTTTACATCTGAGTGCATAGTGTAACGCGCACCGTGGTGTAGGATATAAATTGCCGTCAGGAAACCTTAAAGGCCATTGATTTATAAATTTAGAAATATCGTCCAACGTGTGACAGGTTAGTGGGCTCAATTCTAGTGGAGAAAGCCCATTTAATATAGCCTAGTTCAATTGCTCACTGGGGCGAGTGTCGCATTGAATGTTTTATATTCTATGATTATTTATTTATCTAATTGAAATTGGATCGCACTCTTTTTACTTATCCACAAAGGGTGAAATTTTTAGTTTGAAGTTTTCACATATCGGCTCAACAGATTTGTGGAGCAATCATTATACTATGAGGCAAATTATTGTATGGACCATGGTGCACACAATTTTGTATGGACCATTACAAAAAGTACATTCTTAATATATTAAATGTACATTATTTTTGTACTGAATGTACATTATATAATATAATGTACACTCAGTATACAAATAATGTACATTCCCTGAATATAATGTACATTATTTTTATATTGAATGTACATTATTTTTGTACTGAATGTACATTATTTTATAGTATACAAAATATGGTCCATACAACTTGTGTGGACCATGGTCCACACAATAATGATTGATACTATGAACCATAGATCATAATTTATCATGATATAAGGTACATTTTTAATACGCTAATAATTTATTTTGTGAATGTACATTATTTTGAAGTATACCAAATAATGATCATTCACTATACAAATAACGCACCTTTAGTCTATTAAAAACTACGGAGTAATATTTATTCATGGTCCACAATATAATTTGTCGTGTGGAAGCGATAAATTACAGTGACTCAGCAATTTATTAGGTGGAAGGCCTATGTCTAAGTCCACAAAGAACCCATCACATTGAGTATTACTCTCACATTGCGATTTTCAAAATTCGATTATACATTATTGCCAACAATTGTCCATCAAAAAACATGGTTGTAGTTGGTGCTATGCACTAGTCGGATAGTAGAACTGAGTAACGCCAATATAATGAAAAATAAAAATAAAAATTAGCAAAGCCGAGACACTGAGTTAACTCTGCTATATATGTTACCAGCCCGTGCGTGAGAATCCTCTCTTTGGTCCTTCTTCTTCGACTAAAGTAGTACTGTATGTATGTTTTGTTCATTACCCATGCATGAATGTTTCTCGTGCAACAGATGAACAGCGTGCATACGCCGTGGCGGCTGGAACACAAATGAACCCATCGAGGAATTGGTCTCATCAGTAACAACCTGCGGGAAACTGTGACAAAAACCTCCGAATTTCCATCCCCATGCATGTCGACGAGCCGGAAGTTGTGATGAAAATTAGGAAAAGCCGCCATAAGGAAGTGTTACTTTGTAGATATAAGGGGTAGGGGTGAGTATCACACTTAACCGAATAATTGATGGCATTTTTTAAATCTCCATAACCGATCCAATTGATCGAACATACGCTTTTAACCGATCGAAACTGATTATGTCGGTTATTCGATTAACCGTATAACCAAGAATTCAAAGTAATATTATATATATATATATATATATATATATATATATATATATATATATATATATATTTGGTTCGGTTATCAGTGATCGGTTGGTTTTGTCGGTTTTTCGATAATTATGCTCACCCCTAATAAGGGATGTCTGGTAAATAGTTATTAGTTGATTGAGTTAGTGAGTTTGACTAATTGAGAATATTAGCTGATGGTAGAAAAGTGTTTGGTAAATTAGTTGAGAGTTGATTACATACAACAAACTTTATCAAAAAATTGATCGAAAATGATACTTTGAACATCTTTTAAAATTTTAACATTTGAGAGCAATAAGTTGTTACGAAAAACTAATTAATCAAACACTAATATTAAGTCAAATAGCTAATAATGATTAAAATCAGTCAAAATTAACTGATAAGTTAACTATGTTTGCAAAAAGGGTTATAGTGGAAATAAGCAAGGGTGGCTTGGGCAGCAACATACGTATAGCACAAATTTAATGCTGACTAACTGATTATTATGAGTTGGGAGAAGAATTGGATAAGACCGAATTAATGCCACTGCTAGCTGCTTCAATTAGCAACTAATAACTATGTTACGTTATACAAGTAAGAGCGAGTTAGTGCATATCATCAAAGTAATACCCTTGAATACAAATTGTGGTTTTCATGGTCACCATGTTAATGATGTCCCTAATCTTTTTAATTATTTCCAGAGGCGGACCCAGCATGGGGCAGCTGCCCCCACTCACCCCACCCCCTAGCCCTTGTAAATATATATATATATATATATATATATATATATATAGTACACATTTTGCGTATATCTATTTGGAAACGAATAATTTACACAATAGATTAGTTGGTCCAGTTGGTAGAGGTGTGTAGTGTGTTTTGATAGGTCAGGGTTTTGAATCCCCTTCTCAAATTATCTTTTTTTTGGCTTCCAAAAGCTTTTTCAAGTTTCAAGAGCTCCTCTCTCTCTCTCTCTCTCTCTCTATATATATATATATATATATATATATATATATAATTCTTTTTTATATTAATAATGACATGTATAATTTATAACATATTTTTTATTTGAATTATTTTATTAAATTAAATATATTTTATATTTTATATATTATGAATATTTTTATAAAATTTTGATGTATTTTATTTTTCACATATCCGCCCCCACTGAACAAAATTCCTGGGTCTGCCACTGATTATTTCATCGGAGTTATTAGATGTTTGAACACAAAGTTCATTAATTTCCTTTTCCTGTATTTTGATGTTCTCCAACCTATTATGTGTTCAAACATCTAATAGTCCAGGAAATGTTGGAGAACCTAATTATTGGAGAACACAATATTAAATTACATAATAATTAAGAGTTAATTTCATTTTTGGTCCTATATTTATATTAAGCCATTTTTATCAAAATATTCATTTTTGGTCCTACTATTATTGTCGCGTGATCATTTTTTATCATTTATCAACAAAACAGTTTAAATATTGTTAAATACAATGACATCTCCGTCTTCAATTATGAATTTTTTCAACAAAATAAACATAAAAATATAGCGGTTCAACTTACTTTGGATAAACTTGGAGGGTGTGGTTGAGTGGAAGGAACTTTTTTTTTTTTTTTTTTTTTGAAAAAAGGTTCATCTTATTTAAAACAAAACGGGAACCGGACAGAGTCTTGCCAAGGCCCAAAAGTGACCAAGCCGCCAGAAAAGAAAGGACAAGGCCCAAAGTGACCAAGTCAACAAATAAAACAAGAAGGACAAGGCCCAAAAGTGGCCAAGTCTACAAATAAAGCAAGAAGGCCTAAAGGCAAACAAGTAAAGGAGAAACTCTAAACTACAAAGTGGGCCCAACACCCATACTGCAAACAACCTGGTACTGAGTGAAAGCTAGACAATTCCCGGGCGTCATGCCCTACACTCAGGGTGGGAACGATGCTCCAACAAACTATGACGAACCAATTCCACCCTCAAGCGTCAGGTCGGTCCCCCGCGGTACAGAGCTCTGCATTTTTATCCGAGGGGACCTATATGACCATCCACAGAAGCAATGAAATCAGCCGCCAAACCCAAACCACCCTCATGCGTTGGACAGATCCCTGCCGGTACAGATCTCTGCATTTTATCCGAAGAGACCGTGAATAGTCCGCCACATGAGCAATGGTACTCACCTCCACCCACCCTTGGAACCCAGGCCACCCCTGTACGTACAGAGCCTCTGCATTTTATCGCAGAGGGCTTCAACGGCCCAAGGTCCCAAGCAATGGCTCCCTAACCACTGGTGCCAACATATATACCACCCTCAAGCGTCAGGCCAGCTCCCACGGTACAGCGTACTGTATTTGACCCGGGGAGCCTATATAGCCATCCACAAAAGCAATAGCATATATGCTAAGTACCAGAACCCACCTCACACCCTCCCAACCCTTAATATAAACAGCCAGCCTTAATTCACCAAACACCATAAACGCAGATATATATATACAAACAAGACTAAAGGAGCACTCCCACCTCAGAGTGTACGCTATGCATGAAACCAACGAATACATCCGGCAAACACACAGCAACACGCAGAAACAGGATAAGCATTGAGAACACAAAGCAGAAAGAGAAACCCGATACCAGAATCCCTTTATGCCCCATGCAAACAAGCTATACATGCGAGAAAAAACTAGCCACAAAATAAAATAATAAAAGACGAGAAAATAAAACGAAAGTGAAATAAAGGAGAGCACCGCCCTCAAGGCGGGTCCGCAAAGTCGAAGAAAACATAGGGCACGTCATCATGGATGAGGAGAGCGCGCACCCTAGGTGGTAAGGCAGCAAATGTAACGAAGGCAGTCTCCCCAGGTGTATCAAGGGCCCAATCTGCAAGAGCCTGAGTCGGGAGATTCGCCCGGGGAGGACATAGCATGAAACTGATAGTGCCGCAGGAACAGAGGAAATGCAGCCTGGAGACCACGTCATCCATATACCGCAGGAAGGGACTTATTTATGGTTAAGGGTTCGATCCTTGGCTTTGGGAATAGAGCACCTTAAATTTCCATGCCAGCTATCCCACCCAAAACAGGTGCAGGTATACCAAAAAAAAAAAAGTTTCTTACTTTTTTACTTTGGATAAAAAGATCAAAATGTATCTGTATTTAACGACATTCTAACGATTTTATTCATGTATGACTAAAAATAGTCATGTCACAATAATACTATGACCAAATGATACTGTTCTAATAAAAAAAAAAACTAAAAGTGAATTGCCATCTATAAATCTAAAATTAAAAATGGAATTAATTCTAAAAATAAATAAAATATATATTTGAAGGGTAAATATGTCCATTTTATATTTCAGGAAAAAAATAACCACTTGAATAATTCAGGGGGGAAAATGCTATTTTGCCTTCAATTTATTATCGCGGCAAATTGTCAACTCCTTAAATTGTTGGTAAGTTGTCAACTCATTATATTATAAAGTCAAGACTGACTCTTAATTATCGACTTTCTTTCGTATATACAAGCAAAGTTACTATTTTAATTGAATAATAAGTAAAGCTAAAACAACAAATAATCTATCTATACTATATATAAAAACAAAATCCTAAACTTTTAATTTCCCGCCCAATTTCTAAACTTTCTATTCTAATATTGTAAAAGAGTTAATTCCAGTAAAGGTCCTCCGACTATCTTGATTTTCCACATTTGGTCCTCGTCTTTTAATTTGGACGAATTAAACCCTTGACTATTAAAACTTTTCCACCAAAGGTCCTTCTGTTATCTCAACATTAATTTGACGTCAAATTTAGGGGTATCATTGTCTTTTCCTAGTTCGTGTCTTCATCATCTCCATTTCCCTATTCAGTTACGCAAAGCACCATTCGTTCTGGTTCCTTTTCGCCTGAAGATTAGTTTATGTTCCTCCATTGTCTCTCATAAATATTCTTCCCATATGTGATTCCAATACCAAAAGATTCAACAATTACATACCCATTTATCAACATTCAAAATTTTCAATACTAGTAAAACCCATCTCTAATGCAAACTCAATTATGCAACACTACTTCTGAACATACGTTATGAATATTCCGGTTACCTTTTCTTACCAAATGAAAAACATATAAAACAATTACTCATTGGTTTAACTCGTTTGACCATAATATTATTGAAGAAAGCTAATTAATATTAACTTTTTTGGAGATGGTGAGATTGAGGAGGCACATTCCGACGGCGTCCATAACGAAAACTTTGCTTCTGTCATGGGTGTCAGGGCCATAGGTGTTGACTCGGAATACAGGTTAGCTGTTGTAATCGTAGGAAGAGAATTCATCGTCGACAAAGTTTTTTATAACTCACGTTGAACTGTTGCAAGTTTTCTATCTTCGTCAATGCCGCCGGCAGTGCTCCGACGATCTTGTTATGGTTCAGATCCAACCAGATTAAGCTGTCGGAAAACCCCTTCACCTTGGAGAATTCGAACTGGAACGCGTTTCTTGACAAGTCGATAATTTGGACAGTCTTGTCTTTCCCGAACAAGGATGCGTCGCCTTCTAGTTTGTTCAGGGACAAGTCTATCATGATGAAACCAAGTTTGGCGAAGGATTCCGACAACGTGCCGGTGAGTTACGTTGGTTGTGGGAGAGATAAAGATTCGTCGCCGTGGGGAATTTCCTGAAAGATTTTGGGATAGTTCCGGTGAGTTTGTTTCTGTCTAAGTCTAATGCCTTCAGGTAATAAGGTTTTTGAGCTCACCCGCCTAGAGAATTTAGTTTCTGGCCTCCACTTCACCCCGGCGGCCCCGCTCTGGCAGCTCTTCTTCAATAGCACCGATCCAGTGGATCCCCACTTGTTCAACGTAAACATCTACGCCTGACCCTATGAAAATTGCCTCTCCAACCAGCTTGTTCAATATGCTCACCATGATTAGGAAGAAGAAACCCAACAAATGAAATGACCTTTTTAGCCCTTCACTAACGTCTATTTAACTCTTGGTTAACGAAAGGACCAATGGTGGAACAATTTTGATAGTTAAGGGTTTATTTCGTCCAAATTAAAAGACGGGGACTAAATTTGGAAAATCACAATAGTCGGAGGACTATTGCTGGAATTAACTCTATTGTAAAATAATGCAATACAATTCCTAATAAAATAGTCTAATACAATTCCTAATAAAATATATTGGTTTTACTTTCCTATTCGTATTATAATTCTATGTTAAATCTAGCTTTCAAATAAAATATATTTGGTAGGGAATATTCCGACCGACATAGCTTTACCCCGACCGAGCTGCCTTTGTCTTTTCCTCTTTGTCTTTGCAGGTAACAGGTCGGGCTTCATGTGAAGAACTCGGTCGGGGTCCGACCGGGAGTTGCCCGAGCGATAGTGTCGACCACCGAGCGGTAGCCCTTTGGCGAGAGAGCTGACAAAGGACACGTGGCGGCTCTTTACGACGACAGATAGGGCACCCGGGAGGATGACACGTGGTGGCTACGTGGAGAGCATGCCGAACGACCGGATTTGTGTCTCCGGTGCAGCGGCTATAAATACCCACAGTAGCTACAGTGTAGAGGACTTTTGGACGATCGATAGGTTGTTACTAGAGAATCCCGACCCCAGCCAGTCGGCACTCAGAGCAACCAAGTAGATTGTACTTAGGGCCTTTATCGTGATCAATAAAGATATTTACTTGCTTTAATTGGTCTCGGGCTTATTTCAATTATTGCTTACGTAGAATTAGCAGTATCATTTTGGCGCCGTCCGTGGGGACCCGTGCGAGAAAGCAACGTCTTGACGAGCACTCGGTTCCTTTGCAACGATGTATCCGTGGGCATACAACAATTTCGCCGACGACCAGGTGGATGCAGCGAGTTCATCCGATCACCATGTTACCCAACAGCAAGGTCAGACTGTGGACTTGAATCTTAATCTCTCACCGCCACATCCATCCAACACATACCCGGCTGCCCAACAGCCGGTGAACTACATTCAACCGGGATACCCAACACCCGGTCAGCCGTATCTGCAGCAGCCGGCGATGTATCCCGGCCAATATCCGTACCCGGTCCCACCTCCGCCATACGGGTACTGGCCTGGCCAACCGATGTACTACACTCCCCCGGTTGGATATCCACCATATACGCCTGCATACACGGCTCCAGCCGCCGCCTCTCCAGTTCACCCGACCGCACAAGTAGAGCCGCAGCATCAGTCCGCTTCCCGGGCTCGATGCTCGGCTCGTTCGCGGTTGGGGTTGGGGGGTGCTGATGCGATGGAGGCACCATGGCAGGCCCACCAAGCGGCCGAGGTTCCCGCCCTAGCGGAGGATCCCGAAGAAGTTGCCCGCGCGACAGCTTTCAATCGTCTTCGACCGGAGATGCGTCAGCGTTTGGGACCCCAAGACCCGAACCGCCAGCAAGAAGACGTTCAGATGCAGGAGGCCAGCCAGGAGGCTTCATCCGGGTATAGCGGGTCGAGATCTCACCGACGACGACGCGCTCGGGACGCAGCTCAAGCTGCCCAAGCCGCCGAGCTCAACGAGACCCGAGGATTGCTCTACAACCTCCAGGCGGAGTTTGCGCAGTTCAGAAACGCGCACCCTGCAACACCCCCGGTCGACCAATAGACCTTGCACCAGACGCCTTTTACAGCGGCGGTGATGGCGCAGCCTTACCCGCTTGATTTAAAGGTCTCTAGAGAGAAAAGTTATGATGGTCGGACGGATCCCGAGGTCCACGTTAATGACTTCTACAGCAATATGATGTTGAAGGGCGTGTCAGACACCGTAATGTGTATGGCATTTTATTCCTCGCTTACCGGTCGAGCGGCGGAATGGTTTCGAACCTTGCAGCCGGGCTCGATCGACAAGTTTGACACCTTGGCGATCAAGTTTGTGAGGAAGTTCGTCACTTCCAAAGTTGTAAGGAAGCCCTATATGTATCTGGAGAAGGCCAAGCAGCTTGAAGGGGAGAGCTTGACCGATTTCCTCATCAAGTGGAAGGCGGCGGTCGGGGAGGTCGAGCCCATGGATGATGCGACCGCCACCCATATGCTTCACATATCTCTCCGGGCGGGCTATCTATACCAGGATTTCATTCTACACCCCCCGGCCACGTATGAGGAGGCCATTCGAAGGGTCACAGATTATGCCAACGCCGGTGAAGCGAATGCCGTAAAGCGCTCGCAGGAGGTCGGGTCTTCGTCCCGTAAACCGGCCGGCCGGGCGGAACACCGATCGGGTGATGACCATCCCCGATCCCGCACCAGGCCTGGTGAGTTTACGGCCTTGAACCGATCCGCAACGGAGGCCATGCAGTACGCCCAGTCCTGCAATCTCATCAAACTCCCCCACCCCGATCGAGACGGCCCCGACAAGAGTAAGCATTGCGCTTACCACCGATGTGCCGGGCATGACACTGAAGAGTGTACCCACTTGCGCCAACTGTTGGAGGACTTGCTCAATCTTGGGAAGTTGGACAAGTGTGTGGGGAGGAGAGAAGACCCCAAGAGGAACACCGATCGGAGAGATCACCGGCGCTCCCATCACCGTTCTGATCGTGAAGGACGCTCCGATCGGTCAGGTCAGGACCGAAGAGACGATCGAAGAGATGATCGTCGTGATGACCGACGGGACCCTGACCCTCCGTCTAGCAGCCGACCAGCAGGAAAGCCGACCATCCACGTCATTTTCGGTGGATTGGAAGACGCTTCCCGACCGCGGAGTAATTGCCCGGTCGCCGTAGTGGATTCCTGGGAGACCGGGAAGAGGCAAAAGATGGAGCCCATAATCTTTACCCTTGAAGATCAACCTAGCAGCGGTGACCATGGCATGGAGGCGCTCGTGGTCACGATTGATGTGAAAGGGACGGATGTCCAGAGGGTTATGGTGGACACTGGCAGCGGTGTGAACGTCCTTTACTTGGACGTATTCGAGAAACTTGGACTTGACAGGAAGGAGCTGACTCCGGTCGGTGTACCACTGTCGGGTTTTACCGGGGCTCTTGTGTACCCCGAGGGAAAAATAACGCTCCCGGTTGAGATCGGCACATCCCCGAAATCGATCAAGATGGAGCTAAAGTTTGTTGTGGTCAACCTCCATTGCGTCCACAACATTATCTTGGGCCGACCCGCCATTATGAAGATCGGTGGGATAATTTCTATGCCCCACTTGTGCATGAAATTCCCCACCCCCAACGGGGTCGGCGTAGTCCGCGTCGACGTTCAATCCGCCCGGAAGTGTTACACTCGAGCGGTCAATAGATGTGACTCCGGTCAGTCTTCCCGGGTGAATACTATAGCCAAAGAGGAGACTAAGGATCAGAAGGAGCAGCCTGAGCCTTCCGAAGAGATCGAAGAAGTTCCCCTGTCCGAGGACCGACCGGACAGGAAGATTAAAATTGGACGGGCCCTCACCCCCGAGCTCCGAGCGGAGATCTTAACCATACTCCGGGAGTACGCTGACATCTTTGCATGGGGGCCTGAAGACATGCCCGGGATCGATCGATCAGTAATTTGTCACAAGCTAGCCGTCGATCCCGCAGCAAAGCCGGTCGTGCAAAAAACCCGGCACCTTTCTTCTGATCGCCGTGAGTTTGTTAGAGAAGAAGTTAAGAAGATGGCGGCGATCGAGCACATCCGACCGGTGATCTATCCCGAGTGGGTGGCCAACATTGTCCTTGTTCCTAAGCCCCCAGCTTGGAGGATGTGCATTGACTTTACCGACCTCAATAAGGTCTGTCCGCTCGACCCGTATCCTCTACCGAGTATCCACCAGATGGTCGACGAGACGGCCGGGGCCGAGTTGATGAGTTTCATGGATGCATTCAAGGGTTATCATCAAATCATGATGCACCATGAAGATGAGAGCAAGACAGCCTTCGTGGCCCCGGATGGGCTGTATTGCTACCGAGTGATGCTGTTCGGTCTCCGAAACGCGGGAGCGACCTACCAGAGAATGGTCAATATGCTCTTCGCCGATCTGTTGGGCCGAACGATGGAAGCTTACATTGATGATATGCTGGTCAAGAGTCGGGACCGATCCGACCACACTCGGGACCTTCGGGAGTGCTTCCAGATCATGAGGAAGTACCAGTTGCGGCTGAACCCGACCAAGTGCACATTTGCGGTTCAGACTGGCAAGTTCCTCGGCTATATGATGACCAAGAGAGGAATTGAGCCCAACCCGGCCAAAGTAAAAGCGATTCTGGACATGCAACCACCTTCTACCGTTCGGGAAGTCCAGCAATTGACCGGTCGGTTGGCAGCCCTCAGCCGATTCCTCTCCAAGCTAGCCGAGCGCGCTTTACCTTTCTTCAAGGTGTTGCGGAAAGTTAATGGATTCGTCTGGGACGAAGAATGCCGAGCGGCTTTTGATGAGCTGAAGGAATATCTCATGTCGCCAATCGTGCTCTCAAAGCCCGAGCTCGGAGAAGAGCTAGACGTGTACCTCGCCGTCTCCGATCGTGCAGTAAGCGCAGTATTGTGCCGAACCGATCCGGAAGGGGTCCAGCGACCGGTGTACTATGTAAGCCACGCGCTACATGGTCCCGAACCCCGGTACTCCTGGTTAGAGAAGGTCGGTCTACGCCTTATACATTGCCGCGAAGAAGTTGGCTCCCTATTTCCAGGGTCGAGCAATTCACGTGTTGACCGATCAGCCGATCGGGCCAGTCCTCCGAACTGCTTCATCATCCGGTCACCTAGTCAAATGGGCGTTAATGCTGACCCAGTACGCGATCAAATACCGACCGAGACCAGCTATCAAAGGTCAAGCTTTGGCTGATTTCTTGGTCGAGTGCACCGCCCGGGATACCCGACCCCCCGAGGTTGCGGATCCTGAGGCTGAGTGGTGGTCGTTGGCTACTGACGGGTCGAGTAGCAAGAAAGAGGCAGGAGGAGGAGTGGTGGTCACGAGCCCGGAGGGATTCAAAGTCTATTTTGCTCTCATGTATCAGTTCCATCCGACCAATAATGAAGCCGAGTACGAAGCCTTTGTTAATGGCTTACAGTGCGCTCGGGACTTGGGGGCTGAATACATTCGAGCTCAAACAGATTCTGCGCTCGTGGTTGGGCAGGTTCTCGGAGATTATGAAGTCAATGGAGAACGTTTGCAATTATACCGAGACCTAGCCATGGAGAAGCTTGCTCAGTTCCGGGGGTATACCGTCCGGCACATACCCCGATTGGATAATGTCGATGCGGACATCTTATCCAAATTGGCTCAAGACGCCCCGGAACACATGTCGAAAATAGCTCGGATTCTGGTGATCCCGAGACACAGCATCCATCGCCTACCGGTCAATCCAATCCAATCGGTAGAAGACAATTGGATCACGGATCTGAAGGAATTCCTCGAGCACGGTCGGCTCCCGGACGACCCTCAGCGTGCTCGGAAGGCCAAGCTTAGAGTCCCGAGGTTCCAAGTCTTGGACGGTTGTCTCTATAGGCGATCGTATGGAGGCCCTCTTATGCGTTGCTTGACCGCATTTGAGGCCGATCTGGTCATGAAGGAATTGCATTCGGGGATATGTTATTCACATCAAAGAGGCCGATCACTAGCCCGTCGTATCATGCTGATCGGGTACTATTGGCCATCCCTCCAGCTAGACTGTGAAAAGTTAGCTCGGGAATGTGAGACGTGCCAACTGTTTGCCCGGATGCCTGAACGACCGGCAACCTTCTACCAGCCGGTCACGACTGCAATTCCCTTCGCTAGGTGGGGGGTAGACATCTTGGGCCCCTTCCCTCAGCTATCCGGTCGGAGAAAGTTCGTGATTGTCGCCATTGATTACTTCTCTAAGTGGATAGAAGCCGAGCCTTTAGCCACGATCACTTCTCAGCAGTGTGCTCGCTTCCTTTGGCGCAATGTGATTTCCCGCTTTGGTGTGCCCGTGCATCTCATTAGCGACAACGGCCGCCAATTCGTAAGCCAGTATTTCCAAAACTTCTTGGCCACGATCGGGACGACTCACGTTCGGTCGTCGGTGGCTTACCCGCAGGGGAATGGTCAAGTGGAGAACGCTAACCGGACGATTTTGGAAGGTCTAAAAAAGAAGCTGCACTCGGCTGGTCGTAGTTGGGCCGATGAGTTGCCATATGTGTTGTGGACTTATCGGACGACCCCGAGGGAGGCTACTTTGGAGACCCCTTTCGTCCTGGTTTATGGAGCGGAAGCCCGACTCCCGATCGAAGCTTGGATCCCGACCGATCGAGAAAGAACCTACAATGCGGAGGAGAACGAACATGCGATGGTCGTGGATCTCGATGGGGTCGAGGAAAAGAGAGAGTTAGCCGCTCGGCGTATGGCCGAGTATCATAAGCGAGTCAAGAGTTCAAAGGACGTCCGGGTCAACCCTCGTTATTTTCAGGTGGGAGATTACGTTTTACGACGAAGGGAGGCCAGTCAACCTTTGGAGGGCGAAAAGCTAGCTCAAAATTGGGAAGGGCCGTACATCATCAGTGCTATTATACGGCCGGGTACATACCGACTGGAGACAACGACCGGTCGAGTAATCGAGGGGACTTGGAATTCCGAGCACCTCGTTATGTTTAGGCATTAGCCTATTTTTTGTAATCTTTGGACGAAGTGGGGGCTCGACCTGCGAGTTAGTCCCGGTCGTCAGTTGTAATTAAATTTATGGTTGTAAATATTTATTTAACCGCCTGCGTGCGGGAGGGTTTAATGTATATACGATCGGTGATTGCTCGACCGTTTGCATACGGCGGCCCCTTCGGTTATTTTCTTTACCTACATTGCATGCAGTTTAATTCATCGTAAAGATATATCGACCGAGCGACCCTACCGACCGGTCAAATGCGCTCCTCTTCGGCGGACATTCGGGTCACGCCACTGATCGGGGAAGCCAGGAGCTCTCAGCATAATTCCCCGATCCACTCAACTTCTTTCCACTATCGCACTCACTCGTGCCTCGAGAGCACAATAGTGTGGGGGCTGGGACAAGGAAGTATCTATAGGCCCGTGGCTCGGGAAAAACCCAACCGTGGGGGCTTACCCATTTTCAAAAATTTCGTCAAGGCCTGGAGATCGGGTAAACCTGATCGGGTTGGCCAGTATGATGTTGAAATTTCAGATGCACGACCGGGCCTTAAGCCCGTAAGGTCGGGTGTCAAACGAATTCGATTGCTGCATGACCGGGCCAAAAGGCTATGAGGTCGAGCAGTTAGGGTCGGCGCATGTATGGCTAAAAGTTAAAAACGCGAAAAGAAAGACGAACGGCACAAGTTTAACAAAAGACAAGTTTTATTGATTGAAAAGAGTGCCCGGTACAAATTCGGGACCGGGCTCCCGATTAAGATCATTACAAAATAACGAAGCCATAACTACTTCTTCGTCTCCTTCGCTTCATCCCTCTTAGAAGCACCCGCCTCGCTCGGGGTGGTTCCCGTTGACGCAGTCGGGTTGGCCGTAGTCTCCTTTGAGGCAAAGGGGGAAGGACCGGGATCAGCCAAATCGGGAGGGAGTGCAGACAGTACGAGTTGGAGGTCGTCTCCTTCGAGAGCTTGCCCCAATCGCTTCTGAGCTTTCTCAAGCATCTTCCTTTGGCCGGCCTTGAAGGCCCACCGACCAAAAGATAAAATTAGATCCTCCCCGATCTTAGTCCGTCGAGCGGCTGTGAGGAAGGCTGAGCCTATTTTGTCATCCTTAAAAGCTGACTGGGCCAGCTCGTCCGGATTCTCCATTCGGGTTTTCAATTCCTTGTTTTCCCCGATCGCCCGTTGGGCGACCTTCTCCGCCAGGACCCGGTCCTCCTCACTCTTCTTCAAGGCCTTCTGGACCTTCTCCAGCTCGGCCTGGATGTCCTTAACCTCCTGGAGACGTCGAGCAGCCATCTTCTTGTGACGGTCGGCCTCCTTGGCTAGCATTGCCCGACCTTGTAGAAGTTGAGCCGCTCGGGAGATCTGCAATGAAAAAAATGTTTATAGTCAACTCGATCAGAAGCACTTGCATAAAGTTTAGAAGAAGAAGATGCTTACCTCAGCCAGGTCGTGGCCAATCCGTTCAGCCACTTGAGTTGGGGTCATCTTCTCCAGATCTTCTTTAACTGGCCCGGCGTTGCTGATACGGGCCAGTATGGACGACTCGTCCTTGTTTCGCCCGGTCGACGGGCTCGGGCTGTGCTGTTCTCGGCGGCGTTTGATACCACCCACCTCAGTTACGCCCCGTTCCGGCGCTTTTTCTTTGCCCCGGGCAACTTCCACCCGGGTAATCAGTACGTCGCTCGGCTCGACCACAAAGCCCTCGGCCGTCGTGATGGTCGAGGTCCCCAGGGGTCGGGCCACCGGAACTTCCTTTTGCCCGGTTGGTTTCGCCTTCGGTTTCTTCTTACCGCCAAGGGAAATCTTGGCGGGTGGAGGAAGGGAAGTGTCGTCATCTCCGAATTCAGCCATTTCTGCAAAATAGAAAATAAACAGTTAGGTCGGGAAGATAAAGAGCAGTCGGGATATTAAGGGTCGGGGAAAGTAGTTAGCCTCGAACCTTTACCCTTCCTTTTGCCCCGAGCGGGCATCCTTGCAATTGTTACACCCGCCGGCTTGGGTTTGTATTTTTCGGCCAGGTCGTAAACCGGGTCGGGAAGCTGGGCCGCTTCGTAGCACTCGGGCGATTTGAAGATGCGATACTCGTAAATCTCGCTCGAGATCTTGGTCACGGCATCTATGAGAGCCTGGGTCTCGACTGGAATGACTTGCCTTCGAAAATGTTGGCTCCAGACCCTCTCGACCAGGAGGATCCACGGATCATATTTTACCGAAAAGATCTGGTTTTTCCACCCCCGGTTGTTCCCGGGCAGCCCCTTAATCGAGCACTTATCTGCTCGGGACTGCGTCATCAGGAATCCACCCCCGTATGCGGCTGCCAGCACCTTCACTTGGTAGACGAAGTTGAAGAGCTCCATGGTGCAGGCTAAGTTGTGCCGATTACAATTTGGGGGAAGCACGCAATCATTCGATGCGCGTTCGGGCAGATCTGACCGGGTACGACCTGGTAGTAGCCCAGGAATGCGGTGAGGAGGCTGGAGAAGGGGAACAAGATCGGGGCCATTAACGAATCGTAATGCATCCCGAGCCACTTCCCCCGGTGCCGCTCGATGATATTCCCGAGCTGCCTGCTGGTGTCGAATTCGACCCGACCGGCGAGAGTTGACGCGATTCTGCTGGCTTCCCCTTTCGTCAGCAAGCTCATCTGGCCTTCGACGCTCTCGCTGTTGAGGAACTCAAACCCGTCCCCACTTGGCGCCGCCGGCCCGGCCGGGTCTTCCTCGACCGCTTCCGCTTCGTTTGCCCGGTGTCCCACCTCGGGCTCAACCTGAGGGTAATCCCCTATTACCCTCGTAGGCGTTTCCCTAACGCCTTCATCCGGGGAATTTCGTCCGCTCGTGGACGTCTCATCGCTCCCCGACCCGCTGGAGCTCGACCCCGATGTCCCCGACGAGCTCGATGACCCTTCTGGCTCGGGGGCTCGGTCGGGTATGTGCTGTGGTCGTTGCTCGACCTCTGGAGAGTAAGACATGATGTCCACCTCCTCACTGCTCTGCTCGATCGTGTTGTCGTAGTCTGCGATTGAAGCGTTCTGGCTATCCGAATCTGACATGTTTTTCTACCTAAAGGTCGGTCGGGGGTTAGTACAGGGTTCGGGAAGTTAGATCGGAGTTAGTTCTACCCTACTCCTACACAAAGCTAAAAACAAAGCAAGAGTTAAAGGAGTAGAGACGTTACCGATCGAAGAAACTTGGCTGAAGTTTGTAGATGAGCTGCTCGGTTGGTCTGCTGAATAGCTCGCTCGGGACTCTCTTAGGGTGCCGATTGGATCAGAAGATTGAGGAAAGTTCAAATGAAGGCCTCAAGGGCCTATTTATAGGAGAGCATTTGGGCGGGAAACCAATCCACTTGCGCGATGTGACCCGCACTAACTCCGAGGCGACCGTTGCAGTCGTAGATGCCGGCAGTCGCCGACACGTGGCAAGAAGAGGAATGACAGCTGGCCGGTCGGTTGGGTAGCCGACGGTTGGGCTTCTTCATCCCGTCCCGTTTTTTCCCGGACGGTCAAAAAGGCCTGGGCTGGGGGGCTTTTGGTAGGGAATATCCCGACTGACATAGCTTTACCCCGACCGAGCTGCCTTTGTCTTTTCCTCTTTGTCTTTGCAGGTAACAGGTCGGGCTTCATGTGAAGAACTCGGTCGGGGTCCGACCGGGAGTTGCCCGAGCGATAGTGTCGACCACCGAGCGGTAGCCCTTTGGCGAGAGAGCTGACAAAGGACACGTGGCGGCTCTTTACGACGACAGATAGGGCACCCGGGAGGATGACACGTGGTGGCTACGTGGAGAGCATGTCGAACGACCGGATTTGTGTCTCCGATGCAGCGGCTATAAATACCCACAGTAGCTACAGTGTAGAGGACTTTTGGACGATCGATAGGTTGTTACTAGAGAATCCCGACCGCAGCCAGTCGGCACTCAGAGCAACCAAGTAGATTGTACTTAGGGCCTTTACCGTGATCAATAAAGATATTTACTTGCTTTAATTGGTCTCGGGCTTATTTCAGTTATTGCTTACGTAGAATTAGCAGTATCAATATTGTTTTCTACTTTAAAATTCCTACAATCATATTCGTATTATAATTCTACATTAATAGCCCTATTCGTAATACAATATAGGACAATACAAATAAATCTGACACTATAAATACTAGAAATCTTATAATCTGCCCACATAATTTGACACCTCTATATAATACTTTCGAATCTGCAAAGGAATTTTCGTTCTATTCTTCAAATAGTAAATTCTAATGGGATCTGTTTTTGTCTCTGATCTGCTTCCAGCCTATCCCCCAAGACAAGAAAAAGTTGTATAAGACTTCGGCTGATGCGCTGTTATTTGTCAAGGGAATATCCACGTTCCACAGTCAACCAACAAAAGTAATTCAACCAAAGGTTAGTGCCATTGACGAAGTAATTTAAATTTCTTGTTGCTATGTGTATGCTTTAAGTTGTATTTTATTACGTAATTGACAGTTGCCAAATTATTGTTTTAAGTTTTATTTTATTCTTACTGCTATGTATATGCTTACTTGCTTAATCCGGATGATGCGATGTTATTTTTCAAGGGAATATCCATGTTCCACAGTCAACTAACAAAGGCAATTCAGCCAAAAGTTAGTGCCATTGACGAAGTAATTTAAATTTCTTGCTGCTATGTATATGCTTTAAGTTGTATTTTATTAAGTAATTGACAGTTGTCAAATTATTGTTTTAAGTTTTATTTTATTCTTACTGCTATGTATATGCTTACTTGCTTAGTCACATAAACATTATATGATCTACTCTTCTTTATTAGTTGCATATCAACAACTAACGGGTAAAATGGTTGGATAGGTATGTCCTTGTGGCATTTTATGTGTTTTACAAATTTCATGATTTCATCCTTTCAAATTAAGAACACAAGTATATCTTATACTATATAATTTGTTAACAGCGCAGCAGGACCTTACTCTTAGTGGACTAGCATCTTATTATAAAAACTCTAACAATAAGGCAAAAAAAAAAAAAAAAAAATTAATAACATAGATAAATCCCAAGTTGCACAGGGTTAAGGCAGAACTATGACTTTTATCCAAGTATAACCTCTAACTATTAGGCACAAATACACAATAAATAAAACATGCAAAAAACAAGGTTAATCTATACATTTAAAAAAAAAAAGATTAATATATATACCTGCATTATTAGTATCTTATGAACCATGAAGTAGTAATCGAATGATAAATTACTCCAGTAATTCTGTAGAAACAGAATTTCAAATTACAATTTAATAATTCATTGTGAAAATTTTTTGGGCTTTTCCAATTTCAAGAGAAGATTAAAAATCACATATAATTGTCTTATAAAATAAAACACTGTGTTTTAACAAAATATACTACCATCTCAAATAATAGTACTACGAAGAAGCTCACAAGGTTAGGAGTTATAACAATAGTGTGCTTCCTATTAGACCAATTGGAAAAGGTAATGAATATTATGAGTAATAATTTACTCAAAATTAAATATGATCCACAAATATAACACTGATATTTAAAATCTCTAAAGTTTCAGCGCTTGATGCGTACATCTACACATTGACTACGGATGCGTACATCTAAACGTTGACTATTAACTGAACAATTATTTGATCGAATTCAAATAATATCAGAAAATGCAATCGATCCAACTCAATTCTTCAATTAAATTATATAATATTCGATTTAATAATTTATATAATTATATATCAATCCAAATATTCTACAAAATTTTTTAGCAAATTCATTCCGTACACGGTACATCACACGGACAAAAATATTAGTGTAATTAAAACGATCCAATTATTATAATTTTACCATTTCAATTTCATCGTGATTTAATCACCTATATATGACTATTTTATTTTTATAATTTGTCAAAATTACCCATTTCTAGATCATCGTTCGATCTAACTGCCCAATTATGGAGCTCTGACTCCTGTGCTGGCGCCGTCAATTGTCAACATTGTTGACTTTTGAGTCACTGCCAATTCATAAATTAACATATGATTCCCAAATCAAGACAAATCCATCAAATTAAAACATAAATTACAACCATTTCTTGCTTTATCAAAATTTAATCAACCTCTTAATTGTGTTGTAGTGTGATGATTATTTTTTCCATTTATGATGCTTTAACTTTTAAATTCACATAATCTCAATTAAATTGACATTAATTCATTCATGAATTACCGACTTAATTAGTATATTGAAATAAACAAGAATTACTTCATTAAATGTGATTTTTTTTATCAAAATTTAATCAACCTCTTAATTGTGTTGTAGTGTGATGATTATTATTTTTCCATTTATTGATGCTTTAACTTTTTAATTCACATAATTTCAATTAAGTTGGCATTAATTCATTCATGAATTACCGATCGACTTAATTAGTGTATTGAAATAAACAAGAATTACTTCATTAAATGTGAAAATATTTTATAGGTGTCCAACTTAAATAAAAGTCAAATAGAAAATAAGGTTGTAGTTTCAGAACACCTAAAAGTAATGAAAAAATTAAAGTCAAAATACAAAAAAGCTGAATTCGAATTATTTTACATGCAGATCTGCAGTGAAAAACATGACTCAAAGCTTTTGACCATACATTAAAAGTCGGCCAACTATCCCTAGCATTTGATTTTGGGTTTCAAATCTAATACACACACACATATATATTAAAATAAAAGAATATAATCTTGTATTTCTTTTTAACAAATAAAAATATGATTTCTTATCGATTTCAAACAAACAAGTTGGGATTACAAAATCCTACTCTTATTAGGGAAAGAAACTTGAATAATCTCCTAATTCATATATTTTCCAATATGACTAACAAAATCATTGAAATGTGTAGTTTTACTTTTAAAATATAGTAATTCCAAATTTAGATGACGATGAATATTTACAATCACTATTTAATGGTGTGTATAAAAAAATTCGAGTAATGTTTAATCTTTACTTTTAATCTTTCATGCATTTGTGGACCACATGCATATATGCTACTGATATAGAAAAACAAATGGCAGGTTATTATTTTCCTTTGTAATCAAAAGTAATACTCCGTATTCTATAAGAAAACATACAATCTTTTTAAATACCTACGGTGTACGTTGTGACAATTTCCTCTCACATATGAGCACAGAGAGTATTTTAGAGACATAATATTAAATTTAGTGTGTACATACAAAATCCGAACAATGCTTAATCTTTACTTTTTATCTTCCATACAGATGTGAACCACGCGATGCATGCTACTGATATAGAAAAACAAATCACATGTTATTTTACTTTGTAATCAAAAGTAATATTCTATAAGAGAACATAAAATTTCTTTTTAAATACCTGAGATGTTGTAACAATTTTCTCTCTTAGATGAACACGGATAATATTAAATTTAGTGTGTATAGACAAAATTCGAGTAATGTTAATCTTTACTTTTTATCTTCTTTATATATGTAGACCATACTGTGCATGCTACTGATATAGAAAAACAAATTACAAGTTGTTATTTTCCTTTGTAATCAAAAGTCTACTATACTAATAAGAGTCAAAGAAAGTTAGACATATATTGGTAGAAAAAATTGTCAATTTTTTTTAATCAAATGAATGACTCAAATTGATCAAATTTTAATTTTTAACATAAAATTTCTTTTTAAATACCTAAGATGTTGTAACAATTTTCTCTCAAATGAATACGGAGAGTGTTTTAGAGACATAATATTAAATTTAGTGTGTACAAACAAAATTCGAGTAATATTTAATCATTACTTTTTATCTTCCCTACATATGTGGACCACAAGGTGCAGTTGGACTAGGCTATACTCAATGGGCTTCCACCAGCCACTAGAGTTGAGCCCACTAACCTGTCATACAATCGTTATATCGTAGACTGCAGTGCACATGCACCACGGTAAAAAATAGCGCCGTTTCTTTAAGTAAAGAAACGGTCCGCCGTTATCGTTAACGGAGCCCACATGTTTGGTGTATTAAACACCAACTGACACTACAGTACATCTAAACCGACAATGCCTCACGTATTATTTTTATATTATCAAATGAAATTGCAGTTATATCAAAATAATACTGAAAAGTTGTGGTGAAATGGAACTGCAGTGTATGAAACTGCAGTATATATAAAATGAAACTGAATAACATTTCACATATTTGAGTGTATTTTGTACAATGAAGCTGTAATTATATCAAAATGATCATGTAGTTGTGTTTTAATAAAACTATAGTGTATATAAAATAAAATAAAATAACATTTTCACATATTTGAGTCTATAGAGATCAAATGAAACTGTAGTTATATCGAAATGAAACTGTAGTTGTGTTAAAATGAAACTACAGTGTATACAAAATAAAACTGAATAACAAAGTTACTTTTTGCGGAAGGGTGCGGAACGATGGAAAACAAATGCCGTTTCTTTTCATTTAACAAAACGACGCTGTTTTAATGCGAATAATTTGCCCCTGTCATACGTGTGCCGATATTTATAAATTTAATTTACAAATCAATGGCCTTTAAGCTTTTCTGACACCATTTATAAGCAATATTTATATTTACAGCATTTCAATTTATTATGCTTAATTGTCAAGCCGGACATCATTAAGTATCATCTGGTCGCTGTTTTAACTTTTATATTACTTTGTTTAATTTCCATTTCGATTAATTTTATTCCTTTCTACCAAATAATGTAATTTTAATTCATATTTTATTATCACCAAATTATAATTCATTCCCCCTTTAATTCTTTTCTCCCTATCAAACGTCCTTATAGCCCATAAAATTTATATTTAGAATATGCTAGACTTAACTAAGACTAGTATTTAGAGTAATGGAATCCAATAATGTGCATTGGCATATTAGAAAAAGAAAATTGGGAGGGGTTGATGGATACCTCCGAATAGGGTACCCAGTTGGGAGCATTCCTCAGCTCTCAGAGTATCGGTTTGACTACGCTACCCGGAAGGTTTGGATTTGTTAGGCTCGGCTGGCTGGCCAGGTAGGCGGTCGGGCTAGTACGTCCGACCGGGTACCACACTCAGAGGTGATTAGAGGGGATTCTCTCCAAATTATGCCTGGGATTTTCTTTTTCAACATTAGAAAAGAAGTGTGGCGGTTTATGAAGCTTCCTAAGATTCAATTTGGTAAACCCTTTTTATGTCATTTCCAAAACATGCAAATCTTGTATAAATATTCCGGACTACATTGGAAGGGGTTCTAATCCAATTCTCTCGCAATTATTCTTAGTTTACTCTATATTTTTCACTATTAAATTTGTTTTATGCCTGGCGTTCAGTTACCCCGTGATCATAAAACTAACGAGAGTAATTCGAAGGAAGAAAATATCATATATTAGTGTTTCAAATATGAGGTGAGGGAAAAATGGGTTTAAGTTACAGGTGGAGTCGTCATTCCGCTTCTTCATGTGAGAAGAACTAGAAAGAACGTAGTCTTGGCAATTTCAGGTCCATTAGGAGTCTTTGTTTCTACAAACTCCTCTGCATCTCTATCTCCATTAAATTTTAATAAATCAAATCTCATCTGAAACAACATACAGCACAGCACAACTAATTAGACTCTAGAGAGAAGCAGTTCTTCTGTTATGGCGGCGGCGATTGGACATCCAAACACCGGAAACCGGTCGTGGCTTGTACCTCTCATCGTTGTTGCAAATGTTGTCATGTTTGTTGTTACCATGTACTTCAACAATTGTCCCAGCCATGAGTCGGGTTGCGTCCCCAGGTTTCTTGGACGCTTCTCTTTAATTTCCAGCCCGTCTCTTTGGTCCTTCTTCTTCCACGCAAGTACTACTGTATCTATGTTTTCTTCATTACATTACCCATGCATGTATATATGCTTCAACTTTCTGGGTTAGTTTTCTTCATTATATTTCTTGATATGATACAGATTAGATAAGTTGGGGGCTATTGAGTGGTACAAAACCGTGCATCAAGGCCAAGGATGGAGGCTTGTAACAAGTATGTGGTTACATGCCGGCATTATTCACCTCGTTGCCAACATGCTGAGTCTTCTTCTTATTGGCATTCGTCTTGAAAAGCAACCCGCGGAATTGGTAACTTCTGGATCGCCAGCCTATCTCCGATCCGTCAATTTCCGGCCATATTGTTTAGTTGCTTTTGCTTTTGCTTTGGCTTTGGCAGTCTGTACTGCAGATATCTACTTATTGTCGGGATTTGGTGGGAGTATACTCTCGTCTTTGTTCATTCGGGGGACTATCTCTGTCGGTTCCTCCGGGGCTGTGTTTGGCCTTCTGGGTGCTCTCTTGTCTGAGCTTATCACAAACTGGTCCTTGTGTCCCAATAAGGTAAATTTCCACACATACATTTTCTGCCTTGAAACAATCCTAGTCAAGTTAGTCAAACGTATCTGTTCTATGGAGACAAAATTGAAGATGCTATTTATGTGTGTTGGTGTGAATAGGTTGTTGTATTAGTCTCATTCCTGGTGATGCTTGGCGCCAATCTGGGAATAGGAATCCTGCCTAGGATCAATAATTTTGGTAATATTGGTGGGTTCTTGACGGGGTTCCTCCTGGGTTTTGTTCTGCTGCCGCGTCCTAGGTTTGGTTGGACAGGACGACTGCGTTTTGTATCAAAATACAAACCTCACCAATATGCGTTGCGCTTTGTTTCTCTCACCCTACTGATTGCAGGGTGAGTTACGTTAGTTTACAGCTTCTTTCGTTTATTTAATTTCCTCCATAACACTGTTTTGCAGTTTATTTTGCCTTAACAGTTTGGTTAAATAAATGATTGAATCCAGGTTTGCATTAGGACTGGTTTTGCTGTTCATAGGTGTGAATGGTCATGATCATTGCCATTGGTGTCACTACTTGAACTGTATCCCATCCTCCAAATGGACCTGTCACTGAGAAAACTAATAGACAGATTGTTGTCACTTAGAGTCGAATTTGTAACTTTAATTGTAGTTACTGCTTTTGAGATACAAACATGCATGCATGTTTTGTTATTGAATTGAAGAAATTAACATTATTACACTCGAAATCTGATTATAAAGAAACTGAAATTAAACTTCCTCCGGTCCGATCCGATCACGTACGCTCCGGTGGGGCGTTAGTTTGCTGCATGCAACGAGGAAATAAACGTAAAGGGAATTAAAGACTGAAATGGAAGAAGAAGTTTAGTTAGTTAGTTAGTTGACTGACCGGAGCAAGAGATGGAGGGGATGTTGCACTGTGCGGGAATGCGAGCGGCGACGCGGAGGGTGTTGCAGATGCAGTCGTGATCCATGCTTTGTACGACGCTGCAACAGTCGGCGCTGGGGGCGGTGGTCACGGCGCCCGGCATCACAAACGGAGCGCACACGTTCAGATTCCCTAGCGAGGCGGTGCACGTGTCAGTCTGGGAGTTCGCCGCCTGCAGGAACTGTGCCGCCATCATCACGGCCAACGCCACCCAAACAACCATTCTCTTTGACTTTCCCGCCATTGCTAGCTTGGCTCCGGCAGATCGGGCTATTAATTATTTAACTTGATTTCGTTTCTAGCTAGAGTGATATACCAACGGTGATTCAATATAATGGACAAGTTTAAGATTATTGTATTTATATATAGTACAGTTGAAGGGAGGTTTGCATGAATCACCTACTAAGCAAGCTTCTAGCTCGATCATGCATCATATCGTCTCTGTTAATCTGTTATGGCGTGAATGAAATTAGCTGACGCGTGCATGAAACATGCTGTATATATAATCAGAATCTGCTACTTTTTTTTTTTTTTTTTTTTTTTTTTTGGGTATGTTTCACTATAATAAACTTTTTATTTTGTTTGTTTTTTTTTTAGCAAGTACTAATACTTTCTCAACCACAAATAGTCTATGTCAGGTTCGAACCTTTGGCCTCGATCATTAAGATCATTTTTTAATTAATGTAATAAGAGTCGAATAAGTCATTTAATTACACATCAAAGTGCAATTAGATCACTAAACTAAAACTAGGGCTATGTGGTCCAATGGTATTCAGGTTGGACTTCCATTTGGAAGGTTGTGAGTTCGAGCCTTAGTGGAGGCGTTATTAGCTCTTTGTGTTTCAGTAGGTTGAGAAAGTATATGAATAGATACTACAATGTAATAGAGCTAGTAGCATTCAAAAAAAAAAAAAAAGACCACTAAACTAAAAAAAGTTATAATTGGGTCCTTGAACAAGGTAAATTTGTGCAATAATTTAACCTAAAATACTTGTCTACATGTTAATATGTTGACACCGGTTATTGTATTCAAAAATAATTTTAACAATTTTGAATAAAATAATTATTTTAAAATTAATAAAATAAAAACCAACCGGGGAGACAAAGGGTTTCCGGACGACGCCTTCAGCCCTGATCGGCTATGGAGACGAAGGGCTCTGTTTCCATTGCTGGCCGGAATCCTTCATCTCTAGCTCTTTTTTTTTTTTTAAATAATTATTTTATTTAAAATTAAAAATTTTAAAAATTATTTTTAAATACAAATAATCGGCACATCAGCATATTAAGAAATAAACAAGTCATTTTAGGTAAATACTCATAATAAATTACATAAATTTACATTGTTTAGAAATTCAATTGTATATATATATATATTTTTAGTTCATGGTTTAATTGAAGTTTAATGTGTAGTTAAATGAACTATTTGACCATCCTTATTTTTTTTTTCTTTTCTTTTTTTTTTTTTTTTGTCTATGTACTACCCAAAATGTAAACATCAACTTTTCCAATCACTCATAATTTTGATTACATTTTAGGCCTTTAGGGTATATTTTTAGCGATTCCCATAACTATGAATACATTTTAAGGGTATGCAGTATGCTTATTTAAATTTTGAGTTATGAATTATTTTTTTTAGTTCTTATTATTTAATTTTTATTCTCAATTATAGTATTATTATTGCTAAAACTTAGTCAAATAATTATACTACAATTCATGCATTAATGTGTTTTTATATATACTTTGATAGATGGCATTCCAGGTATTGATTACTATACCACTCCAAATAGATGATTGTAGCTAGGTTTGAACCTTAGTGGTTAAGCTTAGATTCTTTGTTTTAAAAATATTTAAGAAAGTATAGAACATAAAACCTAACTCACTGGATACAAATTGTTTATCATCATTTTAATTTAAATTTAATTGTTTCATGTAAATGATTGAATATAATTGATTTAATACTCAAATTGAACGTCACAAGTAATAATGAAAATCTTTCATGTATATGTATTATTGGCTGGACTGGAATACATTATTACACTCAAATTAATCTGATCAACATTACAAAGTTGATGTCCTGTTGCAGGTCACAAAGACCTTCTTTCTTATTTAAAAAAAAAAAAAAATCATCAAAAGGAAACCTTTAGGCTCACCAACAATATGATGAGCAGTAATAGATCTTTAACTTTATTCATCCACCACCTTAGCTTAGCTTGCTTCTCATCTCGATCAATTCGCTGCAACATTGAACAAAAACCACCAGAAAATTATAATATATATATATATACACATACAGATAAATTTGAAGAATGGTATACAATATATAACTATACATGCATGCATATATGCAAGAAAATTAGTTACTTGTTTGAACTTAACCCATCAGCTATATACAACCTAAATTGATTTTTCTATTTATGATCTTTTATCTGTTAGAGTCACCTACGATATGAGATTTACCAGGTTGGGATTTTCCCATCTCTAAAAGAAAAAAAAAAAAAAAAGTGACTGACCGGGGCAAGAGAGAGGAGGGATGTTGCACTGAGAGGGAAGGCGGGCGGAGACGCGGAGCGTGTTGCAAATGCAGTCGCGGTCGACGGATTGGAGGGCGACGCAGCAGTCGGCGCTGGGGTTCGAGGCGGTCATGCCGGGCATCACGAAGGGAGCGCAGACGTTGATGTTCCCCAGTTGCGCGGCGCAGGTGTCGGCCGCCGTCTGAGCTTCCGCTTCGCGGATCTGCAGCGCCGTCGCCACCACCAGAACCACCACCACCAGGGATAGGATGCTCGTCACCTTCATGCCTGCCATTGCTGATCTTGTGGTCTGATGTAATAATAATGCTTCAGTTTTTTTTAATTTTCTGATCTGGATGGGCCGAATGGAATTATAGGAGGGATGTTTGAATTTGATGCTTCATGGTTGTATTTATAGTCGTAGGGGATGAAGCTATCTTAATCTTAATTCATAAAACATAGTAATGTTCTTTGCGTGAATTACCAACTTGAATTGGGTTGTTTAATTCTCTAATGCTGTCAAATTATTTTATGAGCTCCAGACAAGAACTGTGTATTGTGACATCTATGGGATTTAGAATGTTTAATGGTAGTAGTTTATATGCCAATTCCGGAAGTGACTCTACTTTTTATGTGATATGCAAGCAATTATTACACATAAATATAATTTATTTAGTGCACACATTCAAATAATAAATGCAGATTTCTCTACTTAATAAATAAAAATAATACTCCAATTATATATATATATATTCACATTTGGCCTGGTTTGATAATTTATTTAATCAGTTTTCCTAATTAATGTGACCAGTTATAATTATATAATGTTATATCGCAAATTATAATATGGTCCTTGTGGACCTGTGTTCACCCTGGTATTGTAAATTCTGATTCAAATAATGTACTTGTAATTAACATATTAAAAGTATATATTTTTAATTAATAATAATATGTTCCTATAGTTATATAATATATTTATAGTATGTATATAATTTATTAACTGTAGCTATATAATTTGAATAAGTTTACAAGATATTCGGTGACTTTACGAATTACGATCGCCAAAGAAGTTCACGGTGAACTTGGGAGACGTTATGCCATGGAACCGTGTTCACCATTCATGGTGAACACGGTTCCAACGGTGTTAGTACACCGTTATCTTCTTCTTTTCTTTTCTTTTTTTTTTCTTAATTAATTGCGTGACTTTTCTTCTTTATTTTCACATTTTGCGGTTTCACTTTAATTTGAGGTGAACAAAGATTTCGGACATTCATAAATTATGAATTCATGCCTGCACATTCACTTTGGAACCATGCCTACACATTCCCGTCCGAAATCACGGACATTCATAAATTATGAATCCATGCCTGCACATTCACTTTGGAACTATGCCTACACATTCACTTTGGAACCATGAGATTATGAATTTTCTGTTATGAGATTATGAATTTTCAGTTATGCGATTATGAATTTTCTGTTATGCAATTATGAATTTTCCGTTATGAGATTATGAATTTTCATTACATTCATAATTTCGGACATTCATAAATTATGAATTCATGCCTGCACATTCACTTTGGAACCATGCCTACATATTCTCGTCCGAAATCACGGACATTCATAAATTATGAATCCATGCCTGCACATTCACTTTGGAACCATGCCTACACATTCACTTTGGAACCATGAGATTATGAATTTTCTGTTATAAGATTATGAATTTTCTGTTATGAGATTATGAATTTTCAGTTGTGAGGTTATGAATTTTCTGTTATGCGATTATGAATTTTCTGTTATGAGATTATGAATTTTCATAAAATTCATAATCTCATAACAGAAAATTCATAATTTGATCAAACGCGCGCCGTTAACTCCACATTCGCGAAATTTTGTTTTTTTGCCTAAGGACGTCGTTTTGCCTTGTGTTCACCATTCTCGGTGAACACGACTCCATGGCATAATTTGCGGAACTTGGTCCATGATATAACTATTAGAGTAAATACCAGCCAAAGTCCCTCGATTTTGATGGTTTCACCACCTATAATCCCTAACTTCCGTAATTACCATCCGTGGTCCTCCGAGTTGCAAAATTTGACCTGCTACCATCCTTTCGTTGATTCCTTCCGTCTTAACCGTCTAAAAGGGGGTAGATATGTCTTTTGACAAAAAATAAAACATTCAGAAATTAAAAAAGCACAAATTCTTGATGGTAAGATAATTTTCTTCATTGATGATACGCCGACGGGGATTTCGCCAGAAAATCTGTTGTTCTTGATCTCCAACCGCATGAAATTTTGTGCTACTTTGCTCGGAAGCTAGCCGGAGAATGAGTTGTCGCTCAGCATCACGCTAGTCAAGTTCTTCAGAGAATGGGTTTTGTTTTCAAACGCTGTTATCCCAGTCAGAGCCTTGCCGGCGCACAAATTCTTTCCGGTGTATTACAAAATCAGAGGAAGAAACCCTCTGCAAATTTATTTTTTTTGGTAGAAACAACCCTCTGCAAAATTAGAGGAGGCAACCTATTGCAAAATCAGAGATGGGATTAAGCCTATGCTTAGTGAAATTTCACAATTCAAGAGATTCTCTGTAACTCTCCAATGCCGCCTGGGATTTCGACGGTCAAATTGTTCATTGACAAATCGATCACGGACAATCTCGAAGACTCTGTAAAACAAATCGACTGTGCTGCTCTTCATTCACGGCGACGCCTTCCACCGCCACTTCTCAACCGCCGCGACCTCGATCAGATCTGAAACCTGGCTCATCTCACCCTTCCACCTTCATTCCAGCTCTGCCCATGTGGGCGGTGGCAGCATCGGCGGTCGAAAACGCCGGAAATTAAGAGGGTACTACAAGCGGGACCCCCACCTCTAGCTGTGTAGCTTAGCCGGAGCAACACCTCTGAGCACCTCGCCACCGCCATGTCTCGTTCCTCAGCCTTCCTCTGCCCAACCTCCGCCACTTCCACCTCCTCTATTTCTTGAACTTCCAGTTCCATTGCGGCGGCGACGCCTTCGCCGCTCACCACTAGTTCACCTATTTTCTTTGACCGGAAAATCCAATGAAGGTATTTTGTGCTTTTCTAATTTTGAATGTTTTGTTTTATGTCAAAAGACATATGTACCACCGCTTTAGACGGTTGAGACAGAAGGAATTAACGGAAGGATGGTAGAAGGTCAGATTTTGCAACACCGAGGACCACAGATGATAATTACGGAAGTTAAGAACTATAAGTGGTGAAACCACCAAACTCGAGGGACCTTGGCTGGTATTTACTCTAACTATTATATATAGAAATGTTTTGGATGGAGTGGCCCATAATAATAGTAATTGGTTAGGCCCATAAGATAATTGTTGGGGCGGCCCATAGGAATAACCGGATGATCTAGAGAAGGCAATGACTGTAAATATGCCTTCGGTCCCGCGCATTAGGGGTTTGTGAGCATTAGCTGAAGAAGAGTTTCGGAGCTTTGCTGGTAGGGAGAACTGAGAAGCACCTCAAAAATGGCGGACGAAGACTATGAGATGGACGGAGGGTTCGTATCTCGTTCACCTTTTGCCTCTCGTATTCATAATTTTTCTGTTAAACCGTTTTTGTGCGATTTTTCTCCTTTCAGTCTAGGGTTTAGGGTTTTTCATCGTTGATTTTATCTCTACAATTATGTCTGAACGTCAGGTTTTGTTTTTATTCTTAAATTTTGTAAAGCTCTTCGACAACGTAAGATGATTGTTGATTCTACAGTAATTTGATTTGAGCTCCATTTTTGTTTGTTTATTTTATGCGTTTTCGCTTCACTGTGTTTCGTTCTCGGTGGATGATAACTTCCCATCAGTGGAAAAGACCTTACATCTCTTGTTATGCTGTACTGATCAATGATCATTTGTCCTGTTTTTTAGATATGAGGAGGAGCCAGTAGAGCCTGAGATTGAAGTAAGATGATTTTGCTGGTTTTCTTTTTTCTTCCCCCATTATCGTATTGGTTTATAAATTTTTACTAATGGATCGTTGTTTGAGGGCCTTTGACAGGAAGGAGTTGAGCCAGAGGAGGATAATGCTCAGCCAGAAGATGTACCTGACGCCCTAATGGGTGACGGTGATGATAAAAATGAGCAGGATGCAGTGGAACGGCCTCGGAAAACATCAAAATATATGACAAAATATGAGAGAGCAAGAATTCTGGGTACCCGTGCACTTCAGATCAGCATGAATGCTCCTGTGATGGTTGAGTTGGAGGGCGAAAGTGATCCCCTTGAGGTAGTTCCTTTCAATATGCCTTGTCTTGTGAAATTGGAATAATTGAAATTTGCAATTTGTAGACATGTAAAATTGTCTCACCTTTGTTTATAAATCAAGGAATAAGGACCAGTTCTGGTGGACTTTGTGTGGATATATATCTTTGGAATCTGGATCTTCACTACATGTTCACGTTACTTGATATGTTTTCTAGAGCTCATTATGAATCTGCTTTGTAGTTCTATGAACACTTTATAATCGATTAGGAGGTCTAAAGATATGAGCAAAGATGAACAATTTGCTTAATTGCTTACCTGTGTTCAAATGAATTAGTGAAAAAGCAGGTTAATAAACACTGCAAATAGTAGAGTAATATGCTTGGAATTTGTACTTCTCAATGGTAGATTTCACTCTGCAGCTCACTCTTCCTGTGCATAACTGAGATCAGATTGTTGTGCCATGTAACTGTGTCAACAGTGAAAAATGTTACAGCTTTCATCTTAGATGTGGTGGTTGTGGGTTGTAATTGTGACTTTTTAGTACTCCGTATAGTTGAAATAGATTTAGCAGTTCAAGAGTCACTTTTTCTTCTCTGGTTTGTTATTATTATTATTATACAGTCATATCATTGTTTTATGAGAAACTTGTGTAGCTGAAGGAGGCTACATCTGACCAGAACTGCTACATTTTATTTGAAACTTAATATATGATCATAAAAAGATGTAGTTTGTCTATGTGGCTCATGTATTTTCCCCATCTGTTCTAGATTGCTATGAAAGAGCTTCGAGAGAGGAAGATTCCCTTCACAATTCGCCGTTACTTGCCTGATGGAAGGTAAGGTTCCTTCCCCTTTAAGCATCCATCTATATATATCATTGTGAAATAATGGATCTTAATTGTATAATTTTCAGTTATGAAGATTGGGGGGTTGACGAACTGATAGTTGAAGACTCGTGGAAACGACAAGTAGGTGGGGCGTAAGCAATACTTGCTGAACTGTTGTAGTCGCTCTAATAGGATGTTATGTATTGCGTGGTTTGGGGAACTAGTAGGGGGAACTATACCTCCTACTAAATATTGTTGTGATGGAGATATTAACAACTTTGTGCTTGTGAAGTGATGTGTTTTGTCCGGAATTGCATGTTTGATTGCTACTTTTTCTTAATTCCAATTGTCACACTCACATTAGTGCATTGTGGACCTTTTTTGGCCTTTGTTGTTAAAGTGGCTATATATATACCTTTCTAAACTCACAAGAATCCAATCGTGGAATGGTTTCGTGGAGGACATGATTCCAGTGGAGGATTGATGCACGGTTTCTACTGTAAATATACATAAATGGAATGCATAGCTTTCAAAAGTATAAATTTGCAAAAATATTGAGTTTGAGGAACTTAATAACAATTTGAATTATAATTACTAAGTGCTCACTGAAATTAGTTAAAGTACTTCAACAGTAACTAATTAAATACTGTTATATTGTTAACAAAATTATGGGAAAGTCTAGAAGGTAACTTAGTTAGAGGACTAAACGATACTATCATACTAACAAGGATATGATAGTATTACCAATGGCGGTCACTAGTCAAAATTCTCAAATTGTTTTGTCACAAACCAGAAATAAAGAAAAGATAAAGCAGTGATGATAAAAGTTAAAAAGGTTAATAGGTGATTATCTGCGCTAGGCCGCTAGTAAAGTACTAAAGAAGGATTTGTTTTATTCAGAAAAGGGTGAAAAGTAAAGATTGAAGGATAGATTATATCATTATTGGGGATATGAAATAGGTGCAGAAATAATGTACAAAGAACATGGCTGGCCAGTGCTCACCTCTCCCTTTCTCCTCACTTGCCCATTTTTCTACAAAGCTAGTCTCACTCAGTCAATCGGATCCCCCTTTCTCTCTTCTTCTCCACCGCCTTCTCAACTGCAAAATTTTCAATCTTTTCTAAGCTACACTACACACACACTCTCTCTCTCTCTCACTATATCCCATGTCAGAAAGAACATCAGCTTGACTCAAAAAGGTAAAATCATTTTTGCTTCTCTGCCATTTCACGAACAGAGGAAAATCCCATTTCTTTCACTCCATTTTCTGTTTCAACTAACTTTTGTTGGGTAACTATGATATATAAATGCTGCAAACAGTTTGTGGTGTGATGGCCATTTTTTAAATTCTACATCACCTTCCTAGACCCACACTGTGGTCGCGACAGTTGGAACTTCAAATCAAACGCGTAATTGTGTTTTTCTAATTTCTGTATTATTTATTTAATTTGTTTACCAAGTTTGTTATTGTTATTGGATCCTGGGAGTTTGGAGTTCACAATTCCTATGTTTTGTGTTAGGAAACCAAAGTTAATTTCCTAGTTGAAGTCTTAATTACTTGTTTGTTTAATGAATTTTCGTATGATTATTGACTATTGTGAGTTGAGGAATTGTAAATTCCTAGAATTTGTATCAGGATACTCCTATGTCTTGTTCTAGTGAGCTGAAGTTACTTCTATAATAGAAAAGTTTATGTATAGGGTTTATGGGTTGAGCTGATGTACACAGTTTGGTCTAGGTTTTGCTTGTTTGAATGGTAAAGTTTCTTCCGACAAGGAAAATCCGCAGTCACTACCTAAGGCCTAAGGGTGTGCACTGGGTAAACCCCGCCCCTAACCTGCAAAGGAATAGCTGACTGGCTCAAACCAAGAAAGTCAAACTTGTAACCTTTTGGTTACCAAGCCAACAGTCTCACCAACTTGGCTGGGTTTAATTATGTTTCTAATGTGGAGCACGAAAACCAGTTTCTCATAAAGGATATTGGTAGTGTAAACTGCATGAAAGTGAAATTTTAAATTTATTGATAAATCTTCATCTGCTATATGATTCTTTTATTCAGCGCAAGCGAGTAAACTCAGCTTTTGTTGACGAGTGAGAGAAAGAAATGAGTAACAATGAGTGGCATGACCATCATTTGAGTAGTGTGTTGCAGCCTGAATTTGCAGAGGACTTAATAAAATGCTTTCCCGAGGATGGTGGTTTAAGTCTCGAGGAAATTCGTATACAGCAGGTACTCTGGGTTCTAACGAAGCTTTTAACTGAGTTATCAAACGGCTGTTTCAATTACCGGTTTACTAAAGAATTCCCTACAATTCTCTATTTTGCGTGTGTATGTGTGAAGAATCCTTTTTCACAGTTCTCCTACTATGTAACAGGAAAGTCTCTATCTCGCATTTCAAAAACATGGGAAAACCCAAAGCACATCTTCTGAGCATGGTGAAACTAGTCGTAGCAACCCATTTACAGTGCAAGAGCGTGCTTCACAATTGGCTCTTGATGAGGCTTTAGCCAGATCGTTAGAGATGGGCGATGGTTTTGACGATATCCATACCTTGGCTGGTAACTAAATACGATTTTCACAACCTTCTGTATTCTAAACTCTTTCTCGAGAGAGAGAGAGATTCTTTTTCATAATATTGAAATTGGTTAGGGTGCTCAAATTTGAACATCTTCTTCGTTCACAGGAGCCAGTGGATCCCAACACCGAGAGCCTCCTGTCAGGGTATTGTGCAACACATTTTTCACTCAGTATTTCTACTTTAGAAGTTAATAGGTGTGTTAAATTAGGTTTTCTATGTATCTTTGCAGGCTGAAATTTCAAATACTGCTGGAGATGCCATTGATCTAGATAACATGAGCTACGAGGTTGGTATAGTAATGAACAGCATTGAAATGCTATGGAGATTAGATTTGCATGCCCTATCTAATCTACGGCTGCTAATTATCCTTTCTTTTGTCAGGAATTGCAGTCATTAGGAGATGCTCTCGGCCACGAGAGCAAAGGGCTGTCAGATGACATTATATCTCGACTGCCAACCTTTAAATACAAATCTTGGTTTTCCATTTGGAAAAAGAAAAGCAAGGACGAGTATGTGCAGTCTTTCCTATTCTATTTTCTTCTCGGTTGTATTTCCTTTCTTCCCATAGCTCCCGAGTATTTAATCTAGACTGAATTTATATGGATGTGCTGAGCATATAACCATTAATGTACAATCCAACTATCAGCTTAGGCTTTTAGTTGAGATGGAGCATATGCTTCAATTTGGTATCAGAGCTTCGTCACCCGATACCATGATCCAAGATTCTGCTTCATAGGCTTTGCGTTTTTCATTTTCTTCCAACTCTCGTTATGTGTTGCTATCTGCATCACAGGTGCGTGATTTGTTGCTCGCAATATGCAAATAGAGATAAGTTGGCGAGTTTGCTTTGTGCGCATACATTCCATTTTAACTGCATAAAGCGCTGGCTCAAAGAAAAGAAGGTAATAAAACCGTCTCCTTGAATCTATCACTGTACTACTCATTCTGGCATTACGTATTAGCATGGTTGCAATAAGCGCCAGGTGCTGGTCGGGCGGTAGAGTAGCGCCTAGCGCCTAAACGGCCTAGGCGGCACCTAAGTGGCCTAGGCGGCAAGGTCGACATATATGCACCTACGCCCGCCTAGGTCACTATATATATATATATATATATATATATGTCACCTAAGTGACCTAGGCGGGCGTAGGTGCATATATGTCATATAAATGAAAAAAAAAAATTAGCAAGGTCGAGTTAGCCGTGTTAACTCAGCTAACTCGATAGAAATGGACGAGTTAACTCAGTGCTAGGCGGGGGCCTAGAGGGGAAATCACCACGGCCTAGGGGAGCCTAGCGCCTAATCGGCGCCTAGCGAGATTTTTGCAACACTGTGTATTAGTTTGCGCCTTTGCGGGATTCCTTAAAAGAACATTCTTATATCTACACATCTCCGTGCCTGCATTTCGATTTGTGTTCACTTAGGACTATGCATTTGTTCATCAACGCGACACCGCTTCGTCGAAACGCAAGTCTAAGGCTTCGTGAAGTATACTGATCAGTATGTGTTTTCTCTGGTGCAGAATTGCCCTGTTTGTAACATGGAGGTAGCTGATGCCTGAGCATGGCAAAGCTTGGATGGAATTTTACAGTGCAATTTCTTGTTTTGTAGGGGAATTAGGCCAAATTTACATTTTACTTTCATGCTGTAACTTTTTAGATTTAATTTTTTTACAGCTCTTGAAACTGGGGAGTGGGAAGAGTGTTCTGTCTTCTGCTTCATGCTTTGAATCAATGGCTTCTTTTATACTTCTTCTGCTACTATTGGAGCATCATAGGGTGCTTTCTTTTTCAATTATTTTTTAGAAAATAATTTAATGTATATAATATTGATTGACATCGAAGTGCAACTTGCACCACAAGTTGATAATCAGAATTAATTATTATAAGTAAGTATAATGGTTTGCTTCTTAATATAACTATAAGCTTTAAGTTCAGGAAACTTTCTTAGTTTATGTTGATTTGAACAATTCAATTAGTAGCAATTTAGACTATTCCTTGTAGCTTCATGTTGGTAGTGAAATCAAAGAAAACAAAAATCTATTCACCACCCATATTGATTAGATAGTATCACTTTGAGACTCATCGATTAGGACTTTATTTATTTGAAATTCTCTATAAAGAAGTTTTGACCTCACATTTTAGGATATTAGAGCATTCATAGCGATTGATTTTTCTTGTTTTTGTCAGCCCAAACAACTTGATTTGATTTTTTCTTGATGTGGAAGATAATTTTTGAAATGATTTTTCTCCATGTAAAATACTAGATTTTGTCAGAATTTTTTTTCTTAAAAATAAAAATAAAAATACACTAGCCTGGGCACTGCCACCCTAGCTAGCGGCCACTCTGAAGAAGAAAGGAGTTTTAAATTGTTTTTCTTTTTTAGTTTGTCAGATTTTGTTTTTGTTTTTTCGTTTTTATTTTTTTCCTTATTCTTTCTCATAATCATCACATTAAAAACAAAAAAAAAAAAAAAAAAAAAAAAAAACTCAAACAAATGTGGATGCTTTTAGAGCATCTATAATAGTGTAGGTTTTTTTTTTTCTTTGGTGTGATTTTTTATGAGCCATGTAGGAAAAAGAGGAAGAAGTAAAGAGAAAAGCAAGGAAAAAGAAATAAAAAGAAAAACAAAAGCCGCCGCCTAGCTGACAAGTGACCATCCCTTTCAGTTTACACGCCAGCTACGCGCGGGACGTTATGCCATGGAACCGTGTTCACCATGAATGGTGAACACGGTTCCAACGGTGTTAGTATACGGTTATCTTTTTTTTTTTTTTTTTTTTCTTAATTAATTGCGTGATTTTTCTTCTTTATTTTCACATTTTGCGGTTTCACTTTAATTTGAGGTGAACAAAGATTTCGGACATTCATAAATTATGAATTCATGCCTGCACATTCACTTTGGAACCATGCCTACATATTCCCGTCCGAAATCACGGACATTCATAAATTATGAATCCATGCCTGCACATTCACTTTGGAACCATGCCTACACATTCACTTTGGAACCATGAGATTATGAATTTTCTGTTATAAGATTATGAATTTTCTGTTATGAGATTATGAATTTTCAGTTATGAGATTATAAATTTTCTGTTATGCGATTATGAATTTTCTGTTATGAGATTATGAATTTTCATTACATTCATAATTTCGGACATTCATAAATTATGAATTCATGCCTGCACATTCACTTTGGAACCATACCTACATATTCCCATCCGAAATCACGGACATTCATAAATTATGAATCCATGCCTGCACATTCACTTTGGAACCATGCCTACACATTCACTTTGGAACCATGAGATTATGAATTTTCTGTTATAAGATTATGAATTTTCTGTTATGAGATTATGAATTTTCAGTTGTGAGATTATGAATTTTCTGTTATGCGATTATGAATTTTCTGTTATGAGATTATGAATTTTCATAAAATTCATAATCTCATAACAGAAAATTCATAATTTGATCAAACGCGCGCCGTTAACTCCACATCCGCGAATTTATTTTTTTTTTGGCCTAAACACGACGTCGTTTTGCCTTGTGTTCACCATTCTTGGTGAACACGATTCCATGGCATAATTTGCGGCTACGCGCACAGTAGGTGCACGAAGCGCACATGCGCTTTTAATCTATCAATTTCTCTGTCTTCTAGCAGCAATAAGGGCCCACAAAAATGCATTGTTTGCACGAGTAAAAAATCACAAAAAAACTCCTCCCACACTAGTTAAAAACACACTCTCAATTTTTTCATCTGCAAAAAAAACGAATAAAATGCACTGATGTGCATTGATACTGCTAATTATACGTGAGCAATATATAACAACACGAGACCAATTAAAGCAAGTAAATATCTTTATTGATCACGATAAAGGCCCTAAGTACAATCTACTTGGTTGCTCTGAGTACCGACTGACTGCGGTCGGGATTCTCTAATAACAACCTATCGATCGTCCAAAAGTCCCTTACACTGTAGCTACTGTGGGTATTTATAGCCGCTATGCCGGGGACAGGATTCCAGCCGTTCGGCATGTCCTCCACGTAGCCACCACGTGTCGCCCTCCCGGGTGCCCTGTCTGTCGTCGTAGAGAATCGCCACGTGTCTTTCGTCAGCTCTCTCGCCAAAGGGCTACCGCTCGGCAGTCGACACCGTCGCTCGGGCAACTCCCGGTTGGCCCCCGACCGGGTTCTTCTCAAGGAGCCCGACCTGTTACCTGCAAAGACAAAGAGAAAAGGACAAAGGTTTCTCGGTCGTGGTGAAGCTAAGTCGGTCGGGATATTCCCTACCAAGAGCCCCCCAGCCCGGGCCTTTTTGATCGTTCGGGAAAAAATGGGCCGGGATGAAGGAGCCCAACCGCCGGCCGCTAAACCGACCGGCCAGCTGTCATTCCCTTCTCCGCCACGTGTCGGCCACTGCCGGCCTCTGCGACTGCAACCGTCGCCTCGGAATCAGCGCTGGTCGTGTCACGCAAGTGGATGATTTTCCCGCCCAAACGCTCTCCTATAAATAGGTTCCTGAGGCCTTCATTTGAACTTTCCTCAATCTTCTGAAGCAATCGGTACCCTCAGAGAGTCCCGAGCAGTAGATCAGCAATCCGACCAAGCAAAGCAAAACTTCAAATCCTCTTCCAAGTTTCTTCACTCGGTAAGCTCTCAACCCTTCTCTTTTCTTTACACCTCCATCTTAGGTAGAACTGCTAGGTTAACTAACTGTCCCGGACACTTTAAGTCCTTTACTAACCCCGACCGACCCTTAGGTAGATCGAAATGACGGACTCTGACAGTCAGAACGCCTCGATCGCGGATTACGACGAAGAGGTCGAGCATCTCAGCGATGAGGAGGTGGACATCATGTCCTACTCCCCCGAAGCTACCTACCGACCGGCGCCAGCCCCCGAGCAAGCCGCCGCACAAGACACGTCGTCCAGCTCATCCGGGTCGTCGAGCTCTAGCTCAAGCGGATCGGGGAGCTCCGACGAAGAAGAAGAAGGAACCACATCGGGGAGACAAGGATCTCCGACCGAAGGCGTTAGGGAAACGCCCACCCGGGTGGTTGGGGACCACCCGAGTCCTGCTCCCGAGCTGGCCGAAGAAGACACGGCCGGGCCGGCCGCCCCAGCCGCAGCGGAGTTCGAATTCTTGAACAGCGAGAATGTCGAACAACAAATGAGCCTACTGACCACGGGCGAGGCGGCCAGGATTGCTGAAAGGCTCGTAGGTCGGGTGGAATTCGACACGAGCCGAAAGTTAGGGAACGTCATCGATCGGCATCGGGGCAAATGGATCGGGATGCATTACGACTCCCTAATGGCCCCGATCGCCATTCCCTTCACCCCCCTCCTGAACGCCTTCTTGGCCTACTACCGGGTCGTCCCGGCCCAGATCTGCCCCAATGCGCACCGGATTATCGCCTGCTTTCCGCAGATATGCGCCCGGCATGAGGCCGCCTGCACGATGGAGCTGTTCAACTTCATCTACCAGGTCAAAGTTCTCCCGGGCAACTATGGGGGCGGGTTCCTAATGCTGCAATCCCGAGCCGATATGTGCGCAATCAAGGGCTTGCCCGGGAACAACAGGGGGTGGAAGAACAGGATTTTCTCCCTCAAATACGACCCCTGGATCCTCCCGGTTGACCGCGCTTGGAGCACCCATTTTCGGAAACAAGTGGTGCCGGTCGAGACGCAAGCGCTCAGGGAGACGGTCAGTCGGATCTCGAGCGAGCTGCACGAGTATACGATCTTTCGAACGGCTGAAAGTCTCGAGGTGGCTAAACTCCCGCCCCCCACATACGAGCTACAGGAGAAATATCTGCCCGTGCCGATGGGCGTGACGGTCGCCAAACCATCGAGGCGACCGAAGAAAGGTTTTAACACGAGCTAACCCTCCCGACTTAACTTTATGCCTCGATCACACTAACTTGGTCTCTTTGTTTGCAGCTATGGCAGATTTCGGTGATGAGGAGGCCCCCCTTCCCCCGCCTGCCAAGATCTCCCTCGGCGGCAAGAAGAAGACCAAAGCCAAGCCAGCCGGGGAAAAGGAGATCCCCTTGGCCCGACCCCTAAGCGCCTCGACCGTGACGACGGGCGAGGGCTTTATCGTCGAGCCGTCCGATGTCTTGGTCGCCCGGGTAGAAGTTGCCCGGGGAAAAGAGAAGGTGCCCGAGCAGGGCGTGAAGGAGGTGGGCGGCATGAAACGCCGCCGTGAGCAACGCAGCCCGAGCCCTCCGGTCGGGCGGGATAGGGACGCTTCGTCCATCTTGGCCCGGATTGGCAATGCCGGGCGGGCCAAAGAAGATCTGGGGAAGATGACCCCCACACAGGTAGTCGAGAGGATCGGCTATGATCTGGCCGAGGTAAGCCTTTTTAGCCATCCATTTTTTGTGCAAGTGCCTTCGACCGGGCTAACCCCGACTGTTTTGCCTTTGCAGATCTCCCGAGCGGCCCAACTACTGCAGGGTCGGGCCATGCTGGCCGAGGAGGCCGACCACCACAAGAAGACGGCCGCCCGTCGCCTTCTGGAGGTTAAAGAGCTCCAAGCCGAGCTCGAGAAGGCCCAGAAGGCCTTAAAGAAGAGCGAGGAAGACCGGGCTCTTGCAGAGAAGGTTGCCCAGCGGGCGATCGGCGAGAACAAGGAGTTGAAGACCCGCCTGGAGAACCCGGAGGAGTTGGCCCGTTCGGCCTTCAAGGACGACCAGATCGGCTCGGCCTTCCTCACAGCTGCTCGGAGGACCAAGGTCGGGGAGGACCTGATTCTCTCCTTTGGTCGGTGGGCCTTCAAGGCCGGCCAAAGGAAGATGTTAGAAAAGGCCCAGAAACGGTTGGGGGAAGCCCTCGAAGGCGACGACCTCCAACTCGTACTGTCTGCCCTTCCACCCGACCTAGCTGACCCTGGTCCCTCTCCCTTTGCTCCGAAAGAAAGAGCGGCTGAGCCCGGTGGAACATCTGCGGCCACCCCGAGCGGGAAGGAAACGGCTGCTGGAGCTCGGGAGATGAAGAAGTAGAGTAGGCTTCTTTTCTTCTTCTTCTTTTTGTAGAGGACCATTGATCGGGAGCCCGGTCCCGATTTTGTACCGGGCACCTTTTGATGATAAATCAAATTTATCTTTTGTTTAACTCATGCTGTTCGTTCTTTCTTTTCGCATTTTTATCTTTAGTCGTGTAAATGCTGATCCTTAATGCTCGACCTCGCGGCCTTGTGGCCCGGTCTTGCACTGCTTCGACCCGCTCGACACCCGACCCTACGGCCTTACGGCCCGATCGCGCCTCCGAGACTTCGACGTCAAACTGGCCGTCCGATCGGGTTTACCCGATCTCCGGCCTTGTCGAAAATTTTTGAAGCCAAGCAAGCCTCAAGACTCGTCATAATATCGACCTACCCGACCAAGTTTACCCGGTCTCCAGGTCTTGACGAATTTTCCGAAAAGTAAGCCCCACGGTCGGTCTATAGCGAGCGATATGGGCCCATCAACACTTCATATATCCCAGCCCCCACACTATTGTGCCCTCGAGGCACGAGTGGGTGCGATAGTGGACAGAAGTTGAACGGATCGGGGAATTGTGCTGAGAGCTCCTGGCTTCCCCGATCAATGGCGTGACTCGAATGTCCGCCGATGTGGAGCGCATCTGACCGGTCGATAGATTCGCCCGGTCGGTGTAGCTTGGAAGATAAGCTGACCTGCATGCAATGGAGATATAGGAAATAACCGATCGAGCCGCCGTATGCAAACGGTTGAGCAATCACCGATCGTATATACATTAATCCTTCCCGCTCGCAGGCGGTTTAGTAAATATTTACAAACATAGGGGTTTAATTACAAACGACGACCGGGACCCACACGCAGGTCAAGCCCCCTCTTCGTCCAAAGATTACAAAAAAGAGGCCTAATGCCTAAACATAACGAGGTGCTCGGAATTCCAAGTCCCCTCGATTACCCGACCAGTTGTCGTCTCCAGTCGGTATGTACCCGGGCGTACAACCGCACTGATGATATACGGCCCCTCCCAGTTCCGAGCTAGCTTTCCGCCCTCTAGAGGTTGACTGGCCTCCCTTCGTCGTAGAACGTAGTCCCCGACCTGAAAATAACGAGGGTTGACCCGAACATCTTTAGAACTCTTGACGCGCTTCTGATACTCGGCTATACGCCGAGCGGCTAGCTCTCTTTTTTCTTCGACCCCATCGAGATCCACCGCCATAGCATGTTCATTCTCTTCGGCATTGTAGGTTCTCTCTCGATCGGTCGGTATCCAAGCCTCGATCGGGAGTCGGGCTTCTGCTCCGTAAACCAGGGCGAAAGGGGTCTCCAAAGTAGCTTCCCTCGGGGTCGTCCGATAAGTCCATAAGACATATGGCAACTCATCGGCCCAACTACGACCAGCCGAGTGTAACTTCTTTTTCAGACCTTCCAAAATCGTCCGGTTCGCGTTCTACTCCCCACCTAGCGAAAGGAATTGCGGTCGTGACCGGCTGATAGAAGGTTGCCGGTCGTCCAGGCATCCGGGCGTACAGTTGGCACGTCTCACATTCCCGAGCTAACTTTTCACAGTCCAGCTGGAGGGACGGCCAATAGTACCCGATCAGCATGATACGACGGGCCAGGGATCGGCCTCCTTGATGTGAAGAGCAAATTCCCGAGTGCAGTTCCTTCATGACTAACTCAGCCTCAAATGCGGTCAAGCAACGCATGAGGGGGCCTCCATACGATCGCCTATATAGACGACCGTCCAAGATTTGGAATCTTGGGGCTCTTAGCTTGGCCTTCCGAGCACGCTGCGGGTCGTCTGGGAGGCGATCGTGCTCGAGGTACTCCTTCAGATCGGTGATCCAATTGTCATCTACCGGTTGGATGGGATTGACCGGTAGACGGTGAATACTGTGTCTTGGGATCACCAAGATCCGAGCTATCTTCGACATGTGTTCCGGGGCGTCTTGAGCTAATTTGGATAAGATATCTGCATCGGCGTTATCCAATCGGGGTATGTGCCGGACGGTATATCCCCGGAACTGAGCAAGCTTCTCCATGGCAAGATCTCGGTAAAGCTGCAGACGTTCTCCATTGATTTCATAATCCCCGAGAACTTGCCCGACCACGAGCGCGGAATCTGTCTGAGCTCGGATGTACTCAGCCCCCAAGTCCCGAGCGCACTGTAAGCCGTTAACGAACGCTTCGTACTCGGCTTCGTTGTTGGTCGGGTGGAACTGGTACATGAGAGCAAAGTAGACCTTGAATCCTTCCGGGCTCGTGACCACCACTCCTCCTCCTGCCCCTTTCTTGCTACTCGACCCATCAGTAGCTAGTGACCACCACTCAGCCTCGGGATCCGCAACCTCAGGAGGCCGGGTATCCCGGGCGGTGCACTCAACCAAGAAGTCCGCAAGAGCTTGACCTTTAATAGCCGGTCTTGGTCGGTATTCGATCGCGTACTGGGTCAACATTAACGCCCATTTGACTAAGCGGCCTGATGATGAAGCAGTTCGGAGGACTGGCCCGATCGGCTGATCGGTCAACACGCGAATTGCTCGACCTTGGAAGTAGGGAGCCAACTTCTTCGCGGCTATGTATAAGGCATAGACGACCTTCTCTAACCGGGAGTACCGGAGCTCGGGACCGTGTAGCGCGTGGCTTACATAATACACCGGTCGCTGGACCCCTTCCGGATCGGTTCGGCACAGTACTGCGCTTATTGCACGATCGGAGACGGCGAGGTACACGTCTAGCTCTTCTCCTGGCTCGGGCTTTGAGAGCACAATTGGTGACATGAGATACTCCTTCAGCTCGTCAAAAGCCGCTCGGCAATCTTCGTCCCAGACGAATCCATTAACTTTCCGCAATACCTTGAAGAAAGGTAAAGCGCGCTCGGCTAGCTTGGAGAGGAACCGGCTGAGGGCTGCCAACCGACCGGTCAATTGCTGGACTTCCCGAACGGTGGAAGGTGGCTGCATGTCCAGAATCGCTTTTACTTTGGCCGGGTTGGGCTCGATTCCTCTCTTGGTCATCATATAGCCGAGGAACTTGCCGGTCTGAACCGCGAATGTGCACTTGGTCGGGTTCAGCCGCAACTGGTACTTCCTCATGATCTGGAAGCACTCCCGGAGGTCCCGAGTGTGGTCGGATCGGTCCCGACTCTTGACCAGCATGTCGTCGATGTAAGCTTCCATCGTTCGGCCCAGTAGATCGGCAAAGAGCATGTTGACCATCCTTTGGTAGGTTGCTCCTGCATTTCGGAGGCCGAACGGCATCACTCGGTAACAATACAGCCCATCCGGTGTTACGAAGGCTGTCTTGCTTTCGTCTTCATGGTGCATCATAATTTGATGATATCCCTTAAAAGCATCCATGAAGCTCATTAGCTCGGCCCCGGCCGTCTCGTCGACCATCTGGTGAATGCTCGGAAGAGGATACGGGTCAAGCGGACAGGCCTTGTTGAGGTCCGTGAAATCGATGCACATCCTCCATGCTGGGGGCTTAGGAACAAGAACGATATTTGCCACCCACTCGGGATAAACCACCGGACGGATGTGCTCGATCGCCGCCATCTTTTTGACTTCTTCTCTTACAAACTCGCGGCGATCGGAGGAAAGGTGTCGTGTTTTTTGCACGACCGGCTTAGCTGTGGGATCGACGACCAATTTGTGACAGATGACCGACCGATCGATCCCGGGCATGTCTTCGGGCCCCCACGCAAAGATATCAGCATACTCCCGGAATATGGCCAAAACTTCCGCTCGAAGCTCGGGGGTGAGGGCTCGGCCAATCTTGACCTTCCTATCCGGGCGATCCTCGGATAGGGGAACTTCTTCTATTTCTTCGAAAGGCTCAGGCTGCTCCTTCCGTTCCTTAGCCTCCTCTTTGGCTATGGTATTCACCCGGGAAGATGGACCGGAATCACGTCTATTGACCGCTCGGGTGTAACACTTCCGGGCGGATTGGACATCGCCCCGGACCACGCCGACCCCGTTAGGGGTGGGGAATTTCATGCACAGGTGGGGCATAGAGATTATCCCACCGATCTTCATGATGGCGGGTCGGCCCAAGATAATGTTGTGGACGCAATGGAGGTTGACCACAACGAATTCGAGCTCCGTTTGGATCGACTTTGGAGGCGTGCCGATCTCGACCGGGAGCGTTATTTTTCCCTCGGGGTAGATAAGAGCCCCGGTAAATCCCGACAGTGGTACACCGACCGGAGTCAGCTCCTTCCTGTCGAGGCCAAGCTTCTCAAACACGTCCAAGTATAGGACGTTCACACTGCTGCCCGTGTCAACCATAACCCTCTGGACGTCTGTCCCCTTAACGTCAATCGTGACCACGAGCGCCTCCATGCCGTGATCACTGCTGGTAGGCTGGTCCTCAAGGGTGAAGGTTATGGGTTCCATCTTCTGCCTCTTCCCGGTTCCCCGGGAATCCACTATTGCGACCGGGCAATTAGTCCGCGGTCGGGAAGCATCCTCCAGTCCACCAAAAATGACGTGGATGGTAGGCTTTCCGGACGGGCGACTACCGGACGGAGGGTCGGGGTCTCGTCGGTCATCATGACGATCATCCCTTCTGTCTTGCCCAGATCGATCAGAGCGGTGATGGGAACGTCTATGATCCCTCCGATCGGTGTTCCTCTTGTTTTCCTCTCTCTTCCCCACACACTTGTCCAATTTTCCCCTGTTAAGCAGATCTTCCAACAATTGGCGCAAGTGGGTACACTCCTCCGTGTCATGCCCAGCACATCGATGGTAAGCACAGTGCTTACTCTTGTCAGGGCCGTCTCGATCGGGATGGGGGAGTTTGATGAGATTGCAGGACTGGGCGTATTGCATGGCCTCCGCTGCAGATCGGTTCAAGGCCGTAAACTCGCCAGGCCTGGTGCGGGATCGGGGATTGTCATCTCCCGACCGATGCTCCGCCCGGCCGGCCGGCTTACGGGACGAAGAGCCGACCTCCTGCAAGCGCTTTACGGCGTTCGCCTCGCCGGCGTTGGCGTAATCTGTGACCCTCCGAAGGGCCTCCTCGTAACTGGTCGGGGGGTGTAGGATGAAGTCCTGATACAAATGTCCCGCCCGGAGAGATATGTGAAGCATGTGGGTGGCGGTCGCATCGTCCATAGGCTCGACCTCCCCGACCGCCGCTTTCCATTTGATGAGGAAATCGGTCAAGCTTTCCCCTTCTAATTGCTTGGCCTTCTCGAGATACATGTAGGACTTCCTCACCACTTTGGAAGTGATGAACTTCCTCACAAATTTGATCGCCAGGGTCTCAAATTTATCGATTGATCCCGGTGGCAGGGTACGGAACCACTCTGCTGCCCGACCGGTGAGGGTCGAGTAAAAGGCTCTGCACATCACGGCGTCCGAGACACCCTTCAGCATCATGTTGCTGAAGAAATCATTCACATGGGCCTCAGGATCTGCCCGTCCGTCATAACTCTTCTCCCCAGAGACCTTTAAGTCAAGCGGGTAAGGCTGGGCCATTACCGTTGCTGTGAAAGGCGTCTGGTGCAGGGTCGATTGGCTGACCGGGGGCGTTCCAGGGTACGCATTCCTGAGCTGCGCAACTTTCGCCTGGAGGTTATAGAGTAATCCTCGGGTTTCGTTGAGCTCGGCGGCTTGAGCGGCTTGGGCTGTATCCCGAGCGCGTCGCCGTCGGTGAGATCTCGACCCGCTATACCCAGATGAAGCCTCGTGGCTAGCTTCCTGCATTTGTACGTCTTCTTGCCCGCGGTTCGGGTCTTGGGGTCCCAAACGCTGGCGCATCTCCGGTCGAAGACGATCAAAAGCTACCGCTCGGGCAACTTCTTCAGGGTCCTCCGCTTGAACGGCCTGAGCTGGTGCCTCCATCGCATCAGCACCCCCCGACCCCAACCGCGAATGAGCCGAGCGTCGAGTCCGGGATACGGACTGACGCTGCGGCTCCACTTGGGCGGTCGGTTGTACTGGAGGGGCGGCGGCTGGAGCTGTATAAGCTGGCGTATACGGTGGATAACCAACCGGGGAAGTGTAGCACATTGGTTGGCCTGGCCAATACCCATACGGTGGAGGTGGGACCGGGTACGGATATTGGGCGGGATACATCATCGGCTGCTGCTGGTATGGCAGACCGGGTGTTGGGTATCCTGGTTGTATGTAATTCACCGGCTGCTGGGCGGCCGGGTATGCATTTGACGGATGCGGTGGTGAGAGGTTGAGGTTGAGGTCCATCGTCTGACCCTGCTGTTGGGTAGCATAGTGGTCGGAGGAGCTCGTCGCATCCGCCTGGTCGTCGGCAAAGTTATTGTGTGCCCACGGATACATGTCGACGTAATGATCGGGTGCTCGTCAAGACGTTGGTTTCTTGCACGGGTCTCCACAGACGGCGCCAAAATGATACTGCTAATTATACGTGAGCAATATATAACAACACGAGACCAATTAAAGCAAGTAAATATCTTTATTGATCACGATAAAGGCCCTAAGTACAATCTACTTGGTTGCTCTGAGTACCGACTGACTGCGGTCGGGATTCTCTAATAACAACCTATCGATCGTCCAAAAGTCCCTTACACTGTAGCTACTGTGGGTATTTATAGCCGCTATGCCGGGGACAGGATTCCAGCCGTTCGGCATGTCCTCCACGTAGCCACCACGTGTCGCCCTCCCGGGTGCCCTGTCTGTCGTCGTAGAGAATCGCCACGTGTCTTTCGTCAGCTCTCTCGCCAAAGGGCTACCGCTCGGCAGTCGACACCGTCGCTCGGGCAACTCCCGGTCGGCCCCCGACCGGGTTCTTCTCAAGGAGCCCGACCTGTTACCTGCAAAGACAAAGAGAAAAGGACAAAGGTTTCTCGGTCGTGGTGAAGCTAAGTCGGTCGGGATATTCCCTACCATGCATGATTGAACATTCTCAATAGATGAAGTTTTTTTTGTGGGTTTTTATGTGCCAAGTAGAAAAGAGAGGAAGAGCAACGGAAAAAAAAAAAAAAAAAAAAAAAAAAAAAAAAAAAAAAACTACAAATCTGTCCGTAAAAAAAAATAAAAATAAAAAAAATAAAAAAAATAAAAAAAAAGGACAAAAAGCAGTTTTTACTTTTTACGCACTGCACGCGCTAGATTGGGTGTATATTTATGCAAAACGCGTGCGGTAGACAATTCTTTTCTCTCACCATTTAGGGCTCACAATTCTGATAAAAACTAAGATCTTTACAGGAAGATCCAAACACTCTCTTTTACACGGGATTATATCTCTTAAAAAATCATTTCAAAATTTCTATTGAGATGCTCTTATTAGAGATGACACTATCAAGATTTACGTAGTTTTTTTTTTTTTTTTTAATGTATTTAAAAAAAAAAATCATTCTTGAGTCGGAGAGTTCAGTGTGATAGAGAATAACTGTTAACGCAACAGTCTATTAGTCTATGGTGAGAGAGGTTTCAAAAAAAAAAAAAGAAAAGTCTATTGTGAGAGGCGGGTGGAGCATTAGGAAGACATGACACGTGCATAAGACTGCGACAGTGACAACGATGTATGGCGTGAATGGACCTCTTTTGTAGTTTTGTCTCCGCCAAAGCCGAACACTGCGTACAATAAAAGCAAAAAATAAAACCCAACAGGAAACGTCCTTCGCATTTTTTCCCAGTATTTTGTCCTATGCAATTTTTAGTTCTTATCCACTCAAAAAAATAATTCTTTTTTTTTGAAAAGAAAAAAAGAAACAGATTAAACTAATTGGCATCAGGAATCAAGAATTAACGTTGAATTCCCATTGTCGTACTAGCATTCAGGTTTTGGGTGGAAGGTAAAATCGGGTCGAAGAGTACACTGTTTTGGATTCACTTTCCCTCGTCACTATCATCGTCAAGAAAACAAAAGCCGCCTCTGTCGGTGTCGTGCTACCCACCCAGCCATCCCTCAAAACTCACACACCTTTCTCCTTTCTTTTCCGAGTTGCAGGTTTTTCACTTTAGATCTCTTTCTTGGTTTTCTGACTCGTAAAGGTACATTCTTTTCTTCCCACTTCACCACACTCTTCCTTTTGTTGTAGTTTACCTGCATATTCATGTGTTTATACTCATATCTCTGCTCATACAGCTAAATATATCTCTAAAGCTGTGTTATTTTCGCATTTGTTACTGTAATTCTGCTGCTTATGGTTCAATCCGGAGTTCTGAAGTATGGGTGGGATTTACTGTTATGGATGGATTTCTATATTTGTTTGTTATTTTTCATGTTTCAGTACATGGTTTTGATGTGTCTCTGTGTGTTTGTTTTATTTACGGTTTTTAATGTATTCAATGATTTGTCAGCGGACAAGAGGCAGGATTGGTTGAGAGTTGTTGGCTTTATTGTTAGAGAGAGAAATTGTAGAAGATGGAAGATTGTGGTGATTTTATACAGTGGCTTGGACCAGACATGTCTATGAAAATCCTGGCTTGTTTGGAGGACCCTTCTGATTTTGTTCGTGTTGGCGCTGTCTCGAGCTCCTGGCGCCAATACGGTGAGCTTAGCCCTCTTAATTGCGTGGTGATTGCGTTTAAGTTCGAGTAGTGTTGTTAACCCTCTTAATTGCTTGGTGATTGCGTTTAATTTGAAGTAATGTTGTTAAGGTTGTCTTTGGAATTTGTGGTTAGCTTGTTATTCTTTCGTTTGTTGGAGGATTCGTGAATGCTTTTTGTGTTGGCTATAGCTTACACGACATTCGAATCTTATGTAGTGATTGAAAATGGGTTTTGTAAACGTCTCTGCTTGGAAATGTTTCCGGAAGTATCGAGTATTGCTGATGCCATCGAAGGAGACAAAAACACGATTGACACCGTGGAAGTTGAGGTTGACGAGTCTGTGAAGTTGGCACGCTTGGAGAGGGATCACCGAGTGTATGCCTTTTTGAGCAGAGGGTTGAGTCCCTTTCTGAAGAAAGATTGCATCTTGGAGGCCATTTGTGCATCGAGCACTGATAACTATCCCGAAGAAAGCATCCGGAATACTTTAGTTCCAAATGATATGGTTGGTCGTAGCGCTTCATACTGGTCGAGCAAAGGAGCAAGTGACCCTGCTGTCCCCGAGACACTGACATATGAACTAGCTGCAAAGTTTTGCGTGATTACTGAGATTCATGTACAGCCGTTTCAAGGTTGCACTGTAACCTCCTCAAGGTTCCTAACCGCTGTATAATTTATTACATTTACTAACTTGAAAATTGTGTCTCAGCCTATTTTCAGTTTGGCTTCCCGATATATTCAGCGAAGGCAGTGCGGTTCAGATTGGGGCATCCTAAGCAACCTATGGAATTAGAACGTAATCGCACAGATGAGTTTGGAGGCGTTAAAGAACCGTTTAGTGACAAGTTTGTGTGGACATATACCTCGCCTGAATTCCCAATGGCTCAAGTAAGACTCTTTGCTAGTGTTTCTTCATTACTAATAGCTTAGTGACGGTGTACTAATAAGTAAAAAGATTTCTTTACTTGGACCGTTCTTCCTCTACCTATTAGAATGAGTGAAAGTTTTTCAAATAGCTTACTGGTTGGTATAGGATAAGAAGCTGCAAAAATTCAAGCTGCCGAAGGCGGTGCTTTGTGTTGGAGGGATTTTGCAATTAGAATTGTTGGGCAGAGTTCAGAGACAAGAAATGGATGGCCTGTTTTATATATGGTAAGTATTTCCATGGCTTCTTCCTTTGTGGTGGATCTTTTCTTCTATTGGTTAGAATGCAATTGGTAATATTGTAACAATTGCGATTTCTTTGGCCTTGTCACAGCGTGGCCCATGTTCAAGTTGTTGGGAGACCACTCTTACCTGCATTCGATGCTGAAATACTCGACCAATCAGGGAAGTGCATTTTGAAGTACTACCCGGAAGAAAAGCATCCCGGGTCTCCTTCCAAGTCTGGCGAAGAGCATTCAAGTAGGCAGTCTTGTTTTCATAGATTCACTTCACGTATTCGAAGAAGTTGGGACCAAGCAATTCTGAACACGGTAATTTCAGCAGGAGCAGCCTTTGAAGACAACAACGAGGCTGCTTAGATCCTCGTCTCTCTGTTTGCTCGTGCTTCTCGAGGTTCATGAACATCTCATAACTGGAATTTATTTCTATGATTGTCTTGTGTATAACTTGCACCAGGCAGACAGCCCAGATTACCTGGTACAAGTGAGTGTACATATGTTACTGGAACATTTAGTATGAATCCTTAAAGAATCCATGCAATAAAACCTGCAAAATCTTTCATTGCTGTTTCATCAATAGGGGAATTGCAGAAAATGAAGAGGTGAGACAGAAGAGATGTGAACAATCTCTGTTAATACCAAATTAAAGATTAAAGAAGAGTTTGGGAGTTCATATCCATTGATTACACTTGCAAGGGGACTTTTAAAGGTAAAGTCACAAAGTGAAGGCAAAAAGTGCATAAAGATCACACCTAACAGAGTACAGCTACTCAACAGCACAAAGGGCTAAATGGGAACACCCGAGATAAGAAGGGGGGAATGTATTTTAAGCAACCTGTACAAATATATATGGCAAAGTACTCATCTAACAAGAGGCCATGTTAGTCATGCTTTCCACCCATAGTTCATATTATTGTCAAGATCACTGTTGAAAAAACCACTATCTGTGAAATCTTGAGATATATCAGGTAACATTTCCTCTGATATGTGAAGATTGTGCGGCAAGTCCTGTGCTTTGTGAGGGAACCCGTTACTGGCACCACCAATTGATGACTCGCTGTTAGAAGCCGCTTTGAAACTGTTGTTCCTGGATGGCGTGGGTCCGACCGCGTTTCCAGGCCCGTTTGGAGCTGCTGGTGAAGCGTTGTTTCCAAAGGCGATCCCCTCCCTTGAAACACCTCCACCGGCTGCATGACTGCTGAATGACTGTTGCTGAACAACACCTCCTCCACTGTTACTGGTGTTAATATCCTGCAGCAATTGCTGGAGGATTTGCTGTTGTACAACCTGGTTCGTGGGCTGTTGATGATTTTGAGGGAGTGACACATTACTACTGTTCAGTAAACGCTGCTGTGGTTGTTGTACATTGGCAGTCATGTAGCCACTCACTGCTATGTTCTGCATACTATTTCCCTGCAGGACGCCAGTTGGTCCTTGAAATGGTGAAGGTTGATTTTGATTGGAATTGCTTAGTGAAGACGACGCTTCCTGTTTAACCACACTGGGGTTTGAATTCATCGAGTTCTGTCGCATCAACAGGTTCTGGTAGTTAGGCGGTGCTAGAGCAGCTTGTTGTGCTGAACCACTCAAAGCTCCACAGCCAACCATTTGCTTGTTATTATTCATTTGGTTGTTAAGCCCAGGTTGCAGTTCCATTAACTTATTGAGTGTACTATGATCAGTCTGCCCCTGAATACCACCCAGTTTTTCCGCTTCCTGCACCTTCTGCATTTGGAGCTTAGCTGCACTAGTGTGTCGCGGAAAATTTTTCAATCCTTCTGCAAAGGAAAAGAAAACAGCGACGATCATATATGATATATACCATAAAGCAAGCATTCAGTATAGGCACAATACAAGTTAGGATTAGTAACTAATTTTACTTCCCCAATGGGGTTTAACGGGAAAGAAAAAAACATACCAATAGGTCCTGTTTTCTGGTCTCTGCAAAAGTCCATCAAGTCTTTCATGCTATTTACAACCTCAGCTATCTGCAGAAAAATACATCAGAATTTCAATAAAATCTCAAGAGAAGCATGACTAATGGCAAAATGTTCTACCGGAATATATAGTACAATAACACAGACCTGCAAACACCTCACGTATCTTTTGGAGAATCCCAAATCATTTAACGATTGCAGCTCCAAGCTCTTGGCAAGCTGGCGTCCAGCCGTGACAACCCTGGAGTAAAAGCAACACTACCTTTATTAGTCATCAGGTAAACATTTGTAGAATAGTTCGCATTTAGTGAGTGCTAGTCTCTATTCACAAACGATCCTGCATGTAAATGGTTCGAATACCAATATCTACCTGATTGATTAGTAAATTAGTTTACGAATAATAATAATGAAAAACTCTTCCACCCTCACCCCACACCTCATCAGTTGTGTCCAAAATCATGGACACTATTACCATTAGCAAGTAATTAGACAATCCAAACTAAGAATATAAAATATTGCATTTCACCAACAGTAAATTATCACTGACAAGTTACTGTTTGCTTGCAAGTCCTGCTGAGAAACCCCATCAGGCCCACTTTCTGATATTGTGCTCTGGCATTTCTGTGCAACCTGAACCAATTGGTTTACCTGCCAAAGAGCCAAGATATAAGAGATCAAGATGAAATAGGAAAAGTCATGTTTGACTTTCTGATTCTACATACCCAAGCCAAAACAATTACACCCCAGGAAACATGTGGCCTGAAATGGAATGCCCAGAAGAGATAAACCAGAATTTGTTATTCCATAATTTGTTTATCGTAACTGACTGACATCTGTATTTACTATATTTTTCCAATTTCACTGGATTTAGCCAAACCAGAACGTGTTCTCTAATTTGAGGGAAAAGGGGAAAGGGGGGTGGAAACAAAATGCAAGAAGTATAAAATCCAATTGAATCTCAGGTAACAGAAGAAAAAACTCAAAACCACACCTGTGGTGCAACCGATCTCCTGGGTAGAAGTTCTTCATGGCGCCGTGCACAAAACTCCCAGGATAGTATCTGTAAGTTTGAAATCAGTGCAAGTACTTGGGACATTGAATGGTGATCAAAAACAATAAAATAAGTTTCTTACCTTTAAATCAGGTGTGAAAATTATACGAAGCTGACCCTCCCTAACAACACGAAGTTGGTCATAAACACTTTCCTGAACTGCCTTCGCATACTCCAACATCATTACCCCTGATGGAAATCGACATTCACGAGGCATATCCAGGAACAATAGCTCATCGATGACACCACTGCTAAATTTTATTTCATTAAGTCTAGGAAGAACTTCAAAGGTCGCCTCTGATCAAACACACACCATAAAAGAATGAAACAAAAGTTATAGCAAGCCAAAACAAAAAATATGTTCACTTTTTAATGTATAGAAACTAAGCATGTGAAGCCAACAAATCCTATTTATCCTGGATAATATCAGAGCTTCTTACTTTCAGAATGCTTTTTTTTTAAAAAAAATATACACAAAACCATTATCAGTTTCAAGTATATATTACTGGTATTATTAGCATTCCCTTGGTTATGGGTTTACCATTTTACTATTTCCAAAATTTGTGTTACAACCCGTTATAACTGACACAATTACACTTGTGAATCTGGGACTGTTAAATAGTATTTCTCTATAATATAATAAGAAATGCATTGATGATATATCAACGTATAAAGCATGTTGAATAAGGAATTACAAACTAATAAAATTTTATAGGCGTTACCAAGAAAATCCAGATAATACAAATGTTCCTAGTATATGTTTTTCCATTTCATTCTTTTTAACTTCGTAAGTGCCAACCTATTATAGTAATCATATTACATTCTGATTTGGGATTGATAAACGGTAAAACCTAATTATTTAGGAAAAAACAGGTGAATTTTTATAAATTAATAAACAAAAATCCAATCAATATGAAGGCAAACCAATATTTTTAGTCTATATAAATGTTAATGTGTTGTAAAAGGAGCCATAGAGAGGAAATATGTATGGAATAAAACCCTATAACGCCACTTAGGTATGTTGCTCTATGGACAGTTTAAACTTTCATAAAATATCGTTACATAAAAGCCGTTATCACATTTATGGTAAAAATGATTAATTTCAGCATTATGTTCACCAAATATTTCAAATCCAAAACTAAAAGGCTAATAAAATCCGTTATCTAGTAGTTATATAAAAAACAGAATAGAAAAATAAAATACAAAATCGAAGATACAAATGTCAATAGCTTCTTTGTTCACTCACCAAAGCCTCTTCCAGATTTGGAGTTACAAATATCACACTGCCATGCATCCTGGGAAGAAAAAAGAATAACACCAAATAAGCTTTTATTCCCAAAGAACACCAAAATGTTAGTAGCCTTTTTTTGGGCCGGGGGGAGGGGGGAGGAATACAACCGTATGTATATTATTATCCTTATTACTTCAAAAAATGGGCCACACCATTATGGGCCGTACGTTTATATATCTAACAAGGTTGTAGAAGCTGCTAGGCGCTCATCGGGCGCCTAGTCACCGCCTAGGAAATTATTAACATATACATATAAACATTTGGGGATAGTTGAAATTATTAATATACATATACATATACATATATACATATATATATACATACATACATATACATATACACATATATATACATTTGCAACATATATAATATTAATTAATGATTTTAATTATTTAAAGGCATTAAATGCTTAAAGCATTAAGCATTAAGCTACTAAGAGTAAGACAATAATTGAAGAATCTCTAGTCTCTCTATCAGGGTCCAGGCGAGGTGCGAAACAGCGGAACTGGAGCTATGGAAACTGGAGAGGACGAGCTGTAGCTAGAGACAACGACGAGCTCCGTTACTGTCTACTGGCGAATCTGTTCCTCTGCAGAAGCCCCAAACAAAGCTCGAAGCTCGAAGTTTCTTTGCGCTTCAGCTACCGGCAAATCTGGCAATTGAACAGCTGGCTCTGGTGCTACGAGGACTATGGGGAGAGATTGAGGTTTGATTCTGCGAATTTGGGCCGACTCCTTCCCTTTCATGCTTTTTAATGCTTTCGGATTTAGAGTTTCATTAAAATAATTTGGTTTGTTTCACTCAAAACGACGTCGTTTTGAGCGAATCATTTAAAAAAAAAAAAAAAGTAAGTAAATGGACCCACATCATGCTTTTTAATGCTTTCGGATTTAGAGTTTCATTAAAATAATTTGGTTTGTTTTGCTCAAAACGACGTCGTTTTGAACGAAACAAACCATTAAAAAAAAAAGGAAGTAAATGGACCGACATCTAGTCGGCGGTGTAGTAGGCCGGCCGCATAGTACCCACCTACCAAGGAAATCCCATAGGCCTAGGGGCGCCTAGCGCCTAAGCAGCCACCTAGGCTGATTTTTACAACACTGATATCTGAAATCCAAAATAAAAGTTAGAGCAATTACCATAGATGCTTGGGGAAATACCCCTAGTGAATGATGACCAACATTATCATACAATGATAGGCACCACCTCTTCTTTGCACGTGGAGAGTAATATTCAGCCACAAACTTTCTCCAATAGGCAATTGAATTTTCCTGTAGGAAAAATAATAAATTAAAGAAAAAGTTGAGCACTGGGATATTTTGGCTTGAGGCTTGGTGCCAGTGATTATTTAAAAATAAAAAAAGAAATATTACTTACGGGAGGTCTTTGGCGCTGGTGATACAAGTATTTCATTAGCCGCCGAGAGCAGACACCACCATCATAGGGTCGTTTCACAGCATTTGCTGCAGGCTGCATGCCTTGTTGAAGTTGTTGTCGCAACTGCATCTGGTGTTGTTGCTGTAACAACTGGTTTCGCTGCACAGCTGGCATGGACTGCAATAGCTGTTGCTGCTGTTGCCTTAGCCTCTGCTGCTGAATTAAAGCTTGAAATTGAGGATTGGAGTTCTGTAGGTGCAAAGAGTCCTGTCGTTGCAGTAGTTGTTGCAGAACTTGCTGTTGCAGAATATCTTCCTGCTTGATCTCCATGCGCGGTCTCTTTTGCAGCTGGGAAATAGTAGGATCTTGAATGAATGAACCAGTCCCTCTCAGTCCTTGCCCATTTGGAAGTTGTACCTGACCTATCCTTGAACTAGGTAAGGATGTAGCACTTGATGCTCCTCGATGCTGCTGACTTTGCTGAAGTTGTTGAGAGGATGGATCTTGGTTTGAGCTTTGCTGAACAACTGAGGATCCATCAATAACAGATGAGCCAGAAATACTGATATTATTGGAAGTGAATGACATGGGTGACGCAGGCAAACGCATATAAGATTCTGTATTGATGCTTGCACTTCTTTGAAGATTGGGACCTGCAGAAAGTCCTGAGTTCGCATCCGTCACTAATGAACTTGCCCCAACACTTGGACCTGAGCTTGCCACACTATTCAAAACAGTATCTCCAGACACAGGACCCAGACTTGACCGTGGATTTCCAGGAATTAAATTTGATGAATTTGCAAAAGATGAACTTAAGTGGGCATTGCCAACAACTTGTGACTGCCCATCACCTTGGAAAAAGATGCCAGAAGTAGAAGGAGATTGTGCAATACCTCCCGTCACCCGAGAATGCACCATTGCTGGGGCATTCCCCTGATAACCAGAATCCAAATAGCTCTCCAGTGCCAGACCTTTCGCGGATTCTCCTAAAGGGCATAAATCTGAACTAATTATCACACCATTGATTTCAATGATATTTAAATACAATCAGTAATAAGTTAATAAGCTGTTCCAGACCATCCCCCAACCCAGACACCCCACGACAACCAAATGCAACATCAGGTTCGCATCAACTCAACTCATTATAGATGCCACATCCAACTGATCAAATCAAGAAATAAAATTCAAGTTCTAATGAGCCAAAGGGGGTTTAAAAATTAGAAACACAAAATTAACAGCTAGAAACCCGAGCAGCTCCAGAAAATTAAACACAAGTAATCAAGCACAAATCAAAGCTTAAATAGCCTCAGGAAAACAATAAATCAGCCTCCAACACTGTATCGCAACCAAAAATAACCATCCCACGTTTCTCTCCGTAAAGCCCTAATTTTGTCCATAACAAAATTAACAAACAAACAACGAACTTTGTAGTGATTTACCGCAAACCCTCGCCAATTAGCAACTCTAACACCCGATAAAACCGATAAAGAGAAGCTTGTTTGACAAACAACTCGAACGTATCCAAATCAAAATATTTAGTCGCGGGCACACCCCAAGTGGCCAAAATTGGGATCACTTGAGTGAAAAAAGGTGCTCAATTTACAGATATTCGGGAGTGAACTCTAGTAGAAGACGAGAATTAAATTCTTGCTAGCTTCTTTTTGAACTGTACGAGATGAATCGAAAAAGTGCAGGGGAAGAATGAACAGAAAAAAACTTCATAAAGAGGGGGGAAAACACAACTTTACAGCTCAATACTGAGGAGAATTCCTGAATTCCCAAAAGAGAAAGTAATGGAATTAGCAAGATTCTGAAATTTAGAAATAAAGAAGGTAGAGTGAAGAATAAGAAGAAGAGAAGAAGAGCTACTAACCTCGAGACAACGAACTGCGAGAGCGAAAGTGAATTTTTTTGAGAAGAAATAATCGGAGAAACACTAGGAAGATCTCGATCGCTGATTTTTATACCTAGCGGGAATTGGAGGGGAGTGACCGGCTGTAGCCGTGTCTAACCCTACGGAACCGGTGACAGCCGGTTGCTATACGGACACGTTTCGGCTGTCCCATAGGGCTACGTAGACGGCGGTAGATTGAAGGGTGGCGACCCGAAGTCGTCGGGTTTGACGCTGTACGTGGCACCTGCTTATTGGACTATTTGCGGATAGAGAGAGAAGCGTAACAGAGTAGGTCTCTTCGGTGAAGTATGAGGTACGGTTATGATGACCTAACAGTGAGATAACGGAAGTTTGATCTGCCTGCCTCACCGTTGGATCACCTTGTGATCTAGTGTGAACCGCCAAGTCAAATCTCTTTTACAATCTTCTCCAAGGGTCCTTTGGTTCAAAACACTTTCTTTTTTTACTTCATTTGAAAGAGCAATGAGATTAGAATGACTAAAATAAATATATGTAACTATATAAATTAGATTAAAATATTAGCTGTTTTTTACACATATATAAATTAGATTAAAATATTAGCTGTTTTTTAGGAAAAAAAACAAAATATATTATTAAATCAAATGAGCAATACAAGACGGAATAGAAAAAATCCAACTAGCATGACCAAACTGAGAACAAGCACCTTGTTCTCACCTCTAGCAAGAGCGCGAGCGTGCTTGTTCGGTGATCTAAGAATAAAACTAAACGATATTATCTCAAAGTGTTGATGAAAAGTACGACGCTCGTTGATCTCAAAATATTAGCCGTTTGAAATGGTAATGAATTATATTTGAATTTTGAAGTACGATTTGTCTAATATATTTTTCAACTCACTACATCTCAATTAAAATTTTAAACGTTCACAGACCCTGCACGAAACAATTATATATTTCAACATTTACAGTATATTTTTAATAATAGACTATAAAAAAGAAGTAATACAAATAATATATTAAAAATATACAAGAAATTTGTTCGGGTACATATATAAAATGACAACTATAATCTTAAAATACTAACTTGCATCACCTGTTACTCCGTATTATATAAGGAATGTTTACAATCCATGTAGATTCATAGAATATGATATCTATACAGTGTTATTATGTAAAGAATATTTACAACCCACGTGAATTCATATTAGTGGATATCTATACAGTGCTGTTATGTAAGAAGTGTTTACAACCCAGGTTGATTCATATAACCGGATATCTTATTGTGCTATTATGTAATGAATGTTACAATCCACGTGGATTCATATCCACGGATACTTATAGCATATCGTCATCGAATCTTACAAACTCGCTCCAACAATTATCACGTGCAGAATGCTTATAACCCACGACATTTTAATACAATCAGATACCTATAGTAGTATTTTTTTTTTGAGTGAGAATTAGATACCTATAGTATGATGTGAGTTTTCATCATATACTCTTAAAAAATAAACTCGCCTCACTAGTTATCGTGTATGAATTTAATGCGCGCATGCGCGCACACACGATTTAAAAGAAAACAAGCAAAAAATCATCCCACTAACTATCACTTGCAAAAATATTTACAATTCGCACGAATTTAATACAAAGTGGATACAAATAATATAAGACTCTGTTTGATAGATCTTATTTTAAAAAGTTAATGCCATCTAAGGTCATTCGAGTCGGGTGGTTTCGCTATGTTTAGTCATAAACTTTCAAATCGATCCCCGTGGTCTTTCGAGTTTCGAATTTTGACCTGCTGTAATCCTTTCGTTAACATATGTCGTATGCGTTGTGAAAAATAAAGACAAAAGAGTATTTTTATGTCCAACCCAGCTAAAATAATTGATTTTCCTCAAGAATTAGCTCTAATCTTATATAACATTTGTCGTATGCGTCGTGAAAAATAAGGGTAAACTAATTTTTATTTTTTTATTTTTTAATGTCCAACCCAATCAAAATAATTGATTTCCCTAAAAAATTAGGCCTAATCTCTGGAGATGGCGATTTGCGATGATTTGGCTAGTCGCCTTATCTGGCAGATGGTGACCTGCGACAGCTGAGCGACGGATGTTTGTCAGAATGGTGCCTGAACTGAAATGACCTGTAATAACAAGTTATTTACCAATTTTTGGGCTTCATTGCCTCAAATTGACATGTTAAAGGGTGTAAGTGCATGATTAAATTGATTACTTGATTGAGCATATGTGGAAACGATATTTTGAAAATTAAATGTAATAATTGTTATATGTTATATTATTGTGGAATAAAAGTATTATTTGCATTACAATTAAATTTATATTAAAAATTAAAATTTTAATTTATGAGGTACAAATTATTTTATTGTAGAAATAAAATTTGGTGTAATAGATTAGAGATGAATAAAATTTAGTATAAGAATATCTTGAAAATATTACTTTTAGTGTAAAATTTGATACAAATTTTATTTTTTTTGGATTGGATATGACTTAAATACAATTGGCCAATGGCCGGCAAATTATGCTCTGGACCCGTGTCCACATTGAATTGTGGACACGGGCCCAAAACGACGTCGTTTTTAAAAAAAAAACGCGTCATTTAGTTAAAAAAAAAAAATTCGCGCGTGTTTTGCCGTTAACGGCGTTATTTTTTTTTTATTATGAATGTACAGTTATGCCGTTATGAATGTACAGTTATGCAATTATGAAATTATGAACACAGAGCTCTAACATTATGAACTTACAATTATGAACATATATAGTGATAAAATTATGACCATGGAGCTTTAAAATTGTGAATATAGAGCTTCGAAGATTATGAATGTACAGTTATAGAGTTATGAATCTACAGTTATGGAGTTATGAATCTACAGTTATGAGATTATGAATCTACAGTTATGGAATTATGAATGTACAGTTATTGATCGAATTATGAACAAAGAGCTCTAACATTATGAACTTACAATTATGAACATATAGTGATAAAATTATGAACATAGAGCTCTAAAATTGTGAACATAGAGCTTCGAAAATTATGAATGTACAATTATGGAGTTATGAATGTACAGTTATGAAGTTATGAATGTACAATTATAGAGTTATGAATGTACAGTTATAGAGTTATGAACATACAGTTATGGAGTTATGAATGTATAGTTATTAACATATAGCAATAAAATTATGAACATATACTTCTATAACAAAGTGATCTGAAATTAAAAAAAAAAAAAAAGGAAATAACAGTGCCTAACGGCATTGCTGGACACGGGTCCAAGGCATAACGATTACCAATGGCCACAACCCCTCTACATCTCTTTGACAATAGGCATCTACCAAATTACAAATGGGCCAGGCTCCACACAAAAAAAAGTTATTAAACATACTATTTCGGGATACAATAATTTTTATATGGTAACAACTAAGTCATAATGGATTAACAGATGTTCGTTACAAAAATATTTTACTTATATTATAGAGAGTGCACCAAGGATCTTCTGGTGTAATGATACCAAGTTGAACTCCCGGTATGAGAGGTTGTGGGTTTGAGCTCAGTGGAGGTGAACGGATACTACATTTTAATAGAGTTAATAGTATTAAAAAAGAGAGTGCATATATTATTGTCATTTGTTCGATGAATATAAATAAAAAGAAAAAGAAAAAAAATAAAACATCAACTCTTTAACTTAACAATTAATTAATACTTTAAAAATTTAGCAGTAAAATGAAGACATTATATACACGTTTATTTGATTTGGGTGATAAGGGCAAAAATACATGAAACACATGGGTACAAATGTGGGACAGTGTAATCCTTGGTAAAAAGAATGTGTGATTCACAGCTAGGATGATTGGGTTGACAAAAGTCAACATTCTGATTTCTGAGCATGTGGTGGAACTGTAGAAGATGGATACGGATGGACCGTCAGCTCAAAAGCATGTAGAGACACACTCACGTGCGAAATACATACGGTCCGCTCTCTTAGGTTGAATTTCCAATCTAAAAAAAACTCTTCATATTTGTGATATTTTCCGCTCTGGGAAAATTATCACTCATGAAAATCAAATTTGGATTATTCGGCCAAAGTTTATTTATCACTTAAGCTACCTATGAGATTATTTTTATGGGATTGTTGGACATTAAAGATAAAATTATAAATATTATACAGAAAAAAATACGGAGTATTTGCACAAAAAAATAAATAAATATTGTACTCCGTATTAGTTATTGAAATTGAAATGTGACGCTCATATTGGCGCGTGGATTTCCCCATGCACGGATAACCTATCGCCGGTGAGCACCAAGAGTTCCAGAAGTATTATCCATCACCAGAGAAAGCTGCAAGCGAAGATGAGCAGCGGCTCCGTCTCACTCGCTTTGTTGGTGCCGTTCCTGTCGAGAGGCCGGACCAAATTTCAGCTTCCGCCGGAAATTTTCCGCCACGGGATCCGGAAATTGTCCCGGAAGATTTGTTGTAACCGTACAGACAGCTCTTCTGGGAGCACTAAAATTGAACAGCAACAGCTTAACCTCTCGGTTCTTCGTTTCACTCTCGGTATGTACATATACAGACACCTTATAATCTTATATCGGATTGATATGTATACCTGTGTATCTGAATGCAGTAATGTTTGTTTAATTTCTGGAAAAAGGAATACCTGGATTGGATGAATCGTATTTACCGAGATATATAGGGTACACATTTGGTTCGTTGTTATTGTTGAATCACTTTGTAGGCTCGGATTCATCAACCGTCACTGCGGCCCAGTTGGTGAGAGCTTGAAACCTTTATACACAATGGTACTAGCAATATATTGTTGATATTTTGGAAGGTATATATATACATTGGTTTGGTTTCTTTTGAATAATTTCATAATTTCAACTTTGTATTTCCCTGTATTGCGTAGAGAACAGAGGTGTTAGGCATTTTTCTTGCTGCCTTCTCTGTAGTAGTCCCCTACCTTGGGAGATTTCTGAAGGTGATTTCTTCTCATTTCCTTTGTTGAAACTATTGGAGTTTATTTTCGTGTTTATTCGGATTGGCTTTATTGGAGTTATTTTGTTTCTTTTATGATCTTGTAATGTAATATCCTCAGCTAGGGCACTAGATAGAAGTTTGCTTTTTTAGTTATCATTGCTTCGAACAATCGAACTTGATAGTTTGAGGCAGGAAAAATGTCTTTATTAAAAATGCAGGCCATAGATGCTTGCTAGTTAAGTGCTTGTGCTTTTCTGTCTGTGTTTGTAAGGTTATAATCTGATGGGCATATAACATTCCTGTTGACAAGTTGTGTATTCAACCATCTTTGTTGAGGATACTGTAGATTAGAAGTTAAAAGCACATTTATCATTTTTGCATAGTACAGAAGTACAGAAGGTTACATCCAATGTATTCCATTAACTGTAGGGGGCTGTTCTAGTTAACGAAAGAAATGTTCCTGATGGTGCTGACCAAACCTTTGTCATATCACAAAATGTTCCGGGTACTCTGAAGGAGGATTTGGCTTGGGGATCATATGTTCTATTGCGCAATACAAACACCATATCAGTGGTATATTTTGGACTCAACATTTGAATAGATATGGGATGATGATCTTAATACCATTACATAGGGGATTTCAGTATCCTTTGCTAGTTATTTATGCCATTTGATTTTCCCACTATTTCATTTTGAAATTTTGTAGCTTATCTCAACTCAAGATGCACTGTGTGTGCGTGGCTACTGGACAACTCCTCAAGATGTAGCAAAAGCCGATGTCTGTAATTGGTTTGAGAAACAGATTCAGCAACTTGGTCTATTGAATTTGAAGGACACACTCTATTTTCCTCAAGCTACAGGTATGCGTTGTCTTATTGCTATTGCCTGTTGTGGAAAGTATTTGACGATTAGCTCGTTTTAATTTGCTGCTAAAGTTTTCAGATTTCTGGGTAAATCATGATATCAGTGCCATTGGATTTGACAGTCACCGGCTTATCAAATATATTTAACCTTAAACTTGGATGGTGTATAGTTGGTCCTTGATTTCCCACAATATAACATTTGCATTCTCATGTTGTGATGTCATCCTTAAGTTGCACTCTTTGTCCATTTGAAGACCAAATTTATCATATCTGCAGCTGTGATCAGTTAAAAGAATGTCTTATATCCAGATTCTCAACTCAAGGAGCTGCTTCCAAAGGGAACTCGTTCTCTCCTTGTACAGCCGCTGCTGGGGTCTCCTGATCCAAGTTACAAGGAGGACACGCCAAAGAATGAGGGTTTTGTCCTGGTGGCTTCCGGCAACAGTTATGCATATGATAGTAAGGACATAGCCTGGATCAGAGTAGTTGCGGGAAAATTTAGAGGTAACTGCATTTTTTCAGATCTGTAATGCCCCGTAAATGCACCAAATCCTGTTTGCTTATTTTTACATATCTTCTTTGTATACCTGTCTTGTTGTCTTGTATGTGTATATACGTTAATTCTTGGTTGCAAATATGAAATATGCAATATATATGTTGATTTTATGTTGTCTATTGACGACTTTTTCTGTGGCCTGGAGTCCTGTTTCTCATGCATGGAGTAGTATAGATGCGGAGAACGATGGCCATGGTGTCCTCCACAGTGATGGGCGAGGATGACAGCTTCTTGTTCTCCTCAACCATTCCTCCATAGTTTACAACCATAGCTCACCTAGAAATTAAAGGCATTTGTAAGTTAAAAAAAAAAAAAAAAAGAAGTTTCTCTACATTAGTACAAAATTAGCTAAAAGTTTTCATGTAAGATGCCGTGGTAGCAATTAATAAGAACAATTGGATTTTAATAAAAGTGCTAATTGTATTTTTCTTTTCTTTTCTGAGTTTGATAATCTTTGAGTAAATACCCAAAATGGTCCCTCAACTATAGCTAAATTCACAAATTGGTCATCGACTTTTAATTTCAACCAATTAAGTTCTTAACTTTGCAATTTTGACACGATTTGGTCCTCCATCTATTTAACCGTTTGTTGACCGCGATCTTTGAGGATATATATGTAGTTTCACGTGCAAAGCTCAAGAAAACGCTCTTGGAGGTGACATCGTTGTTTCGGAGGGGGAAGTGCTTCTCTGCTTGCTGCTTGGGGATCACGAGCCGGTTCAGCTTAGAGAACGCTCTTGGAGGTGACAGCGCCGTTTCGGATGGGGAAGTGTTTCTCCGCTTGCTGCTTGGGGATCGCGAGCCTGTTCAGCTTGCCTACATCGCTTGGAGTCACAGATTTCTCGAAGAGCCACTCCAGGGACTTTGGCGATCTATCTATCAAAAGCTATAATCTCTCCGGCATGGGGTGCAGCGCCGGCAGGGGATTCAAATGTAACAGTGCAGTCTAGAAATGCAACCGGAACCTTAAAAAATCGACGATGGACCATGAAATTACATATATATCCTGAAAAAGCGCAGTCAACAAATGGTCAAATAAACAAAGGACCAAATTGTGTTAAAATTGTAAAGTTAAGGACTTAATTGGTTAAACTTAAAAGTCGAGGACCAATTTGTGAATTTAGTTATTGTCCAGGGACCATTTTGGATATTTACTCATAATCTTTTATTCAAAAGTTTGAAACCAACCCACTACCAAAAGTCCAAAACCCATGGTTTTAAGGTTCCAACATTCTTGAACTACAAGTCCCAACTAAGCTTTTGTCCGGCAATTTATATATCTTGGACCGGGTCTACATTATGGATCTTGGATCGAAACGACGCGGTACATAATTCATAAATCGTAAGACACATATTATATATTTATTTATTTTAATTTTCAAATTTGATTTAGGTACGTAATTTATGTTTATAGGCATAGAATTTCACAACATAATACACAATTACTAATTTGTTTCAGGTACATAATTTATACTCAAGTATAAAATTTCATAATATAAGACATAAAAACTCATAACATAGCCAACTACCTTGTAGTGTGATGGCATTCCAGTTGCCATTTCAATTAGATGGTCATAGGTTTGAATCCTAGTGGAGGGATTTAGATTTTTTGTACTGAAAATGTTTGAGAAATAATAGAACAGATACTACTTGTAACGAATCATGAATATTCTAAAAAAAAAAAAAATTCATAATATAAGACACATACACGTGCACCTGTGAATCCTAGTTCATGGTATAAGGATTGGCTTTTTTTTTGAGTCAGAATGACTTTTTTGACTTGAAATCGCATCAGTGCTAATAACAACAACAACAATGATGTTATCATCAATTAAAATATAATAATAATAATAATAATAATAATAATAATAATAATAATTATTATTATTATTATTATTATTATTATAATAGGGTAATTACCCCATTGATGCAGACCGCATCTCTCCACAATGCTAACAGCGATAACGATCAACATGTGAAGAAAGCTTCCAAAATTCTCCCCCTCTTTGCTGATAAAGACTAGAGAGTTAAGATGATCCGTCTGTAATCTTGACGTAGCGCCCAATGATTCGTAATAATTTGTTGATAGAACTTAATTACTATTAATAGCCATTTAAAATGAAATAGGTAATCTTTTCAATGTACCAAATACATTAGAATACTAAGAAATAGTAATTATGATGAAAAGGTAATAAACGTGATTAACCACAAAGCTTATTAACAATAATAATTAATCAATGCTTATCAGTATAACTAGAATATAAAGGCAAAACTGCGATTAAGGGGATGGTAAACCTACAAAATAACATTAATTGTATACAAACTATATATGCCCTATATACTGTATCCATCAAGAGAGACTTTATATAGGCATAGTAGTTGATGAAAAACAACTTTTAGTCATTTAATTCAACCAAATTACTTCATAGGTATACTTAACTTGCACCAAATAATTAAGACCTTTAATATAATATACTCCGTATATTATAAGAGAAAATCTTACACTTTTAATGCATATGGGAAAGATTAAATCCAATTGACACTAGACTTTCTTTACCAATTACCATGCATGCATGGCTGCATTAGATATAGAAAATTGCTTGCAAGAAACTGGTGCCCACTCAATGCCCAAAATTAAAATATTTTTTCGCATTCATCATCATCCTTGTTACCATTGTAGTTTCTACCCGTTGGCCGGAGGCGGGAAAGCTTCAATCTGCAACAGTCCTACAGAGCATCTATACACTACTCCGATCCATATCTCTAAAACAATTAACTCTAATTTTCAAACAAAATCCATTATTTCTCCGATCCGATCCATAATATCAGATCAGAGTAACATCACATGAGTCCAGCGTTGTTAGTTGTCACTCTCAATATTCATCCTCTTTCTCTATGGATCACTCACACTATATATCCTTTTGAAGACAAGGAATCTATAATGACGATTGAAATAGATTCAGAAGATCGAGGGTGGAGATTATTGAAGATGGAATATATAATTAAGACAAGGAATCTATAACTAAACTCATATCTGCAGCAGGTGGTATATATATATAAGTACTGGCCAGCCCTAACCGCATAAGAAGCAAAGTCATAAGTGGTATCTATATATTCAAGTTTATTAATTCTTAGAAGAAGTACAGTCACAATTAAGACAATGTTCTGGACATTTGAACTCCACTCCCAATTCATGGATGCCGTCATTGAACTAGGTGGCATTAAGGGTAAGATATATATATTTTTTTTGTTTCACTAAAAGAATTAATGAATACTATTTTTTTTAATATTATATTGCAAAATTTATTACATGCAGATGCTGTGTCAAGTCAAATTTTAGAGCTCATGGATGTGCCGGGATTAACATGGAAAAACGTTAATAGCCATTTGCAGGTGGAGTTTGTTTTTATCTGATCTACTATTCCAATATATTAATGTAACATTGTTCTTCTTGGATCACCCATTTAAAGTAGTAGTTTGAAAATTTACAGAAAATTCGAATCCTCCAAGTTCGAGGACCAGAAAGGATGAACAAAAATGCCATATTTCATCAACAGTACCTGCTAACCACCACAGGAGGGGCCAGGATATTCCAGGATTGGAGCCGGTTCTTGAGTGCGTGTAGTAGTTTTAGGAATGATGATGATATTATGAATGATATTTATGGCAGTCTTAGTCCACTCTGGGACTTACCGATGCTTGAGGATGATTAATACTTTTTCTAATCTTTGTTGTAATTTTGTGATGTACTTTGATGCTTATGTGTGCTTTTTTACTTGAATAAATTAAATTTAGTTCTCCCTATTTTATTGTGCTATCGTATTTATCATTATCATCATCCAAGGCAATTATTCTAAATTGCTTGTTTCACAGAGAGTTTAATTTAAAATACTAATAAACTATAAATTTTGTTTGATAACATTCACAAAATAAAATAGTAACTTAAAATAAGAACTTATTTTGAAGAAAAAATAGAGTATTTACAAAAAAAAAAAATATTGTACTCCGAAATTTTTAGTTATTGAAATTGAAATGTGCGCGTGGATTTCCCGATGCACGGATAACCTATCGCCGGTGAGCACCAAGAGTTCCAGAAGTATTATCCATCACCAGAGAAAGCTGCAAGCGAAAATGAGCAGCGGCTCCGTCTCACTCGCTTTGTTGGTGCCGTTCCTGTCGAGAGGCCGGACCAAATTTCAGCTTCGCCGGAAATTTTCCGCCACGGGATCCGGAAATTGTCCCGGAAGATTTGTTGTAACCGTACAGACAGCTCTTCTGGGAGCACTAAAATTGAACAGCAACAGCTTAACCTCTCGGTATGTACATATACAGACACCTTATAATCTTATATCGGATTGATATGTATACCTGTGTATCTGAATGCAGTAATGTTTGTTTAATTTCTGGAAAAAGGAATACCTGGATTGGATGAATCGTATTTACCGAGATATATAGGGTACGCATTTGGTTTGTTGTTATTGTTGAATCACTTTGTAGGCTCGGATTCATCAACCGTCACTGCAGCCCAGTTGGTGAGAGCTTGAAACCTTTATACAATGGTACTAGCAATATATTGTTGATATTTTGGAAGGGATATATATACATTGGTTTGGTTTATTTAGAATAATTTCATAATTTCAACTTCGTATTTCCCTGTATTGTGTAGAGAACAGAGGTGTTAGGCCTTCTTCTTGCTGCCTTCTCTGTAGTAGTCCCCTACCTTGGGAGATTTCTGAAGGTGATTTCTTCTCATTTCCTTTGTTGAAACTATTGGAGTATATTTTTGTGTTTATTCGGATTGGCGTTATTGGAGTTATTTTGTTTCTTTTATGATCTTGTAATGTAATATGCTCAGGCTCAGCTAGGGCACTAGATAGAAGTTTGCTTTTTTAGCTATCATTGCTTTGAACTTGATAGTTTGATGCAGGAAAAGTGTCTTTATTGAAAATACAGGCAATAGATGCTTAATAGTTAAATGCTTGTGCTTTTCTGTTTGTGTTTGTAAGGTTATAATCTGATGGGCATATAAGACTCTTCTAACATTCATGTTGATAAGTTTTGTATTCAACCATCTTTCTTGAGGATACTGTAGATTAGAAGTTAAAGCACATTTATCCATTTTTGCATAGTACAGAACTACAGAAGGTTACATCCAATGTTAACTAAAGTATCAGAACTTCTGTTATTCCGTTAACTGTAGGGGGCTGTTCTAGTTAACGAAAGAAATGTTCCTGATGGTGCTGACCAAACCTTTGTCATATCACAAAATGTTCCGGGTACTCTGAAGGAGGATTTGGCTTGGGGATCATATGTTCTATTGCGCAATACAAACACCATATCAGTGGTATATTTTGGACTCAACATTTGAATAGATATGGGATGATGATCTTAATACCATTACATAGGGGATTTCAGTATCCTTTGCTAGTTATTTATGCCATTTGATTTTCCCACTATTTCATTTTGTAGCTTATCTCAACTCAAGATGCACTGTGTGTGCGTGGCTACTGGACAACTCCTCAAGATGTATCAAAAGCCGATGTATGTAATTGGTTTGAGAAACAGATTCAGCAACTTGGTCTATTGAATTTGAAGGACACACTCTATTTTCCTCAAGCTACAGGTATGGGTTGTCTTACTGCTATTGCCTGTTGTGGAAAGTATTTGACTATTAGCTCGTTTTAATTTGCTGCCAAAGTTTTCAGATTTCCGGGTAAATCATGATATCAGTGCCATTGGCATTCAAAAAAAAAATGATATCAGTGCCATTGGATTTGACAGTCACCGGCTTATCAAATATATTTAACCTTAAACTTGGATGGTGTATAGTTGGTCCTTGATTTCCCACAATATAACATTTGCATTCTCATGTTGTCATGTCATCCTTAAGTTGCACACTCTTTGTCCATTTGAAGACCAAATTTATCATATCTGCAGCTGTGATCAGTTAAAAGAATGTCTTATATCCAGATTCTCAACTCAAGGAGCTGCTTCCAAAGGGAACTTGTTCTCTCCTTGTACAGCCGCTGCTGGGGTCTCCTGATCCAAGTTACAAGGAGGACACACCAAAGAATGAGGGTTTTGTCCTGGTGGCTTCCGGCAACAGTTATGCATATGATAGTAAAGACAGAGCCTGGATCAGAGCAGTTGCGGGGAAATTTAGAGGTAACCGCATTTTTTCAGATTTGTAATGCCGTTAATGCACCAAATCCTGTTTGCTTATTTTTACATATCTTCTTTGTATACCTTTCTGGCTGTCTTGTATGTTTATATACGTTAATTCTTGGTTGCAATTTGCAAATATGAAATATGCATATATGTTGATTTTATGTTGTCTATTGACGACTTTTTCTGTGGCCTGGAGTCCTGTTTCTCATGCATGGAGTACTATAGTCTATAGATGCGGAGAACGATGGCGATGGTGTCCTCCACAGTGATGGGCGAGGATGACTGGTTCTTGTTCTCCTCAACCATTCCTCCATAGTTTGCAACCATAGCTCACCAAGAAATTAAAGGCATTTGTAAGTTAAGAAAAAAAAAAGTTTCTCTACATTGGTACAAAATTAGCTCAAAGTTTTCATGTAAGATGCCGTGGTAGCAATTAATAAGAATAATTGGATTTTAATGAAGTGCTAATTGTATTTTTCTTTTCTGAGTTTGATAATCTTCTATTCAAAAGTTTGAAACCAACCACTACCAAAATCCAAGGTTTTAAGGTTCGAACATTCTTGAACTACAAACCCACTATGCTTTTGTCAGGCAATTTATATCATGGACAAAGGTCCACATAACATTATGGACCTGGATCAAAACGACGAGGTACATAATTTATATTTGTAAAAAAATCACAACACATACAAATTATATATTTACTTATTTTTTAAATTTGATTTAGGTACATAATTTGTGTTCTTAGGCATAGAATTTCGTAATGCAAGATACAAAAATTCATAACATTATTTGTTTTAGGTGCATAATTTATACAATTAAAGTATTCATAATATAAAATATAAAAGCTCACAATATAATACATATGTACCAAGATCCACGGTGCCCATGAACTCTGGTCCATTGTATAAGGATTGACTTTCATCATTGTCCAACAAAGTTTGTTTGAGTCACAAGGACTTTTCCCTTGAAATCACATCAGTGTGCTAATTCTTTTTCCTTATCATAAAGTCCAACAATAAATTACAGCCCATCAATTCTAAAAATAAAAATAAAAAAGAAAATACAGCCCAGCACATATTGATTGAGATTACGGCAAATTAAACTTAGAAAATTTTAAATAAATGACCACATTTCAAAAAAAAAAAAAAGGAAAATGGTCAAATAGGCCCTCGAACTTTAGCTTAAATGTCAATTAGGCCCCTAAACTTTTTAAAGGTGTAATTACACCCATCAACAATTCATTTAAGTGCAATGAAGCCCAAAAACAAATTAATGACCTGCTATCATAGGTCATTAGGGTTCAGGCCACCTTCCGGCGAATTTTTCGACAAAAAAAAAAAGTGATCGGCGAAATTTTTGACAAAAGAAGTGACCGACGAAATTTTCGACAAATCTGGGTCGGTTGCTGGTCACCTATTTTTTGTCAAAAAAAAATTTTGCCGGAAGGTGGCCTATTTATATGTAATTTCTCCATGTTTTCTAGGGTTTCCTACGTTTCTCCCTGCGATCTAGGGTTTCACTTTACGACGTTTTTCTGCTGCATGAACGGAGATAGCGCTTTTGGACACGATTACGATGGACGTACAGGGGTTGATAGCGGGCGCCGCGAGTATTACGTTGGAGGATGAGGAGGTAGGGGTGAGGTTCGACGATGTTGCAAAGGGTGTTGTCGGAGATGCACCAGAGCGGCAAACTTGGTCTATAGTAGGGCGGTTTTTGACTGACCGGCTGTTGAAACAGGAGATAATGAAGCGAGTTATGGCGTCGGCTTGGCGTCCTTTGATGGGCATCGAAGTCTCTGATGTGCAACCAAACCTGTATCTATTCACCTTTTTTAACAAGGCGGATATGGAGCGAGTTCTAACGGACGGCCCATGGGCCTTTGAGAATGCGACTTTCTTGTGTCAACCATTGAATGTTGGCGAGGATCCTACGCAGGTTGTGCTCTCCACGGTGGATATTTGGTTGCAGGTCTTCGATTTGCCGCCGGGGTATCGGACAGTGAAGGTATTGGAGAAGATTGGAGATTTTGCAGGTGTGTTCCTGCATGTTGATGACCGAAATTTCACCAGACCATGGGTTTCTTATTACAGAATTCGGATAACTCATGATGTTACTGCCCCTATTAAAAGGCGAATGAAGATGGTGCTGCGGGATGGTTCTTCGACGTGGGTAAATTTTAAATATGAGCGGCTCCATATGTTTTGTTTTTTCTGCGGAAAAATGGGCCATACTGACAAGTTTTGTTTGGAGGCGAGAAGATCCGGATTGCGGCCTGAACAGTTTCTGTTTGGTCCGGGGTTATGGGCTGGGGGTTCTAGTCCAACGAAGGTTCTTGGGGATAAATGGTTTCAGATGGGGCAGGAGAGGAGACGTGTTATTGGATATGGGAGTGTGGCTGGCGAGGTTACTGTTACGGGGCAGCCGGGGTTGGGGGCGGGTGGTTCGGTGGTGGAGGAGCTGGTTGTGGGGGGAGGGTCATCGGGTCGAGGGATGGAGGAGGAAGGGGTACGGGCAGAGCCGAAGAGGCGTAGGGTGGAGGAGGAGGATGGTTTGGTGGTTAGGGAGGAGAGGGGCATGAATGTTGACTCCGTTGCGGGGTGTCTGGCGAGGCCTGAGGATTAGGCCCGCCACTCTCAATGAGTACCTTATTTTGGAACTGCCGTGACTTGGGCAATCCACGGACAGTTCGAGAGGTGGTGGACATTGTGTTCAGGAAGAAGCCCGAGTTTGTGTTCTTAATGGAGACGAAGGTGGGAGGGGATCATGCGGAGAGGTTAAGGGTGAAGTTGGGGTTTGAAGGTTGCTTCAAGGTGGATAGTGTAGGAACGAGGGGTGGCCTTTGCTTTTTGTGGCTACGAAACAACACTGCCAGGTTGATTAAATATTCCCGTCATCATATAGATCTCCAGGTGTCTCTGCCGGGAAGGGATCCGTGGAGGTTAACTTGTTATTATGGCTATCCAGAAAGGACAAGGAGAAGGGCTGCATGGGATTTGTTGAGATCGTTTAAGCCTGTTTCGGATCTTCCGTGGGTGGTTTTAGGTGATTTCAATGACTTAATTATGCAAACTGAGAAGCGGGGTAGATTGCCACATCCGAATGGGTTGTTGGAGGGGTTTGGGGATGCGTTGGATGATTGTGGACTGGTTACGCTTCCCATGATTGGATATCCTTACACATGGGAGCGTGGGAAGGGGACTGAGGACTGGGTGGAGGAGAGGTTGGATAGGGTGTGACATGCATGCGGTGGCGGGAGGTTTATGAAAGGGCTCGGGTGTTTAACATTCGAACAGACGAGTCTGATCATACGGCCCTCTTCCTGGATATCTATGGTGAGGCCCCGGTTTATCATCCCCGGGGTTTCAGATTTGAGAATGCTTGGTTGCAAGATGAGGGGTGCAGGGAGGTGGTGGAGAGGGAGTGGTTCTCTTCCGCGGGGTTGGGTTTGCAAGCGAGATTGGGTGTGTGTGGCCGGGGCTTGAAAAAGTGGGGTGGTGAGAGCTTTTATAAGTTTGGAAGGAGACTGGAGGGGATTAGGAGGGAGATGAACGCTTTACGGGGCTGTTTTGATCCTGGTTCTCTAGCTCGTTTCAGGCATCTTGATGCCACTCTGAGTAATGTGCTTTCTCAGGAAGAGGCTTTCTGGAGGTAACGTGCCAAGCAACATTGGCTGCAAGGGGCGGATAGGAATACTAAGTTCTTTCATAAGTATGCCGGGCATCGTAGGAAGAAGAATATGATCTTGAAACTACAGGATGATGGGGGTGTATGGAAGGAGGGAAGAGAGCTTGATGAGTTGATTGTTACATATTATAAACAGATATTCACATCTCAGGGGTCCCCGGGCTCCTTCAATGTGGAAATCTTGCAGCCACGAGTTACTGTAGACCAGAATGACGAGCTCCTGCGCCCGTTTCAACCTGAGGAGGTGCGCCATGCTTTGTTTGCTATGGGGAAAGACAAGTCCCCGGGGCCGGATGGAATGAATCCGGGGTTCTATCAGTCATTCTGGAGTGTAGTAGGTAAGGATGTGACGGACTTTGTGCTTGATTGCCTTTCCTAGTCTTATTTTCCTCCTAATTTAAATGATGCGAATATTGTATTGATTCCTAAGAAGTCTGCTCCTGTGTCTGTCTCTGATCTGAGGCCAATTGCACTTTGTAATGTGCTTTATAAAGTCATGGCTAAAATGGTTGCTAACCGCATGAAGCCGCTGTTGGAGGGGATAATTTCTGAGTCCCAGAGTGCCTTTCTTCCGGGCAGATTAATTTCAGATAATATTATGATAGCCTCGGAGGTCGGTCACTATCTTAGGAGGAAGCAACTGGGTCAGGTTGGCTGGACAGCTCTGAAGCTGGACATGGCCAAGGCGTACGACAGGATGAAATGGCCTTTTGTGGAACAGATGTTGAGGAGGTTGGGGTTTGATGATAGGTGGGTGCAGCTGGTTATGTTGTGTGTCCGTTCTGTGCGGTATAAGGTGCTGATTAATGGTAGGCCTTCCGAGGAGGTTGTCCCCACGAGGGGCCTAAGGCAAGGTGATCCCTTGTCTCCTTACCTTTTTATTATCTGCGCAGAAGGATTATCTTTATTGCTGCAAGATTCTCAGGCTAAGGGGTTGATTCATGGCTGTAGGGTGGCCAGGGGGGCTCCGTCTATCTCACATTTGTTTTTTGCGGATGATAGCCTTCTCTTTTTTTAAGGCGAATCTGCAGGAAGCTATGGAGGTAAAGAGATGCCTTGGAGTATATGAGGCCTTTTCTGGGCAGGCGGTCAATTTTAATAAGTCAAGTATTTGTTACAGCCGCAATACAGTGGATGATGTGAAGGTTCTCGTTGCTGGGGCCTTGGGGGTTGCTCAGGCAGATGACTTTGGTAAGTATCTGGGCCTCCCTTCTGTGATTGGCAGGAATAAGAAGCTAGTTTTTGCTTATATTGAGCAGAAGATGAAACAGAGGTTTGGGGCGTGGAACAAGCGGCTCCTGTCCAGGGCTGGTAAGGAGGTCCTTCTGATGAGTGTGGCACAGGCTATGCCAACGTATACAATGATCATCTTCTTGACCCCCAAAACGCTGTGTGCTTCCCTTGAGAGGTTAATGAATAGATATTGGTGGGGGCGAAGTGACAGGGAGGATAGCATTCATTGGTTAGCTTGGGACAGAATGTGTAGGCCTAAGAAGTTTGGGGGTCTGGGATTTAAGTGGTTGCATGAGTTCAACTTGGCGTTGCTGGCCAAGCAGGGCTGGCGCCTTCTCACAAAGCCAGAAACGCTGATGGCTCGTGTGTTAAAAGCAAGGTACTTTCCATCTTCTACTTTTTATGATGCTGTGTTGGGGGGAAATCCGAGTTATATTTGGAGAAGTATAATGGCAAGTTAGGGGCTTGTTAAAATGGGGTGCAGACGAAGGATAGGCAATGGGCGAGCTACTCAGGTTTGGTCACATCCTTGGTTGCCGGATTCTCTTGACCCTTATGTGTCTACTTTGCAGCCAGCTACCAATCAGGGATGGACTGTGGCTGATTTGGTGGATGATTCAACAGGTGCATGGAACGATAACTTGATCCAGCAGACTTTCAATGCACGGGATGCCGCTTTGATTTATAAGCTGCCTTTGAATGGAATTTATGATGATTTGTGGTTCTGGGAGGGGGACATTACAGGGAATTATTCGGTAAGAAGTGGTTATAGACGGCTAGGGGGTGATTTAGCTCCTAGTTCGCCGGTATGGGGTAGGTTATGGAATTTGAAAATCCCCCCTAAGTGGAAGAACTTCATGTGGAGAGCTCTGTCTAACATCTTACCAACTCTTGATAATTTGGTGAAAAAGAGGGTGGATATTGTTAATGTATGCCCAGCTTGTGGTTTAGTAGAGGAAAATGTCATGCATGTTCTTTGTTCTTGTCCTTTTGCCTCTCTTATTTGGAATTGCTCCCAGTTGCCTTTTCCCCAATATAATGGTGACAATTTTCTGTTTTGGGCAGAATTGTGGTTAGGAGGAGTATCAGCGCTGGATTATGAAAGTAAAGGGAAGATGTGTGGCTTGTTACATGGCATTTGGTCAGCCCGGAATTCGGCTGTTTGGAGTAATTTCCTGCCAACTCCCACGGCATTGTGCAGCAGCCTTTTGTCTTGTTGGGCAGCTTGGAAGGCGCATGGGGCCGGATCAAGGGAATCACAGTGTGCTCCAGTCATGCATGCAAATAACGACCAGCGTGGTGTGGCTTGTTATGTGGATGCGGCGTTCCATGATTCGAATCGGCAGCCTACTTACGGCTTCATGGTTTTGGAGGAGGATGGAAGTTACATAGCTGCGGCGAAGGCGGTAACTGAGGCGCTTTCTTGGTTAAAGAATAATGGTTACTCGGCAGTCAGACTATTCACATATAGCGCGGTTTTGGTTTCTAGTATTAGAGATGCTCGTTCCTTTCGTTCTTATTTTGGTTTTATTTTGGACTCTTGTATTCGTTTAATTTCTGCTATGTCTGGAACTGTAGTCTCGTTTGTTAGACGAAACGCAAATATTGCGGCACATATGCTAGCTAAGCATGCTAGTGCGCCGGTTGGAAGTTCTGTTTGGAGGGATGGTCCTCCGCTTTTTTTTTTTTTTTTTGAGCCGATTATGGCCAATACAATTTGAGTTGACATGGTTTTCAAAAAAAAAAAAAAAAAACACATTGTTGCCGGGAATTTCTAATTAGTCACCTGATATTTTTGCTGACATTTTTTTATTTAATTTTTTTGATGTGGTTCTTTATATATATAATATATATTGGCATTTGAAAAAAAAAGAAAAGAAAAGAAGAATAACGTTGATGGCTATGGTCCTCCACAACCATGGGAAGATGAGGTTCAACATTGTCCTTCATAGTAATGTCCTTTTATTTAATAAAATTTCTGCGATTTTGTTGATAAAGAATCAAAATTGATCATGTCACAATAATACTAATATCAGAAAATGATATTAAAATAAAAAGAAATTAAAAGTGAAGTGTTACCTATAAATTTAGGACAAAAAATGAAATTAAGTCTATTGTTGGGATTCTTGCTTCGTACGGATGTTTCTTTGGCAGTTACACGTTGAAAATTCTTCACCCTTTCGGCTTTCAATTCATTGGTTTACCAATCATCATCGTATGAATCTCTTAGATAGTAAAAAAGCTATATATATCGATCTTTTGTCAGTTTTGTTTTATTGATTTGTCAATGCTCTCACTTTCTCTCACTTCTTTCTTTATACATTTCTCACATGCAGAATCCTTTATCTCTGTCTCTCTGAAAATGACACAGCATAGCTAACCAGGTAAAATTAAACACATCAGAGAAATTCTAAAACATCCATAGAAAATTATAAATCAATAGATCATAATTGGGAAAATGTAGTTTTAATCCATTAGTTATACTTAAATTGTCGACTTAGTCCATAAAATTCTAAAACATCCATAGAAAATTATAAATCAATAGATCATAATTAGAAAAATGGTAGTTTTAGCCCATTAATTATACTTAAATTGGGACGGTAGACAGTAGCACATTGTTGCTGTTCACAATCCCAAATTGCTATTTCAAATAATAGTTCTTTTTTTTTTTTTTTTTGATACCTATCAATATATATCAAGTATAATTTTTTTATATATATTATTAATTTTTTTTATATTTTATGCAACTAGTAATTATATTTTTAAATATTTTATTTGAACAATTCTATTACTATAAATTTTAGTGTTTAATATTGTTATGAATTTCTCATGAAATATTTTTTTTTTGTTTTTTTTTGATGCTTATTAATAATATATAAGTAATTAGCATATAAGTCTCAACATACTATGGACAAAAATAATAATGTTGAGAATGTTGATGTGGGCGAAGAACTATATAATAAGAAGGATTTTATGATATATTATAACATGTTTTGTAAGAAAATTATAAATGATAAGAATCTAAATCATTGAAAGTTTGTAGAGATGTATTCAATTTAGAATTTCAATGACGACTTTTGCTGACTTTCTAAAATTAAAAAAAAATTGATAAAAGTTTATGAATGTTTTTTAATAGACTTTTATAGACTCTTACAAAGTTTTAAAAAGTATTGAACAATTCTATAAAAGTCAATGAAAGTTTATTAAAATATATATATATATATATATATATATATATATATATATATATATATATATATATATCAATTTAAAAGTATACAAAGTTCATGATTGAATACACCTAGGCAATATAATACTAAATCCTAGAGACCAACAAACCTTTTCTGAAGACTTCTTTTGAACTTATCATGGATGCAGATATGGCTTTTATATGTTATTATAATCATTTTCTTTTTACCTTATTTATCAATTATCACAAAGTATATATGTCCAGAAATAAATGACATGCTCCCTTTAAAATGAGATTATGAGAAGACTTGCAAAGGGAGGGAGCTGAGTCGAGTTGCTAATTAATAATACTGCAATTACCGTACTCCCACGCCCCAGTTTTACTTTTTTTTTTTTTTTTTTTTTTTTTTTTTTTTTTTTTTAAATGCTACTAACTCTATTATCCCGTATAATATAGTATCTGTTTATATATATTTTCTCACCTTAGCCCAGTTTTACTTAATTGCATATTATATATGATTTGAATGGCGAAGTGATAGTATGGATACCGGTCGGCCACAATCAAGCAATTAAGTGGAGATGATCAATCTAATTAGTTGCTTGATTGGAAATTAATCATTTCCAGTGTGGGGACAAATTAAAAGTAAAACAAAGCCTTCACCCTTTCGGCCTTCTTACTTTAATTTGACTGTACTAGAGGAAATTTAATATTAGAAACTAACAGTAAAAGATCAGAGGGAAGGCGATCAACAAGCTAAGGATGATGATCAAGGTGGCCGGCAATCGTTATATCGTGCACCAGGACGCACAATGCATTTGTACATTCGGACCCAAAACGACGACGTTTATATAAGTTGGTGGGAAGTTAACGCGAAGGACACCGTTCCGTCCATCTAATTTCGTTATAGTTTTTTATTTTTTTATTTTTTATTATTTTTTTAATAAGGTCCAAATTGGTTACTGAACGTAACCTGAAAGTGCAATTAGGACACTGAACGAAAAAAGAATGCAATTAGGCCACTGAACACTCCAAATATATGCAATTTCATCTGATAGCAGGTTACCATCCATTTTATCAAGTTGCCTGCTTACGTGGATGGTGATTTTACATTTTAAAATAATTTTTAATAATTAACTTTAAAAATAAAAAATAAAAACTAAAAAAATTAAAAAAAAGGTTGACTGAAATGAATAATTTTTAATAATTAACATTAAAAATAAAAAATAAAATAAAATAAAATAAAAAACGCTGGGTGAAATGGATAATTTTTAATAATTAAATTTAAAAATAAAAAATAAAAAATAAAAAAATAAACCGCTGGGGTGAAATGGATAATTTTTAATAATTAAGTTAAAAAAAACGCTGGGGTGAAATAAATAATTTTTAATAATTAACTTTAAAAATAAAAAACACTGTGGTGAAATGGTTAATTTTTAATAATAAACTTTATTATATCTTATTTTTATTATATTTATATTTTATATTTTATTTTAAAAATTTATTATTAAAAATTATTTAAAAGTACCAACTCATCTTCCTTGTAAGCAGGCAATCTGATATGTTGAAATAGATGGTAACCTGCTATCAGGTGAAATTGCATACATTTAGAGTGTTCAATGGCCTAATTGCATTTTTTTTTTTCGTTCAGTGACCTAATTGTACTTTCAGGTTATGTTCAGTGGCCAATTTGGACCTTATTATTATTTTTTAAACACTTGTGTTTATGTGTATTATGTATTATGTTAGATTATGTGTTCCATAAAAAAAATGTTAGATTATGTGTTTTACGTTAGGAGTTTATGTATATTCTACTATACAATTTTTTTACACACGAAACATGAATTTTTTTTTTAAAAGTTAACAGCAAAAACAGAAAACAGATACAAAACAACATCATTTTATGTCAGAATTGTGCGCCCTGGTGCACGATATAATTTGCCCGTGGGCGGGTGTGAATAATGTGTGCTTAAAAAATGTCATTATTAATTATACTCCATAGTAAAATTAAAATTGAGGCTATCTACTAATCTAATATACGCTTATTGGAGGAAGAAAAATAAATTATATAGTTTTGTACATAAATAGTTGCAAAAAGACAAAATTAAAAACAGCAGAGAAATTAAATACCAAAAACGTCATATATGCAATTGAAGATTTGAAGCTGACGTGAGCAAGGCTACTACTAATAGGAAGTAGATACACGTACTTGACTTTAATTTAATTGGCTTACGTTACCTTAATATGGCTCTTATAGATGATTAATCATAACTCTTTCTATAAATACCTAACTACCTACCACCACAAAATTAAACACCTTGACCTCTATACATGACGCACCCAAAAATCCTATTTATTGGGAAAAAAATTAAATAACTGTTATACTTTGGTGGTATCCATGAAATGGAAAGAACAGAAAAATCAAGAATGAATCAACTCCAGAATAAACCCCCATTCTCATTAAGCATTGAATCAAACATATATACATCACAATGATAACAGTTACAATATAATGATATCATAAATGGGGAAGATCATGGGTTTGTGAGAGATAATGGCCATAAAACAATAATATTTATAACACTCCCCCTTGGACATTATTCGTCTACAATCTTGCTTTCATACAAACTTGCTAGGAAAACCCGGTGGGAAAAACCTAGACAAGAAAATAGTATAATAGAAAATATATCCATGCCTCATTAAAAACTTCACTAGGAAAACCACGTGGGGAAAAAAAAAACCTAGTTGAAGAAAAGAGTACATGATATATGTAAAACATATATTGTATTGGTCGCCTCATTAAAAACCTTAACTTAAGAAAACCCTGTGGGAAAAACTTAGTTAAGGGAAAAAGAGTACAACCATAAGCCTTCAGGGCGCAAACTGCATAATCTTCAGGATTTTGGGGTTTGTCCATTTAAGCAATTATTTTGCAACTTTTCCCCATTGTCATTACTATATCATACTCATGCCTCGTTAAAAACCACATTAGAAAATCCAATGGGAGAAAACTAGTGAGGAAAAGAGTACATGATATTTATGTATTTATATGTTGCAAATAGTGCGCAACTGTTAGTCTTTTATGACTTAATCTTCAGGATTTTACGTTCAATCTTTCGGATTGATTCGAGTAAATGTACTTCTCGTCTCCCCCTGAAGATAACAATCTTCAAGTTCTACATGTATTTCAAAATTTGAAGAGATGGATTGGACAAATCTTCTGGATTGTCACTAGAGTAGTGTACAATAATCTTATGGCTCTTCTAGAGCTTATATAACATTTGTGCAACACAAGTGTTATTTTCCTCATTTTGAACATTTAGGGAAATTCATTGTATAACCAGTTTAGACTTGGCATTGCGGGGATCAAACAAAACAGCCAGTACCCAAGTAGCCTATTAAAACCGTATCATGGTTTCTTACATAAATGTCATGTCTTTGTATCTCGAAGATACCGGAGGATATGTTAATCATTATTCAAGTACTTCATCTGTAGGGGGAGCACTAGATTTTGCTAGCAATTTCATCGCAAATATATTGCGATTATGGAACTTCTGGTTCTAAAAATGGTGCTCCAACAATAATGAAGTAAGGGACTTCGAGTCCAAATGGTTCCTTATCTGCTTCAAGAGATTATTAGGCAACCTTTAGTTTGATAAAAACATGACACTTATATGCATATAGACATGTGAAAAAGCATTTTAGATGTAAGCTGACTGGTGTATATATAAAAAAAACTCCAAAGAAAAACTCGATCTTCAAGTCGAGATAATACTTATAGCTTTCACAAGCTTTTTATTTCAAAAGTCTCAGTCTTTAAACATGAACTGACATTATCGAGTTCTTTATATATTTCATTGATGTTTACACCATCAATCTTGACTGAGATAATAAGTTCATTATCAACCCTTTATCGAGCACACAATGGTACATATTATTCCTTCAATGAGGATATTAACTCCATTCGCAACCCTTTAAAGAGTAAATAATGACACATAATAATACTTAAATAAATCCTCATTTCGAGAATTATGAATCCATCAGGGATTTCTCAATATAAATTTAACTGCATATCTAAATTTAGTATTCTGCCAATTGTATTGTGTAGCGGAACTTAATGCCATTTACCGTGGGAGAGTATATTTGATTAAAATCATAAAGGTCTCTGCATGAACCCATGGGCTACAAACTCGCTTCATCACCTCATTATTCTTATTTCTCTTTCATGCACACACCTATTTGTAACCTTCAGGGTTAACGCTCAAATGGTGTATTGTTATAAAGAGAAATATCCATTTTAGCGAGTCGAACTACGCCTTAATTGCTCCTTGATATGTTAAATAGTCATGACACTTCTGGTGCCTAACTCTGGATCCAGATTATCATATGACGAGCAATTTGTAATGGCAATTGTGTTGTCGACAACTATAACATTTTTTGTAAAACTCCCATATTTGTAAAAGTAATGGCAATTTCTAAAACAACCAGATTCTAAACATTTCCCAAAGATATTTTGATCTGGTCGTTCCGCATCCCTAGTATTACGTTTGTTTGGTGAACCTATAAAATTTACTAGGGTTTTTCGTCATCTGAACGAACGTCTGCAGGACATAATTGTTCAAGCTATTTCAAGAGTGACAATATCTCTTTACTAGATCTAGTATTATGATCCATATCTCTTTCACCGATAGCTCTCCTACACTTCTAGTGTCAAGGAGTATCGATAGATATGTTTGGTCCAAGGATATAGGACCTACTCACTTCTTTTATGATCATTATGATCAATAGATGTATTCGGCAGATTATTTGCAAAAATCGCAAATAGATTATCTTTTGAACTTCCAGTTCAATCTAATTAGTACATGGATTTAAATAATGAAGATGTTTTTATTCTTATGAAATTTCTTGGCATTCCAAAAAGCTACGGAGTAGTATATTATCTCCCCCTAATGCCGAGAAACAATCTTCATTAGGAATGCAGTCAACGTACCCAATTATATGTATTGATCCCCTATCATGGGCTTTCGGTATTTAATCAATAGACGGAGTTTCTTTGATAGCCCTTTTAGAGGTACGTTGTGGTGGTGATATAAAATAGACTGCGCAAATAAAATAACGCAGATAGGGAAATGTTACTTCTGAAACCACGTACTAGCTGAAAAAGGGGGTATAGCAATCCTTGAGGGATTGATTTGTGATATGCATTGAGTTGGTAAAAAGAACTTGACTCATAGTAACGTCATAGCAATCCTTCAGGGATTGATGGGATAGGTGGACCATTTTTGGTCAAGAATTTATTGTCAAGGCTCATCCTAAAGGGTGACTCATCGAATTAAAGTCCTTAATCTACCTTCCGGGCAAATAAATATAGAAAAATGAGGGCTATAAACTTAAATATCATATGCCCAAATCTCAAGTCAAAAAGTTTCTATAGCAGAAACTAACACTGTAAACATGTCATAGCCTTTAATTGTTATCATATTCAAGCTAAGGTTTAGCAATGACAGGTGCAACCTAACCATATTGAGAATTCATGCTATTTTCCCACTTATAAGTTGGGTGATGAATCTCAATAGCTATATGGCCTATAGCAAATCATAAATTGCCAACAAGAGAAATAACAAAATCTCTTATGTGAACATAATCAAGAGATTATATGCTAAATGTTGTCAATTAAAGAGAAGCACATGCAATGTGTGATGTAATTATCCCTTATGTCTTGGACACCAAAACTCAATTTAGTCATGCACATCACATGTGGTACACACAAGGCATGACATGACAAGAGATATTCTTATTAATTCATAAATTAGAAAAATGAGAGAAGTACCGTTCGCCGAAGAATGATGAGCACATGTTTGCTGCCGGGCCCATTCATTCATATTTTGGGGAGTCAAAAACAGTACTTTTCCAAGCAAGCTCTCATTTTATCTCATAGTTTCATACAAGTATGAAAACATCACAAAATAGCAAGATATACAAGCTGAAAACGGCAAAAATTTTCAGAATTGTGACCTGGATTTCAGAATTTTCTTGGGGAAAAATGGTAACACATTTTGGCACAAAATTTTACATATATTTAGTTCATCAAGTATAGAACGTACACGAAAATTTTCATGCCAATCCAAGGTCTAAAAGTATTTTTCCCGAGATTTTTTCCAACATTGCTCCAGGCAGAAAAATAATTGGCGGCACACTGCCAAAACTTTACAAATTTTTCTGAAATAACCAAAGCATATTTTTAACAAAATATTTTTATAGACATCAAATACCACGAGTCTAGGTTCTCCAGAAAAAAATTCCATGTCAAAAGGAGTTCAAGAAGTATTTTTCACGAATTTAATTTTCAAACTGCGCCGGTCAAAATTTTCAGGCAGTGATTACTATGTGTAAAAAAATCACAACTTGTTTGCTTCAGGCAAACCAACATGATGTGAGTCAATTTTGACTTTCGAAGAGTATCATAGCATTAGAAATAGAAAATGCAAACTTCATTCATGAGCCATTAGGCACCTTTAAAGATCAATCTCATTTGAGGTCTTCCAGACCTTATTAGAAAGTAACCCAATAAAGACTAAAGACATTGGAAGATTTAAAACACAGAGAGTTTATTCCAAAAAAACAGTTTTTGGTTTCTTATAAAAATTAATGACATTCAAAACACTTAGTGTAATTTTGTCATGTACTACTACTGGAGTACAATGTGACTATTGTAAATGACCGGCAAGATAATGAGTGACGGATAAATTAGTGCTCTTGGTTTACCTTCTGGGCAACACTATATTAAAAAAAATGACTATCATTTTGTTTAAGCACTAAAATTTGATGTCCTCACTATTCAGGACTTGTGTCCAATAAAAACTAGCATCATAAATAGGCCTTTGAATTGAACAAATAATCATGGACTTTTGAATTAATATCAAGTCAATGTCTACATCTGAGTCATATAATTTGCCTTAGTGTTGTTATCTTATAATTAGTGCTATGAATTTGTCTTCTGGACAAAGATATGTTTAGAAGTTAGGCAGTTTAGCAACAACATATGCAACCTAACAATTAAAGCCATGTTGAGAATTCATGTTATAATCTCACTTATAACCTCAACATTAACGACCTATAGCAAATAATTGTCACAATCTATATAGAACTCAATTTAATGACAAAAAAAGGTCGAAAAGAGGTCAAAAGATTTCAAGAATCAATGTCAAAAAAGATAGTCCATATTCTAATCAGCATGAGATTATTTTGAGTCATGCACATATATTATAAATATGGAGGCCTGTACAATATGCACAGAACATGGCATGATAAGGTATATCTCATTAATTTATAAATTAGAAAAGAATATGAGAAAAATACCCTTCATCACCGAAGATAGGGAGCATACTTTAATCGTTCAACGTGCTTGGGTGACACCTTTGTAAAATCCACATGGCTTGTCCTGACTTCCCAGTGGCAAGTGGTTTATAGATTCCAATTTGATAACTTGTAATACCACTTGCTCCTAGTCAGTAGTACACAGTGATTGGATTCTCCAACAATTTTGGACAACAACAACCAGTTTGGACGGGAGCACGCAGTAGGGGAAAAACAACAGAAGATTCCCAGTGCAGTATGTAGCAACTAGTTTGGTGCAATTGTCCTGCACACCGACCGTAGGGACATCGAGGGCGACTAGGCTATATATGTAGCTAGTGTGGATGCTCAATGGGGGTGGCAGATTGGTGGTTGTTGTCTCCTTGATTGGTGCTGACGTGATGCACGTCGGTTGAGGTGTCCTTGCCCAGAGAATGAAGATCATCACCATTAATATAATATTTTTCCTTTTTCTCATTTACCACAATTTCTTTCTCTGCCTGCACTTCTAGAAGTATTCTCAGAACTCAGACCACTGGACTGCAAGCCTTAAACGAGCTGAGGTCCCATCTTTTCTGACAGAATATATATCCTCCAACAAACATTACAAACATACCTAATTCCCAGGCATCATTTTGTAGGTAGTCGGCAGAGAGCTTGAGTTCGATGACGCTGGTGCCATCGTCGAGGAGGAAGCAGCCGACATCATTATATTATTGGAGGGAGACGGTTTTGAGACCAAAACGCCCTGGCCTGAATCCAAGCGCGTTTGGAAGAGAAAGCTGCCTTTTTGAAGAAATCCAAGACTCGTCGGACCGCCGCAGCAAACTGCAAGACGCCGCCCCAACTCCATTTTTCTTGCTCTGTATATATCTAGTCTGCCACGGATCTACAGCCTACATCGAATGTAGATCGCCGGCTAATAGCCGCATCGGTCGATGGGTCGCGACGCTTTCTGGGGGGCGTGACCGATCGAAAGCAGGGAGAGAGGAAGGAGGACTAATCGTCGGTGGCCTGAGGCGCGCGGAGGGAACGATCGTCATCGATCTTCATCCGCGAAAAGCAACCTGCCATGGACAAAGCTTCAATAGTCGAACCCTGGATCGCGATTTGAGAGATCGCAAACTGATCGGTGTAAAGATGGTGGGTGTTGGAGACGTCACTGGAGCATCCCGAACCCTCATCACCAGCCTGTAGCCGACGGATCACCGATGGAGATAAACAGACGTCTCTACAACCCACCGGAAAAAGCATTGACCTGTCTCGGCCGAAACCTTAGTTGGTTAGAGCAAGGGCTGATAACGTGTTATACTTTGGTGGTATCCATGAAATGAAAAGAACAGAAAAATCAAGAATGAATCAACTCCAGAATAAACCTCCATTCTCATTAAGCATTGAATCAAACATATATACATCACAATGATAACAGTTACAATATAATGATATCATAAATGGGGAAGATCATGGGTTTGTGAGAGATAATGGCCATAAAACAATAATATTTATAACAATAACTACAGAAGACAATAATAAATATTTATTATAAAGTATGAAATGATTGGAATAAATTGTATATCATTTTTATTAATATGATATTTATAAATATTTTTATTTTTTATTAATATATATATATATATATATATATATATATACTACATCTGTCTCATTTTATCTGTCATATTTATTATTCATGGGTCACAACAGCTTTCATCCATGATGGTTGGCCAAGGCTCACGTCTCGCAACCATCGCTTAATGCTAGGGTTTGTGAATAATAAGCTAAGGAGATATGGAAATATTCACAGTTGCATTACATTTTTTTTTTATTTGATTTGAACGGTTTAAATAAATTTAAATGTACTTTTAGCTATTGTTGTATTTAGAACAGTAGCAAAATACTCCGATTTTTTAAAATTGCACTTTTAGCAATTATTTTGTTAGTACAACGTAACAGTAGCTATATGTTATTTAAAAAAATTATAACAATACCACATCATTTGTATTAGTGTTTCTTTTAATTTAATCTTTTCACAACAACAATTGCCAAAATTTCAATTTGTATTGTCAAATCTGTGCTTATGATCAATCAGGCCTTGATTTGAATGCCAAATGGATACCACATGCAAGCAACTAATAACTGGAGATGATCGATCGATCTTAGGTTTTTGACTGGAAATTAATGATTGTGTCGGACAAAGCAAAATAAAGCTGCTGTCTGTTCGTCTGTATCTAATATCTATATGGTCATTGGAGTGCAGGAATTTTTTGATTTTTATTTTTGAAGAATGGAGTGCAGGAAATTAAATATTACTCCGTATATTACAAACAGGGAAAGAAGGGAGATGACAAGCTAATTTTTTATTCGTTGGGATTCCTGCATCATTTTAATCAGTGATAATTCTCTTTTAACTTATCATGCATTCCAATATGGCTTTTATATATTATCACAAACTATATATGTCAAAAAATAAATCACATGGCCCCTTTAAAATGAGATTTTTATTTTTTTTTATTTTTTATTTGAGTTGGAAATCTTCAGTTACTACTTCACCCTTTCGGCCTGATGAGACGCATGACACTTGCAGGATCACTCATTGAGTCATTGGTTTGCCCATCATTATCATATGAATCCATTGCACAGTAAAAGATTATCTCTACATATATCTTTTGTCAGTTTGTCCTATCACTTCTTCCTAATTTATAGATTTCTCACATGCAGAATCCTTTCTCTCTCATAGAATTTAGCTAATAATAATACGGATCTATATATTGCCCACTAGGAACAAAAAAGAAGAAGAAGAAGAAGCAATTTTACGAAGTAATTAAGCCTAGATGAAAATATATGGAGATGATATCGGTATTTAGAGAGTAAAATTTTAACTCTATGTTTTAGTTTATTACAGAAAGAAAAAGAAATTATTTTGTACAAAAATAGTTGAACAAGACCAAACTCGGTGAACAAGGCTAAATGGAAAACACCGGAGAAATATAAATCATATAGGAATTTTTTGGAGTTATTACATCCATTTAATTTTAACAACATTTTTGTAACTTCATGGTTTTATTTATTTAGTTTTCTAATTTAATCTATTTTTTGTAAACACTCATATTATATACGTACTTTCTCAATCTTGTTCATTCAAAGAATCAATGCACCCACCACGTACTGGGGTTCGACACTGATCTGATAATTTCTTTTACTGTTCATCTATTCAAGATAGCTGCAAATTCTAATACATTGACAGTCATAATAATAGAATATGAAAAGAATATGTTACTCTCTGTATTTAGTTATATTTGGTATTTAAATTTTTAATTTTTTACCTTTAACTTTTCTAAAGAGTTCAATCCTTGAATTATAAACTATATTTCAATTTTTCTAAACATTTAGAACTATAATGTTTTTTTAATATTATAAATTAAATTTGAATTATGAATAAGAAAAATCCTTTATATCATAACTTGTCAAATCAGTTGGTTAATATGTTTACATCATATCAATAGTGCCATCACTTCTCATAATCCATAAAAAAAAAAAAAAAGATACAGTGAAACTTCATTGCTGAAATTCCACAGCACGTGCCTGAATCCATTGTTGGAAGTAACATTCAAAAGGGTGTAGTGCTTTTGCCTTGCTACTTATCCCACATTGGTTTCCTAGAGACACTTTTCCCATCATTTAAATACCACTCCTTTTGGAGTCCTTGAAATGTTTTCAAGGGAGGGAAAAGGGGGATTCCCGCGCACGCCGCCGCCCGCTTGGCTCGGTTCGCACAGTGTGGTGGGGTCAAAGTTTTACACGGCATTATAATTTTGTCCGAGTTTTTAGCTATTTCTACACATACAGAATAATTCTACGCGGTCAGAATTAAACTTGTGGACAAGAGAAAAGCTAGTGCGTTAGTGGGCACATCTGAACGCAAATCGCGTTCCCTCACTCCAAATTCTCGACTTTTTGTGGCTGGTACAGGGGAGACAGTTATTCTCACTACTATAAATACCTGTCTCCCCAGACCTGTTTCTTTACACCTGAAAAAATAAGCTCTCAAGCTCCGTGAATACGTATCTCTATAAGTGCAACAGAGTGCGTGAGTACTTCTGTGTGAGCCAGTCGAAAGCTCCCGGGTTAAAGACCGCACAGTCTCCGGATATAAGCTTTTAAGGCAGTGTCCTGCACATGTCACAGAAATTATCCTCTATATATATCCCAGCCTATATCAATCGTAGTCCATATAAACCTACGACATTTTTCTAAAAAACCCAACATCCATGGCCAGGGTAGTATTTAATCCTGGAATATACAAGTGATTCCGGTAGCTCGCCGAGAAGTGTGTGGTGGTTGCCGGTCCGACTCCTCGCCGGAGATAAAGATTGATATTGACACACAAGGTCAAGAATTGTAATTTGACAATGTAAGGAAAGTTAATTAAAAAATGCCATAAATTATAGGAATAATAGTCAAATAGGCCACTGAACCGCACACCAAACTGTAATTAGGTCATCGAACTCAAAATAAAAGTAATTAGGTCCTTGAATCACATAAATTCATGCAATTAGGTCCAAAATATTTGTTTACTTGAAACTTTGCTGACAAGAAAGTTGCAGATTTTTAAAAATAATTTTAAATAAAAAAATTAATTAAAATTCAAAAAAAAAAAAAAAACGACTTCGTCTCTGACCATCTTCATCTCCATGGCAGCAGACGAAGGTCCCTTTGTCTCCTTGGCCATGGAGGAGAGACGAAGAGACCTTCGTCTCCATGGCCAGGGAGACAAAGGTCTTCGTTCTGTTTTTTTTTTTTAATTTTTTTATTTAAAATTAATTTAAAAATTATTTTTAAAATCCGCAATCTCCACGTCAACAAAGTTTCAGGTAAAAAGGACATTTTGGACCTAATTACATGACTTTGTGTTGTTCAGAGAAGTAATTGTATTTTTTTTTGAGTTCGATGACCTAATTACATTTTGGTGTGTAGTTCAATAGTCTATTTGACCCTTATTTCTAAATTATACTCCGATCCGTATATAGTAAAAAATAAAAAATAAAAATTACAAAGTTATTTGGACCGCTGAATTGGCAACATAAACTTTCTAGTTCGATTCCCTATAAGAGTTGTTATTTATCTTTCTTGGTTGGGTGGACTTCATTCAAAACATATCTACCTCCAAATAGTGGCAACGGACTTCCCCTCAAATTAAAATAAAATAAAATTAAAAATTAAAGTATACTGCTGTCACATTCACGTACTCTCACTCTCCCTCACCTCATTCCCTTCAATAGATTTCAATTCCGAGAGAATCTTTTATATATCTCACACACACACACACTCTCTCTCTCTATCTCTCTCTCTCTTTGAATTCTTCTATCTTCATTCTTAAGTAATACGGAGTATTAAATCTATATTCAGATCGGATAAGAGTATCTGAATTTGTCACTCTGACCTCTTAAACACAAATGTACACTAAAATTTCCAAACACATCAGTATGTACTTATTATTATTATTATTATTATTATTATTATTATTATTATTATTATTATTATTATTATTTAAAATGAAAAGGAATTGAAACTCATAGAATTTAGCTACTAATATACATAACGCACTGGGAACAACAAAAAAACAAGCAATTAAGCAAAAGGAAAGTTGGTTAATTGAATTGCTTAGCTTGGTTTTTTGTTGGAGAAATGCAAAGTTGAATTAATGGTCGCAATGGCGGCCAATATATATAATTCTTCCTCTTATTTTGTGGGTATATATTATACTACTGTATAAGTTTGTTTATTGGAGGAAGAAAAATATATGAAATTGTTTTGTACATAAATATATAGTTGGGCGCAAGGTCTGGGGTGAGGAATTGGATTTGGATGCTTTTTCCGTTCCTTCATGCATGTAGCTGGCCCTGGGCTCCGCGTCTGAAGAAATCGCGATCCATCTGGTGGGGCTTTCTGGATGTTATTGTCTGCTCGTAACGCTAAGGTGTGGAAGGATGAAAGTCGATCAGTTGAGTCTCTTCGCATCCAGGTTCATCTTTTACGCACGCAATGGAAAGATACTTTTGGTGGTGCCGGAAGGACAACACGCGATGGCTCCGGGACGGTCACATGGACTCTGATGATTTGGTGATGATCATACTAGAGCTAAGACTGAAAGTAACACATGAAATTGAAATGAAATGGAAGGCATTGTTTATTCATGGTTGCAGGAGGGAAAACAAAACAGAATGTGAAGTGATGAAGAAGGAAAAAATAAGAGCTGCTGCTCTTATATTACAAAAGGTAGTTATAACTAACTACTTAGGAGGAAAAGACCAAAAAGACCCTTGGTCTTTCTATTGCTTCATCACCCCCCCCCCCGTAAGCTGGAGCATGAATGTCTCGAATGCCCAACTTACCATGAAAGATGTCAAACAAAACCTTAGGTAGAGCTTTGGTAAAACCATCTGCCGTCTGCTGAAGTGTGGGAACAGCCATCAATTTTATCAATCCCTCACTAACCTTTTGCCTTACTACATGGCAATCAATCTCAATGTGCTTGGTTCTTTCATGGAAAACATGATTTTCACCTATAGCAATAGCAGATTTGTTGTCACAAAAGATAGGAATGGACTCAGTAATGCTTATCTGCAAATCTGCCAACAAATACACAAGCCACTGGACTTCACAAACTGTGGAAGCCAGAGCTCTATACTCAGCTTTAGAGGATGATCTGGAAATGGTAGCCTGTTTCTTAGTCTTCCAGGAAATAAGAGAGTCCCCAAGATAGATACAGAAGCCTGTAATAGATTTTCTGGTCTCAGCACAGGAGGCCCAATCTGAATCAGAGAAGCCTTGAAGCTTGATCTGTGAGGTGGATGGAAAGAACAGACCTTTGCCTGGTGATCCCTTTAAGTATCTCAAAACCATGTGAGCTGCAGTTAGGTGAGAGTCCCTTGGCTTATCCACAAATTGACTAAGTTGCTGAACAGAATAAGAGATATCAGGCCTGGTGTGTGTAAGATATAGGAGCTTGCCAACTAGCTTTCTGTAGACCTCAGGCTTGGCAAGTAAGTTTCCTTCAAAGTTGGTAAGTTTCTGCCCTGTGACACATGGTGTGTTGGCTGGTTTAGAGTCCAAAAAGCCATTTTCTGCAAGAATGTCCAAGATGTATTTTCTTTGGCATAAGTGGAGGCCACTGGGAGTTCTAAGAGCCTCAATGCCCAAGAAGTAGTTTAATGTGCCTAGATCCTTGATCTTAAAGACAGCATCCAACATCTGTTTCAATGATTGAATCTGAGAGGAACTTGTACCTGCTACAAGTATGTCATCCACATATATGAGTAAGGCAAGAAAATCATCATCTGTGGCCTTAGTAAATAAAGAAGGATCAGCTGAGGATTGTTAGAAACCAGCAACTTGTAAAGCCCTTGTGAGTTTCACATTCCATTGTCTACTTGCCTGTCTTAGACCATACAAAGACCTCAAGAGTTTGCAAGCTTGATTAGGTTTATCACTTTTAAAACCTGGTGGCAAAACCATGTAAACTTCCTCATCTAAATCCCCATGAAGAAAGGCATTATTGATGTCAAGCTGCTGAATATCCCAACCTTTGGCAATGGATACTGCTAGAAAAGTCTTAATGGTGGTCATTCTAGCCACTGGTGAGAATGTCTCAAAATAATCAACCCCTAACTGCTGAGTATAACCTTTGGCAACTAATCTTGCCTTATATCTTTCTATAGAACCATCAGACTTGTGCTTGACCTTATAAACCCACCTACAACCAATTGGAACCTTGCCCTGAGGTAAATCTACCAAAGTCCAGGTGTTGTTCTGAATCAAGGCTTCAATTTCATATTGCATGGCTTTTCTCCAAGGCTCAAATTGCACTGCTTCATTATAGGATTGTGGCTCATGTGTAGAAGTAATGGAATGGACACAACTCCTATAATTGAGGGGTAGATTATCACAAGAAACAAATTTGCTTATTGGATGAGGAGATGTTACTTTTGACTCACTGCCCTGCATGGTATGACAGTAGTAATCATGTAACATGTTGGGGACTCTTCTTTTTTCTGGTTGATCTCCTGGGCTGAGAGTGATCAGTGACGCTATTGTCAATACTTGTTTCAGTTTGCATGTCATCAATCCTTTCAACTATTTCAGGATCTATAGCAGCATTATCCAACTCAATATAAAAGGTGTCTTCAGACTGATCATTTGCATGATCTGAGTGTCTCCCCTCATCATTGTCTGCTGTCATGCTTCTAGGACTCCTCATGTGTCTCACATGACTAAATTCTGCATCAATGAAGGATGGGATCAAGGGTAATGAAGGATCTAATGTTGTATCAGGGCCATCACCAGCTTCCAGACCTTGGTTCTTAAAGGGATAGTGATGTTCATAAAACTTGACATCTCTTGATATAAAAACATTCTTATCATTCAAATCATAAAGAATATAGCCCTTAACCTCAGCTGGAAATCCTAGGAAAATGCACTTCCTTGCTTTAGATTGCATTTTGGTTCTTCCTTGTGGAATTGTGGCACCAAAACACAAGCAACCAAAAGATTTTAACTGATCATAGTCTGTATGTTTCCCAGTTAACAACTCAAAGGGTGTATTTCCACCAATCACTTCAGTAGGCAATCTATTGATGAGGTAAGAAGCATGAAGAACACAGTGCCCCCAAAACTCATCAGGTAAGCCAGAATGATACTTCAAGGATCTAGCTATATTGAGGATGTGTTGATGTTTCCTCTCTGTCACTCCATTCTTCTGGGGTGTATACACACAAGATTTCTGATGCACAATGCCCTTTTCATCAAAGAAAGCCTTCATTAGGAATTCACTCCCATTGTCTGTCCTAACCTTCTTAATTTTGGCAGAGAATTGAGTGCATACATAGTTATAAAAACTCTGAAATTTGGACTTAACCTCAAACTTATTTCTCATCAAATGTAACCAAGTGAATCTACTAAAGTCATCAACAATAGTAAGAAAATAGTGTTCTCCTTGTAAGGAGGTAACATCAAAAGGACCCCACACATCCATATGCAACAAATCAAAGATTTTATCAGCCCTGGAAGTGCTTGTTGGAAAAACAGATCTCTTATGTTTACCAAAATGACAAGCATCACAAACAAAATCAGATTGTTTATTGACAGAAACATGTTTTGTTCCATTCAACAGAGGTATCTTACTAATAGGGTAATGCCCTAATCTATTATGCCAAGTTTGAATTGTCACAATATTGCACTGCTTTTCAGCATTTCTACCAATGAATTGAGCTCTCTTCTTCACAGGAGGTTTATTAATCATGTACAGTCCACCTTTCTGTTCAGCAAAACCATCCACTTTTCCATGAATTCCCTGGATATCACATGAATCAGCTCCCAAGATAAGCTTACACTTAGACTGCAAAGTAAGCTTACTAGCAGAAACAATGTTGAAGTTAAAAGATGGGATAAACAACACATTGTGAAGAGAGACATTTTCATCAAATCTAATTTGTCCCACATGTGTAACCTGTACTGTCTCACCATTTGGGAGCTTAACTGATAGGCCTTGAACCTGATGACAAGTATCAAAATAGTCCAGGGAACAGATAATGTGGTCTGTTGCCCCTGAGTCTAGGATCCAATAATTATGTGAATTCAAGACAGCACCAACATGAGAGTTATAAAAAAGACTACCTTCATCTTGGACTCCCAATGTCTCTCTAAAATCTGATTTGATCCCAGGTGTGGTCACTGTTACAGCAGCACTGCCTGAGACCTGATCTCCCTTATTCTGATTCTGCAAAAGAGACAATAGCTTCTGGAATTGATCAGCTGAAAGACCTATATCTCCAACCTGATTTATGGAAGCATTAGGAGCCTGTTGAATTCCCTGAGACTGCTGGGATTGTTTAAACTTGGATTTGTAGCCTGCTACCCATCCTGGAGGATATCCATGCTTTTTATAGCACTTTTCAATGGTGTGGCCATTCATGCCACAAAAAGTGCATTTAGGAATGCTCTTTCCCCCATTACTGAAGAATTTCTTCTTGCCATTGTAGCTGGAAGTTGCTACTAAGGACTGCTCCTCCTCTGCCTGGTTCTGAATAGCATTGGACTGAATGAGATCATTGCATTTTTGATTAAGTGAACCTCTGATTTTCCTTTCCACCTTCAAAGTCATATTAAGCACCTTTCCAATGTTAGGAATATGATCCATGACCAATACTCCTGATTTAATAACCTCATATTCCTCATTCAATCCTTCTAAGAACCTTATTATCTGATCTTCTTCTCTTTGTTTCTGCATCCTACTTACAAGGGTGCATGAACACCTAGGTTAACACTCACACAACAATAAAGGCCTTAGAGAATTCATTTGTTCCAACAGAGAGTTACACTTGGTGAAATATTCATTCACTGACATGTTCCCTTGAACATTTTTAAAAATTTCATTCTGAATCTCAGAGATCCGATGTGGATCTGACTGAGAATATCTCTTCTGCAAGGCCTTCCAAATGTCGGAGGCCTTATCAAAGTACATGATGCTATCTGCAATGCTAGGACTCACCGATTTGAGAATCCACGAGCAAACGATCCGATTGCATCTTCTCCACGATGCAAGCCTAGGATCATCCTCAGATGGAATCGGAACTGCATCCACAATGAATCCGAGCTTGTTTTTCACTTCCAGAGCAATCTTCATTGATCTGCTCCAGGAAGTGTAATTCACTTCTGTCAATAAAGGTGAAACTAAACTGAGGTTAGGATTTTCTGTTGCATGAAGGTATAGAGGATCATCAAACTCTTCATTCCTCTGAATCGGATTCGTTTGACTTGAGGAACCTGCTGCGTTCCTCACCGGATTATTCTCTCCGGCCTCTTCCATCATTACTGCTGCGGCGTAGGTTCTATGGCGCTCTGATACCATGATGATTTGGTGATGATCATACTAGAGCTAAGACTGAAAGGAACACATGAAACTGAAATGAAATGGAAGGCATTGTTTATTCATGGTTTTAGGAGGGAAAACAAAACAGAATGTGAAGTGATGAAGAAGGAAAAAATAAGAGCTGCTGCTCTTATATTACAAAAGGTAGTTATAACTAACTACTTAGGAGGAAAAGACCAAAAAGACCCTTGGTCTTTCTATTGCTTCATCAGACTCCACCACCACAATCATGGCTAAAATGCAACGTCGATGCAGCTCTTCTCGCGACCGGTGCAGGTTTTGGGGCGGTTCTCCGAAACCACGAAGGTTGTTTTGTCGCGGCTCACAATGGCAGAATAGCCAACGTTACAGACCCTCTCTTGGCGGAAGCTATAGCGGTGAAGGAAGCGCTTACTTGGTTAAAACATCACAACTGGAATAATGTAGTTTTAGAAACCGACTGTTTAAATTTATCTGTTGCTTTTAATTCTCGTTGTCTTGATTTATCGTATGTCGATTCAATTGTAAAGCAGTGTCAACTGCTTGCCTGTGACATTGGGAACGTTCGAGTTCACCATGTCAAGCGGTCAGCGAATCACGTGGCTCATGTGCTTGCACGGGCAACGATTTGTGGATCTGTCCTAGGGTCGTGGAATACTTACCCACCCCAGTGTATTTCTGATCTTTTGAATTAATCTACTGGTTCCGTTTTGTTTCAAAAATATATAGTTGGGTAAGACAAAATGAAAAACATAAAGCAGAGCAGATAAGCTATTATTCCAAAAACACGTCATATCTACGATAAAAGCTGACGAGAGCAAGATGACGTTTTGGTGAGGTATTATATATGTTACTTGGTTGGGACTTGGGAGGCTTTCATGCAGTACAGTATATATGGCTTTTAATTTATATTATTATTATTATTATTATTAAAAATTAGAGTAGAAAATAGGAGTGCGTGGAAAGGAAAATCTATCGTCATATCCAAAATGTATATATCCACAGTAGTGTGAGTCATTATATTACTGGATGGAAAGGAAAATCCCTAAGCTAGCTAAAGTGTATATATATATATATATTGACAGTATGTATGTATCGGCAGTGTCATTCACTCATCCATCATATCCATTAATCATTCGCTCATGAGTCGTCGGAGCAGTAACAGAACAACTGACGCAGCCATGATGTTGTTCATCATCAGCTGGACAGTTGAGCTTCACTTCAGATTGTTGGAGGCCATTAGGTTTCTAGGCGATAACGGTAAGATTTGATTTTTCAATTCCCACAATCATTTTCAGCGGGCCGGATACTATATATACAGATTGATTCTTTTCTTCTTTTTTTTTTTTTAAAATTTTTATTTTAATACTTTATTACGCAGGAGAAGTTGTTGTACCAAGTAAAGTTTTGGAGGTGATGATGAATGATGAAAGGAGCACTGATATTTTGAAGGCAATGGATGTGCAGAAATTAACCAGAGAACATGTCGCCAGCCATTTGCAGGTAGGTATTATGTATTTATCTATATATCTATCTGAGATTAAGTAAAACTAATACGGAGTATATTTTAACACCTACATTTTGGTTTGGAAAAAAATAATTTGCAGAAGCTTCGTCGATTCTTATATAACAAAACCAGAAGGATGAATAAATTTGCGAGATGGCATCGTGACCACGACCGTATTTTCCAGGGGCATGAGGATATCAAACGCCGCCGACTAGTCAAAGCGCCGCCCGATAGTAGCCCCCGCCGCCGCCGGGGTGGCGCTTCATCTAACGGCCGCCACCTTGCTGTCGTCCCTTTGTCGGCCACGACGACCGAGCATGATGAATCAATGGTTTGCCCTAGCTCTATCACCAACACCAACAACAGTTATAATGATAATAATAATATTGTTTCGATGATACCGAGGAGTTTCGGAGACAACAACGTTGTTGCCGCAGGAAACTACGGCCAAACAATGGCTTCTTTAAATTTTGGCGACAATATTATTTCTGTAGCAGCAACGCCAACAATATACCCTCCAATCATTAACAACGTTGGACTTGGACAACATCTCACTGCTGATGATTTTATATATAATAATAATCAGGTATTACTGTCCTACTTCTAGCTATCCTAGCTGCAAAATATATATATATATATTATTCTCATCTCTTATCTCTTATTACATATATAGGAACAGGGATTTGGAGAAACATGTCAGCTTCAAGGAATTAATTACGGTGAGCTCACAGCTGGCTTCAGATTATTGTTTTTCCTCTTTTTTTTTTTTTTGTTTTTGTTTTTTTTTTTTTTGTTTCCATCTTTTATTTATTTATTTTTAATTAATTTGTTCTTTCAATCTATTTTTGGTGCTACATTATATTACATTAAATCCTTATAAATTACATTGATCTAATTTATACGGAGTATATTTTTTGAATGGTCCCCTAAATGTCTTACCAGATATTTCTGGGCTAGATTTATCTAGTTTGGATGGCTTAAATAAAGGATTTCAAGACTGGAATGAAGAAGATTGGGTGTGGCCTCAACTCGTCAACTTCTATTGAACTCTATTGGACTATTTAACCATGTATGGCATTTTTGGTATTTTAATAACTGTCTACTTTATTATGTTTTTGTTGTTATGTGTAAGTTAAAAGGGTGAATGGAAATTTAGGGCTTGAGAAGGCTAGAGCCTAGCTAATCGTGCCCGAATATCCACTAACTTTTGCAGAGGGTACTATGTAAGGTTTTACTTCTTTTTTTTTTTTTTTTTTTTTTTGGTTTGTTTTGTTTTGTTTTGTTTTTTTGTTTTGTTTTGTTTTTTTTTTTTTTTTGAGCACTCGCACTGTCGCACACTATTCTTGACTTTAGCTCCCAAACATGTTTTTGAATCTTACAAGAATACAAGAATGCCAAAATTGCAATGAAAACTAAAATGGAGAAATTAAATCAAATAACACAACTTACAATCTCTTTCCGCCCAATTTTATATGTTTGGTTAATTAGTGAAACATGACAGAAATTATTTTTAATTTAATTTTTTTAATATTAATTAGTGTTAGTAATTTTATATATTTAGAAACTACACTAAAATTATTGTTAAATACAAAAAATTAAATTTAAAAATAAGTTAAAAATATTAAATAAAATAAGTAAATAAAAAAAATTGGTTTTACCAATGAATAATAAGTAAGGCTATAGAACAATAAAATGAGACAAAGGAAGTATAAACTAAACCCATACATATATATATGTGTGTGTGTGTGGGTGTGTGTGTTTGGGGGGGGGGGGGGAGGGGGGTTCTGGTGCAGAGATGGCTTTTTGTGCGGTTGATGTACTTTAAGTATTAAAATGACGCACCTTAAGTACACAAATCACGCACCTTAAGCACACAAACAAAATAACTTAAGAACACAAACCACACACCTAAAGTTTTAAAATGGTGCACCTTAAATTTCACACAACTAACGCATCTTAAACATACAAATCGCGCACCTTAAATTTCAACATTAACACACCTTATGCACATAAATCACACACATTAAGAAGGACGCATCTTAACAACCGCACAACTACACGCGGACCATTTCTATATATATATATATATATATATATATATATATATATATATATATATATATATAAATTCAGACTTTAAGACTCTCAATTATTACTTGTTAAGCAATTTAATTAGTTTTTCATTCTTAAACAATCAAATAGCCAAAAAAAGTGTGATGTTATAAGCATTAAGATATGCAAACAGTGGCGGATTAAAAAGGGAGAAGCTATAGCTTACCTTAAATATATGCCATTGGTCTTCGTCCTCCTAACAGCACTTCAATTTTTGCCTGTTTTCCTGCTTCAAAACAAAATCTATCAATCAACATAAAAAGCATGAAGGATGACATTCAACAACTGAACAACATAATCGGAAAACTAATAAATTAAAAAGAAAAAGAAAAGATGAGAGATGGTTAAAAGAGTAAAAATTCAACGTTTAAAATGAAGAATTTGCGCACAGGCTAGAAGGCGTAGACGACGATATGATATGATGGGGGGCACGGAGAGGATAGAAGAGCTGTGTGCGGTGGTGGATATGACGCCGACGCCGACGCCGTTCCAGTGGGTAGAAATGATGAGCTTTGTTCTGGGACATGGCAGCTTGTATATACACATATAACTGAGTCTGAAAGGACAGTATGAAAAGAGAAAGTTCACGTGAAGAGTGGGTTAAAATTCAAAGCAAATTTCATTATCACCTTTTCCCAACTTTCCAGGAAAAATAAAGGGAAAAAAAATGAGAGATAGATAAAATGAAGTTTGAATCTCCAATGACCCAATGCCCCCGCTTGGCAGAGCATTTGGGATGATATAAAAGCGGCTCAATGAGCATAGGGTTAAATGTCATAATTCCCAGATTATCAGTTCAAACCTACTTGTTCTCTTCTCTTAAATAATGTCTATTAAATTAAGTACGGTGGTGGGTAAGACGCCGACGCCGTTCCGGTGGGTAGAAATGAATTGAAGGGCATACTTTTCCAACCTACTGAAACACAAAGAGCTAATAACGCCTCCACTGAGGCTGGAACTTACAATCTTCCAAATGGAAGTCCAACCCGGGTACCATTATATCACATAGTCCTGGTATATAGTGAAATTAATTCAAATCAACCCAAAACGTACTCAACAATATATTAACACAATTCGACCATCTACATGAGCCTAAAATGAAGACTAACCCAAATTCACCGGTACTAAGGAAATTAAACTTGGAGCACAACTTTTAAAATTTCACAATGGTCCTGTTTGATGTGAAACTTCATTGCTGAAATGGTCCTGGCCATGGATTCAGGCACAACTTTTAAAATTTCACAATGGTCCTGTTTGATAAAACAGTTAGGCCAATTTGGTAAAATAGTTAGCTTATTAGTCAATTTTGACTTATTTGATCCTGTTTGATTTGGTTAAACAATTAATATGAGTGCTTGGTTAATTAGCTTTTTGTAACAACTTATTGTTTCAAAATACTAAAATTCAAAGAGTAGCTTTTGAGAAAGTCATTTTGTATGTTATCAGCTAATTTACCAAACACTTTTCTACACCTAATGCTATCAACTATTCAAATCCACTAACCCAATCAGCTAAGATTCATTTACCAAACACCCCCTTAGCCTAGTAGTCAATTTTGACTTATTTGATCACTATTAAATTAGTTGTTGACTTGGTTAAACAATCAATATAAGTGTTTGATTAATTAACTTTCGGTAATAACTTATTGTTTCAAAATGTTAAAATTCAAAAAGCTACTAAAGTAATTTTTTCGATTAGCTTTTTGAGAAAGTCATTTTGTATGTAATCAGCTAACATCTAATTTATCAAACATTTTTTTTACAATCAACTAATGCTATAAATTAGTCAAATCCACCAACCTAATCAGCTAACAATCATTTACCAAACACCTCACATCTAGCTTACCGAGAGATTCAAGTGACCTGAACCCGTGCTACGTTATTGCTTTTATCTAACAGCCAAGCTTTAGCTGAAACCATATAAATTATGGTGTCCAACACTCATCTGATAATAAAGTTCGTTTCACTTCAATATTCAGTCGGAACTTTGGGTATATATGCAGCAATATAATATTCCATGGTTTTGAGTGTCGGACAAATTAAAGCAAAACACACATGATGCATACTCTATCTAAGTATTTATTACCTTTAATAATCCATTTTAGTAGATATATATTGGAGGAAGGAAAATACATTAATTTGTACATAAGTACTTAAAAAAGACAAATTAAATTGGTTATTTATGATCGGATCGGAGTTATAATATTAAGGCTTCTGCTAAAGTCCTACAGATAGTGTAGTATGTACGTATCTTTTGCAATTTTAATTTGTTTCTTGACATAAAACCCTAAAGCAAATCCCTTTTAGTTTGTCAAAACATGCATACACTATGCTGTCACTCACACTCTCCCTCACCTCTTCCTCTATAGATTTCTCGCAGAATCCTTAATCTATCTGTCTTTGAATTCTATCATCTAAAGCAAATGAATCTATATGTACCAGAAACAGTTTAATCTATTTATAGTATTGGTTGGCGGCTCGTAGAGCTAACTTAAAAATCCTATCATTGAAAATTGACGTGAACTAATATAAGATTATAAGTCATTAAAAACAAATTAAAGGTAAAGGATGCATGATTGTGATTAAACCAACAAATATGCTTAGATTAAGAAATTAAGTAAGGAGAATAAAATAGTAAACAAATCCACGACACTCAAGCCTCCATTAAGATTTTCTTTTTTCAAATAGCCTTTACTTAATTAACATTATAACAACAATTAGCTTAGCGACGATGATAATAATAAATATATGATGACACAATATGATATCTAAATATTTTGAACAAATTAAAATTGTCACCGGAGAATGATTAAGAGTTTTCTTTGTCAAAAATAATAAAAGTACATGCCACGGCTTTGACCCAACATCTCCCTTAGTACTTATAATTCATTGCCAGTTTGCTGCAAAAATTAAATACATAATATATTATTTAATTGACAATTAAATTAGTAAGAAAATTGAAGATGTGTGTACATATGGGATCTCGCTCGTTCATGATAATTCAACTTATTAATAATGATTGTCACTCGAACAATCTTGTTCAATAATGTTGTCGTTGAATGTCGGTAATTTCATAATTGGTTCAAGATTGGAATAAATATCATTCTCTGATAATAACGGCACTGGGAATTGTTGTTGTCCAACTTGTGCTGAATATGAATGGTATGATGAGCTGTTATGATTCTCTCCAGAAAGAAGACTATGATCAACCTACAAAATTTCATTCAGTTCTCAGCAAAAGAAGTTATTGCATATGTCAAGAATCTTGTGGTCTAGTGACACAAAGTTGCTCTCCCATATAGGAGATTGTGGGTTCGAGTCTCCGTGGATGTGATATTGACTCTTTGTGTTTCAGTAGGTCGAGAAAGTAATTATAAACAGATATTGCATTGTAACAGAGTCAGTAGTTAGCAGTGAGACGACTTACCATGATATGATTGCCCCCAGAGTCATCTTGTCCAACAGAATTGTCTTTAAATGTCAATAAGTCGCAAGGATAATAATTATTATAATTTTCACCATCACCCACAAATGACATTTGGCTAGCAATTTCTTGGTCCATGGCATTCCAGCACGGTTGATTTTGCGTGGAATGATTAAACATTGATTCATCCGGTTCATACGAGAATACATCATTGTTGCTACTATAGGATGATGAAGCATCTAGTTGATAACTTTGTTCGATAAGGTTCTCATAGAGCTCATTATATCTGACAAGTTTATTTCTCCTTTGCCATCTATTTTCCTTGTTTTGTCGATATTTCTGTAAATTGAAGGTAATTCATATTAGAATATGCTAATAGAAATGAAATATAAAGATAAAATGTCAGATTATTAAATATGAATGTTAGATTATTGTTAAGTACATAATAATCTGATTTTAGTTACCTGCAAGTGGCTAGCAACTTGTGTCCTCGTTAATCCGGGCTCATTCATGAGTTCCAAAATATTATTTGGTACGGTATCTTTACCTGCATGTAAAAGAATTTGGAATATTTAAAAAGAAAAAAAAAAAAGACGAGGACAATTCAATTGGTTTCTGAAATTGTGAGTAAGGACACAAGATCAAGTCCGGAAAAGCTAATAGGCTAGTGCTAAGAGTTTAATTTCACCGAATATACTAGTCCACGACCTAATAGGCTAGCGTGCACGCGAGGGGGGGGGGGGGTGTGGTGTTTCACCTTTCACCTACTAATGTGGTGGACTTCTTATTACCACCAAACACTAGTATTCTTCTAAAAAGGCTGAACCCCAACCCGACAGAGCATTTGGGAGGATGTAAATCATGGTAACTCAACTGAACATGAACCACAGAGGCTAGACCGGTGCTCACTGCGCACAAGGAACCCCCCTCACTTTGAGAGGTTGCTCCCACACTGCCGCTGGTGAGACTCAATCCTGGTCATTCTTCTAAAGTTTCACATGCGTGACCAGTTGAGCTGTCCATGCGGGTCAAACACTAGTATTCTCACTTAATAGGCATTCCGCCAGGAATTTCACTTTTTGAGGACAAATAAGAATAATTAAAAAAAAAAAAAGTTATGAAAATATCTAACCCCTAATGCCGCCTAGAATATTGACCACATCCAGGAATTTGTAGTGGAGTTCTTTTGTCCAGTCAAGCCTTCTCCTTCCTTCATTACCATTATCTACCGGCTCCATAGCAGTATTTGTGCCTTTGAAGTTTGAATTGATATGAATGAGGCTTCTCCGGTGGGTTATACCTCAGGCATGGTCGACGACACACTATATATAATACCCAGATGGTCTGGTGTTGTTGTCAATCCAATGTTGATTTTTGGTGTTTAAGGATTCATGAATTTTTAAAAATTAAAGAATTATTAATCCAATTCAACTGCAAATCTTTGTTACAGATTCAAAAAGCGACAAAACATCTACAGTAGTGCTGCTTTTGGTGGCCTCTCCTCAGCTCGATCCCCAGTCCTCTTCTTAATCTGTAATAGATACCTAGCTTGGCTCCAGAAGAACAAGAGAGAAATGGATTTTGATTGGAAATTAAAGATGTACATTTTAGATATGGTCATATGGATCGGAGCATGCAGTAGATCCAATGATCTGTAGGACTGTTGCATAAGTTTTCCGGCGGCTAATTAATGTGGATAAAAATTAAGGGCAAGAAGACGATAGGCATGCATGCACATCACCTTTAAAATCTTCCAAAGTTTTTAATTTTTTTTAACACTGTAAACTATATTACAAGGTAGTATCTGTTTTATACTTTCTTTATCTGTTATTGTTCGAAGAGTCAATTTTCCTAAATTAATCACAAAGGTGGAATAGTTATGTTGTGCATCTGTATGCACCATGCATGGTGCATACAGATGCAAAAACGACGTCGTTTTATTAAAAACGCGCGTCTCCCCTTTAAAAAAAAATTCAAGTTCGATTCCTAGTAACAACATTTTTTTGTTCATTCATTATGGAATTTTAGTTCATGGATTATGAAATTATAGTTCATCGATTATGGAATTATAGTTCATCGATTCTGAAATTTTAGTTCATAGATTCTGGAATTTTAATTCATTCATTCTGAAAATTTTAGTTCATAGATTAGATTATGGAATTATAGTTCATCAATTATGGAATTATAGTTCATCGATTATGGAATTATAGTTCATCGATTATGGAATTAGAGTTTCGAACCTAATTTTTTTTTTTAAGGGGAGGCGCGCGTTTTATAAAAACGACGTCGTTTTTGCATCCGTATGCACCATGCTTGGTGCATACGGATGCACAGCATAATTTGCCCACAAAGGTGTTTGACCATTTATATCAGAGCAGGTCACAAGCTAATTAGGAGCAAGTGGACCCTTATTACCACTATAGCTTCATATCTAAAACATACATTATCTATCTCTAATGTCCAATCAAATAAATGGCTCAGATTGATCAGATTTTAATTTTTCCTTGAGATTTACTAATTTATCCCTAATGAATATGATTATCCGTTAACTTTTCCGTTAAATATTATCTTTTTTGTTAATTTCTGTTAGTTCACCGTTAACTTATTGATTTCAATAAGAAAGGTCTTAGGTTCGAACCTCATTTCAATCAAAATTGGCATAATTAATACTCTATTTTACTCTTATTAAATTAAATAATAATTTAGTAGCTACAACAAAAAATAATACATATGCATTTTTTTAATTTAGAATTATGTGTCTATAATGCCTTTATTCAAAAAAATTATTCATTATCAATAAATTAAATAAGAGAAATAATTTCATTACTTATATTGTCTTTATTTTTTTCAAATATAATTTTTTTTTTTTTTTTGCATTTTCAAAATTCAAATTCATCAATTGATTATATTCGCTACATTGTCCCTACAATGTCTTTATTAAAAAAATTATTCATTATCAATAAATTAATTAAGAGAAATAATTTCATTAGTATATTGTCTTTATTTTTCTCCAATGTAAAAATTTCTTTACATTCAAATTCATCAATTGATTATATTCACTACATTGTTTATTATCTTTTTTGGTGCACTATTTTTTAATTAAATATCAAAGTTATAAATACAAAATAATGCTATATATTTATTTACCAAATATTTTATTAATACCATGAAAAAAATTTTAAAAATTAAATTAATAAAGCCAATCATATTAACTACTTGAGGGATTTGTTAACAAAGAGAGTATTCAAATCACACAACAATTTTCAAAAAAAAAAAAAAAAAAATCACACAACAAATTGAAGTGAGAAACTATCTCGCAATGTCCTTGTTTGACAATCAGCAGTTAGCGTTAGCGGATAATATTAGCGGATTTGACCAGCGAATTATATCAACGGTTGGTAAAAAGATATTTGAAAAAATTATTTATTTAAATTAACATTTAAAATGACATATGCGTATAATAATAATAATAATAATAATAATAATAATAATAATAATAATAATAATAATAATAATAATAATAATAATAATTGTTTTAATAATAATTTAAAAAAAATATAGATGTGTTTTGGGGAAATCATTCTAAAAAACGCTAAGTGAAAATATTGTAAATTGCAATGTTTGTATTTTTAGTGGTTTGGAACAAATTATTGCTTCAAACTATTGAATAACCAAAACACTTTCTTTAGCATTTTGATCTTTGGGTTACATCATATTTACCAATCGTCCAATATCTTTGAGTTACATTATAATTAAAATTTTAAATTTTTACTACGTCTAAATTTCTTAAATTAGGAAGTTCTTTATCCATAATAATTTTTTCAACAATAATGGTTGAACTAAATGAACACTGAGCAAAACACATAAAGGACTGGTATCGTTGAGTCATTCATTGATCTTGTATATATTCGCATTCATTAAATATACTAGAACCCTTTGCAACAAAAATACTTGGTTACTATTTAAAAAAAGTTTAGTAATAATTATAATGAATCTCCTATATTACATTGTATTCATATACTATAAATTACATATTTAAATAAATAAATTAGACATTAAATTACGAGTAAAAGACATTTTTGGTCATGGACTTATAGTGGTAAGGACAATTTTAGTCCTCTATAAAAAAAATTTGCCAATTTATGGCCACACTTATTGTAATAAGGACAATTTTGATCCTCTGTCAAAATTTCCATCTATTAACCGTTTGAGGAGGGATATTTGCGTCAATTCAACCTATCTCCTTCTATATATTATATCTCTGCGTGTTTTGTTCATGTTTTCAATAAAAAAAGAGCAAATTACACTTTCGGTCCTGTGACTATATGGGGTGTGTTAATTTGGGTACGTGACTTTTAAAACTAACAATTTAGTCCTTTAACTATCATTTTTTTAGCAGATTTGGTCCTCTCGGCCAAATTGTCGGTGGAATTTGACCGGAAAGACGTTCGACTTTTTAAATCAAATATTGGTGGGGGTAATTCGGTCTTTTTAATTGTTAAAAATAGCGCGAAATTGGTTTTAAAAATAATTGGATCTGAAATTAGGTTTGTTCTTCATGTTCTTCGCATATCACCGGGTAATAAATATAATTTGCAGCTATTTTTTAACAATTAAAAAGACCAAATTACCCCCACCAATATTTGATTTAAAAAGTCGAATGTCTTTCCGGCCAAATTCCATCGGCAATTTGGCCGGGAGGACCAAATCTGCTAAAAAAATGATAGTTAAAGGACTAAATTGTTAGTTTTAAAAGTCACGTACCCAAATTAACACACCCCCTATAGTCACAGGACCAAAAGTGTAATTTGCTCTAAAAAAAATTAATCTGATAATATAAATCTGAAATCCCTAATTAATCTCTTTGATGTTTTCAATAAAAAAAATTAATCTGATAATAAAAATCTGAAATCCCTAATTAATCTCTTTGATTATCTGATTTCTCTCAACGTCTCCATTTTCCGTGGGTGTCTGAGATTTTCTTAGGGGTATTGAGACGACGAAAACAATGGCATTTTTGGTAGTCTGGGGCTGACAGCGAGAGATAAAGCTTCGGTGGGGGGCGTTGGGAGTAGCTGAGGGCGTTCACAGAGTCAATGGTAATAGCCGGTGAACTCGACGGAGGCGAAGTCGTCGATGCCGGAGTTTGTGGATAAGATCTAAATTTCAGGTATGAACGGAGATCTTGCCGGTTGTTAAAGTAGGCGGCTGCAGAGGTGGAGATGTGGGTGAGCGAATATAGGTAAGGGTATGGGTATTGTCATTGCCTCATCTATCCCTGCAGTGGAACCTCTTATGTCCACCCAAGGCTCTACCATTGGAGAAAACTCTGGAACAGATGCTACAAGTTTGACGATGATTGTGTTGTATGTTAATCATCTCATCTTCTTCTTCTATTATTGTTCCTCTTCGTCCTCCTCCTCCATCAGTGTTCCTACTGTAGCTAATGCCAAAACCAGCCCCAACCGCCTGTTGTGGATCACCCGATGAGTAGTGATGATCCACAGGCACATCATTATTGGCCAGCAGTAACAAGCATGCAGCAACCTCGTGATCTTCCTCCGTCTTTCCTCCTCCCCTTCCCAATTTTTCTGAATAACAATAATAATAACCACCACATTCATCATCATCATCATCATCATCATGATGAGGCCATGTACTAGAACTACTCAATGACGCGTCATAGCAGTGTTGCTGCCGGTGGTTATTGTGTGATGGAGAAGGAAGAGGAGAAGATCGCCTGAAATTTGGGGGAGGATTAATGTCGCGCCACTGCCGCTCCAGGTGGCAGCGCATGTGGCCAAACAGGGATTTCCATGACCAGAACTTCTTACTATACTCGCTACACGGCCTGGCGATCTTCGGTGCGTCCGGGTCCGGCGTCACCAGCAGCTTCTTTGGATATTTGGGCTGCTTGCTACCGCTTCTACCGGTGGCTATCTATGATTATAAACTGATCATGAGAGATCAGCGGGTCAAAATGATTTTTCTATGATGCATGCACTTTCTTCTTCGCTTGAGAACAACACATTGAATGACAAAAATGCCTCTCATTTAGACGGTCAACAGATGAAAATTTTGACAGAGGATCAAAATTGTCTTCGTTACAATAAGTGTAGGGATGGCAATTCAACCCGCCCCCGATAGGGAAAACCGATCCCCGCCCCGACGGGGGCGGGTTCGGGGAATTTTTTCGGGGAACGGGGGCGGGGATGGGGAGAATTTCCCCATCCCCGCCGGGGACGGGGACGGGGACGGGGAGGGCATCCCCCGCCCCGACCCCGACCCCGATCCCCGATCCCCGTCCCCGTCCCCGATTCCCCGAATAAATTTATTAAACCTTGAGTGCCAGAAATGCACACTTGTTCTGGTGCTTCTATGAGACACTACGTATAGTGATTAGTTTAATGTTTCTAAGTGGATATATATTATTTTTTTTTGAAAACAGTCGAAATATTTTCTAGTTGAAAGCAGCAGCAAATTTGTATTTCATTCTTGAATGGTCCAGAGCTTGAATAATTGCCATTTAAAGAATCTAGTATTTCCAAGATACGCTATGTAGAATTCGCTGGACCTAATGGCTATCTGATTGGTTAGGCACATTATGACATTATATCCTTTAATTACCTATTGTGAACACATAAATAATGAAATTGGCCTAAATATTAAGAATTAAAAAAATTTAAAAAAAAAAAAAAACGGGGCGGGGAATCCCCGTCCCCGAAAAATCCCCGCGGGGACGGGGATGGGGATATTTCCCCATCCCCGATCGGGGAACGGGGCGGGGACGGGGAATGGGGATTCAATTCGGGGACGGGGACGGGGACCCCACTCCCCGGCCCCGCCCCGCCCCGTTGCCATCCCTAAATAAGTGTGGGCAAAAATTGGCAAATTTTTTTTTATAAAGAACTAAAATTGTTCAAGCTACTATAAGTCTAGGACCAAAAATGTCTTTTACTCTTAAATTACTTATGTTGAACTTCTCATATATAATCTTGCATTGATATATTTTCAAATATTTATTTAATTATAAATTATAAACATTGGGTAGAAAAAATGACCGTCAAATTATTAAATAAAATGAATAGTTCAGTTTGTTCAGATTTTTATTTTTCCTTGAGATTTTCTAATTTATCCTTAATTATATGATTATTCGATCCGCTAACTTTTCCATTAAGTACCGTTCACCGTTAGTCTAATTCTAATATTAAAGTCTAATATAGAATTATAACTACATCATTAATCTAATCTAAATCTAATATTAAAGTCTTAATAGAACTCTAACCACAAATTCGGCAAATTATGTTGTGAGCACGTGCCCACCTTGCAAGGTGAGCACGGTTCCATATCCATAATTTCTATACTGTAGTTTCATAATTTCTATACTGTAAATTCATAATTTCTATACTGTAGATTCATTAAATTTATACTTTAGATTCCAATTGTTGAACTCTGTTTTCACAAATCAGAGAACTATATGTTCATAATTGATAACTATACAATTTAGAAATTATGAATTTACAGTACAGAAATTATGAATCTATAGTACATATATTATGAATTTGCAGTATAGAATTTATGAATCTACTATATAGAAATTATGAATCTACTGTATTTAAATTATGAATCTACGGATTTAAAGTATAGAAATTATGGATCTACAATCTTGAAATTATGAATCTACAGTATAGAAATTATGGATATGGAACTGTCGTGCCCACCTTGCAAGGTGGACACGTGCTCACAGCACAACGCTCCTACCGCCGGAATCTCCTCAAACAATATTAGTATATATTTAATATTTTATGCTTTAATTTTGTTAGGAACATATGTATTAGGATTTTGATGATACCAATGTAACTTAGATTGTAGACCCCTAACTTTTTATCATTTCTTTTGCTACCTTCGTTTTAGATGAAAGGTGTCATAACTCACCATGTAATTCGTGTTAAGATAGTCAAACATACGAAACTGAGTTATGATTCTCTAGTTAGGTCTATGTGAACGAAAGAAGATCGAAGGTTTGAAGTAGAAGCTACATGTTGGTCCCGATAGAATGTAACGAGAGTCTAGAGGGGGGGGGGGGGGGGGGAGGGAGGTGAATAGACTCTTTTCGTGAAATGCCCTAAACGTCACCTTTCGGTGTTTTGGCGCAACGGAAAAGTCAGATTCGTTTTAATAGCTTTGCACGAGTTTACGAAATTAGAAAAACTTTCGGTAACGGTGATGATTAGAATGATGCAAATGCAGAAATAAAAAGCGTAAGTAAAGGGATAGAAGGAACACGAGATTTTATAGTGGTTCGGCCAACATTGCCTACTCCACTCTTCTTCCACAACTTATGGAAGGATTGCACTATCACTCCTTAGCACAATTACACAAAGACTTCCTTGATCACTAAGTCGGACAGCCTTCGTAGGTTTTTCAACTTCACAAGTTTACTCCGCCTCTATCAACTTCTTCTTCTGAGTTGAGGTTGGTAGAAAATGATTTCTTGATTTCCAACGATGAAGTCTTGACTGAGAGATGATTGCTTCGAACAGATTGCAAGACTTCTTTTGAGGTGTAAGAAAATGATCAAAGACCTTCTTCAAGTAACTTAACACCTCAATACTGGTTCACAAAAGCTTTTGAAAATTTAAGAGCGTTCAAGAGCTTTTGCAAGTAAATGAGTCGAGTGATAATGAACCAGCACCTTCTTAGTTGATGAAGGTGGGTTTTTATAGGTGATGAAAATTCATCCGTTGGAGGGAGATGAAATTTTCGAACCTTTTAACCAGTGGACAAGGACCGGGGAGCTTCATGCATTAAATGCTCCATTAATGAGGTTGTACCATGTAGTCGTTGAAGGTATGGAAAGCATTAGGGTTTTGTCCTTTAGCTCCAGGAGATGGTACATCTTCATTTAATGCTCCTTGAAAAGTGTGTCCCAGAAGATGAAGTCCTTATTGTCCTAGGATATTGTCAAATCAGACAGGTAGAACATTCTTCTCGTTGATGAAGAGAAGTAATGCTTGATAGGATTCGTCTTTAACAAAACTGTCCTTTCGTGATAGTTGACAACTCCAGCTTATCTTTCGTTGATTGTTCACCATGCCTCGTGTCTTCTTTCGTCTGGGAGACCTTAACATCTAATCATAACTCATTTTCGTGTGTTTGTTTAGCTTAACACGAATTACAAAGGAGTTATGGCAACTCTCGTCTAGGACGAAAGCAGCGAACGAAAAAGCTAATAGTTAGGGGTCTACTTTTCTACATTACATTGGTATCATCAAAATCTTAATACAAGGTTCCTAACACTACATCAGCAAGAAAAACCACTTCCCGGATCTTCAACAAATGGAGAGATGCTCCTTTTTAGGACGAAAGCAAACTTTCGTGAAAAGACGTTAAGTCTATGATCAGACTGCCAAGACAATCCATATTCTCATAATTCAAGGATAATGTTGTTTCTTTCTCAGCTGATGAATCATCCTAGGAAAAAGACGTTCTAAGGACAAGGTGCATTAAATGCAATAATACATCTTTTTAGAGCTAGAAGACAAAACTTGCAGAAGTTCTTGCCTCCAACGACTATATGGTACAACCACATTTAATGAAGCAATAAATGCACCAGGCTCTCCGGTCTTTACCCACTGGTTCATAGGTTTGAAATGTCATCTCCCTCCAACAGATGAATATTTCCTCTCCTATAAATACCCATCTTCTCCATAGTAGAAGTTGCTGATTTTTACATCAACTAATCATACACATTCAAAAGCTCCTTATACAAGTTCACTCTCTCAAGCTTTTGAAAACCAGTGTTTCAAGGTGTGAAGTTTACAAGAAGAATTATCATATTTCACCTTCACAACCTTGAAGAAGTCTTGCATCTTATATACGTTGATCATCCATCATTCAACCAGTCAGCCAAGACTTCAACCTGTTGGAGAAACACGCAAATCTTTTCTTCCAACCCTCAACTCTGAAGAAGACGTTGATAGAGGCGGAGTAAACTCTAGGAGTTGAAAAACCTACAAGCAGATGTCCGGCTTAGTGATCAAGGAAGCTAGCTTGGTGTAGATTATACTAGGAGTGATAATGCAAACCTTTCACGAGTTGTGAAAGAAGAGTCGAGTAGGCACAGTTGGCCGAACCACTATAAAAATCTCTCGTCCCTCTCTCCTTACTTATTCTCTGCTTTACTTTCATGCATTGCATATCATATTCTCTCACAACCGAAAGTTCTCATAAAGCAACAAACAGTGCAAAGCAATATAAAACTCGTCTAACAATTTCGCTGCGTGATAACCCCGAAAGGAGTTATTTCTGTAAAATCGAATTGAGTCTATTCACCCCCCCCCCCTCCTAGGAGTGATAATGCAAACCTTTCACGAGTTGTGAAAGAAGAGTCGAGTAGGCACAATTGGCCGAACCACTATAAAAATCTCTCGTCCCTCTCTCCTTACTTATTCTCTGCTTTACTTTCGTGCATTGCATATCATATTCTCTCACAACCGAAAGTTCTCATAAAGCAACAAACAGTGCAAAGCAATATAAAACTCGTCTAACAATTTCGCTGCGTGATAACCCCGAAAGGAGTTATTTCTGTAAAATCGAATTGAGTCTATTCACCCCCCCCCCCTCCTCTAGACTCTCTTTTCGACCCTACCGGGACCAACAAATTTTTATTTGCTCCCCCTTATATCCCGTATTTGGTTTCAACCATACCCATACAATTATTTTATTGACAATTATAATCAATCTTGACTATATTATCTTGCATTTATAAACTTAGAATTACCCATTTAAATACGCAAATTCAACGTTCAATTATCTATGCATGAACAATTCCAATATAATCTTGCATTGATATACTTTAAAATACTTATTTAAGAAAAACATTGGGCATTATCCCAATCGCGCAATGCGCGTAAAAAACTAGTAACATATTATAAATCACACAAATTAATGCACATTATAAATATACGTACTAATACGTAACAAACTATAAATATAACAAATTAACACATATTATTATAAATATAAGTAGTAATAAGTAGTAAAATACTCAATGGGTAATAAATTTCAAAATTTGATATTAATTAAAAATCAGTCTAAATTAGAGGTGTTTATAATTCTGTGAGTGAATTAGTCACTGTGTTCGACGTTGATTAAATGTTTAAATTAATAGTTAAATTGTATACGTAATTTGTGTATTATGTGTTTAAGTATATTTTATGTTGAACATGCTGACGGGCGATAGAGATGCGAAAGTGAACATTGCACATTGTTTATTCAATTATGATCGCTACGAAAAATAAATAAATCGCCAAATGCATCTTAAATAATATTTTTGTAATATTGTTAAATATAAGAAGATTTAAAAAAAAAAAAGATGAAAGGGTAAAATACACTATTACTGATGGTGAGATGAAAAAAGACAATATTATCCACGTTAAAAATGTGAAAAAAAAAAAATTTCAGCTAAAATTGAACGGAGAATGCGCTGGAAGGACCAAATTCCTAAGAAAGTAATAGTCGTGGACCAATTCTGTATATTTTATAAATTGTGGATCAAAGTTGTTAGTGACATTATAATTGTGGGACCAAACGTGCGAAAAATTCAATCACTTTACCTTAATTATCACAAACTATGTCCAAAAATAAATCACATGGCCCCTTTAAAATGAGAAGTATTTTTTTTTTTTTTTTTTTTTTTTGAGTTGGAAATCTTCACTTATATTACTACTTCACCCTTTCGACCCGATGGGACGCATGCATGACACTTGCAGGATCACTCATTGGTTTGCCCATCATTATCATATGAATCCATTGCATGCAGGGGCGGAGGCAAAGGTATGCCAAGGGGGGCCTTGCCCCCCCCTCACCCCCAATTTTTTTTTTTTAAATATTAAATATAATATTAATTTTTTTAAAAAATATTATATAGAATATTAAAATTTTGTTGTTCATTCAAAATATTTGGTCCCCCTCCCACTTAAATTAATTCTACAAGTTAAGTTATAAACTTCTTCATCTTCTCAACATCTCCCGCTGTCTCCCATTTCAAATTATGTATTCACTATATTGTTGACTCACATTCAAATTATTAAATATCATTTAACCTGCCTACTAGTTTCTCTCTCTAGAACTATACATATATGCGGTATATATGCTATAACAAGATAATTTGTCATTAAAATTTATGCATATTTTTCAAGTTAATTTTATTTTTTTGTTTTTTTGTTTTTTTTTTTTTTGTTTTTTTGTTTTGTTTCTAACTACATGTTTGGTTAATTTTTGTTTCATATTCTATTTTTTATTTTAAATAGTGATTTTGTTTTATAAATAATGGATATGAAGGTGCATTTGTTTGGTTAATTATGCAGATTATTTGTGGTTACGTGATAAATGTTGTATTTAATTTAACATGCATAATAATATAAAAATTGTGTAGTATATGTATTTAAGAAAACAATTGCTATTATGTTATGTTGTGGAGATGGTAGTTTTCAAGAAATAATCAATAGTCTTTTTAAAAAATGCGTGAATGTTTTCATTTTTTCAACCGTACAAAGCAATGTGCATTGAAAAGCATATTACAAAATAATTTAATATAGATTCAATTATAAATTATTTATTTTAAACTTTATTAAATTTGTAATGTAATGATTATTTTGAAATATGTTAACTGGATATCAATGTATTTGATTTAGTATTTCAACCGTAGTTGGCCCCCCGCACTACTCATTCCTGGCTCCGCCCCTGATTGCATGGTAAAATATTATCTCTATATATATCTTTTGTCAGTTTGTCTCTCCCTCTCACTTCTTCCTAATTTATAGATTTCTCACATGCAGAATCCTTTCTCTCTCTCATAGAAGTTAGCTATTAATAATAATAATAATATTCTATATATTACCACTGGGAACCAAAAAAAAAAAAGAAGAAGAAGAAGCAATTTTATGAAGTAATTAAAGCTAGATAAAAATATATGGAGATGATATGGGTATATATTTAGAGAGTAAAATTTTAATTAACTCTATGTTTTGGGAGAAAGAAACAGAAAATATTTTGTAGAAAAATAGTTGAAGAAGACAAACTTAGCTTGGCCAACAAGGAAAAATGAAAAACGCCAGAGAAATATGAAAAACGCCAGAGAAATATGAAAAACACCAGAGAAATATAAATCCCTATCATAAGTGGAAGTAGGTCCGTAGGGACATACATTTGACTTTTGTTCTATCATGAATTTTTTGGACTTATTACATCCATTATTTAATTTAACAACATTTTTGTAACTTCATTATTTATTTTCTTTTTTAGTTTTCAAATTTAATATATTTTTTAAAACACTCATAATTCTTTACAAAGTACATGAGCAAGCTACAATGGGGCAGCTGCCCACCTTCACCCCTCCCCAGCCCCTTAATATATATGTATATGTACAAATTACTAAAGAATTTAGTAATTTAGTTGGTTGAACAATTTATTATTATTGTTTACTATGTCACCTTTGATGGAAAAAACGCTCTCGAAACAACGCTCACCGGAGGACGAGGATCTGCTCGAACGGAGCACTAAGAAGTCGAAACGCGGCGGGGCTGAGCCATCGAGGTTCATGGAGACACACGTCGACGTAGTGCAAGAAACGCCTCTTGAGGCGATGGTGATGTGCGACGCATCAGTAGACCATTCGAGGCCGGCCCAACCACTGCGATCGTTCAGAGATGCTGTTGCCAGAAATGCGATCACATTAGTCGACTCCTCTTTGGGAGATCAGGCTGACGACGACAGTTCATCCGACGAGGACCAATCGGAGGAAGATGAGGATCCGTTGTGTCCGACCATCAGATTTACCAAGAGGGAAAAGGAGGCGATCAGGGAGCCATGGAGGCAAGTGCTCATAATCAAGGTATGGGGAAAACGGGTAGGATACTCTTTCCTCATGCGGAAGCTCTGCGCGTTATGGCGGCCCAAAGGCAGCTTTGAGATGATCGCGATCGATAATGACTACTTTCTAGTCAAGTTTGGATCCAAGGAGGATCTAGACTTCGCCAAATTCGAAGGACCTTGGATGATCCTTGATCATTATTTGATCGTCAAGGAATGGGAGCCAAATTTCGACCCCATGACGGACAAAACGGAGAAGGTTCTGGTGTGGGTGCGGTTCCCTTGTCTCCCCATCGAGTACTACAGCGGGATATTCCTTCGGAAGGTTGGTGACAAGATCGGGCGTCCAGTCCGTGTTGATCATGCGACAAGCCAAGCATCCAGAGGGAGATTCGTGCGGATCTGTGTCGAGATAGACGTTACCAAGCCGTTGCTGTCCAAATTCACGCTGGAGGGGAAGCGCCGTTTCATAGCCTACGAGGGACTCCATCTGGTCTGCTTCGGGTGTGGGAAATATGGCCATGCACAAGAGGCATGTCCGGCTACAAAGAGCACTGCGATGGCAGGAGAGATCGAGAGGGGGCCAGCCGTGGCAGAACAGGAAGCGGCAGTCCAGAGCAGTGCCGACGCGGAGACTACAGCGAAGCCTTATGGGTCGTGGATGGTGGTCACCAAACCTCAGCGACGGTTTCCCCAAAAGCCAGAGCAAGGCAAGCACCGTAAGGAGGGGGCGCCGATGAGCCAGGGCAAATCACGGTTCCAACCTCTGGACGAATTACGTGAGATGGAAGCTGCGGGAATCGGAGGTGCTGAAGTGCCGGAGGTCGAAGTTGAGGGAGAAACTAGGGGTGACCAGACACAAGAGATCATAAAGAACGATGGCCGAAATATAAGTATTGGTAGGAAGCAGCGGAGGGCGAACGTGATTGTCAATGAGAAACAGATCGACAACCAGAAGGAGGCACGCCAGCATGCCACCACCAAGGGAAAGAAGAAGGTCAGTGACCTTCAGAGTGTGGCGGGGAACGGTTCAAGAAGGGCGGCAGAAGCAGATGAACACGTTGTTGTGAGGGGATCACATGGAGGAAAGCTCATCCAGACTGAAAGAGTGGTGGCCGTGTCTCTGGATGGGGAGGATCACGTCCAAGAAGGAGATGGCACAAGAGAACATCACAGCAACGATCCCGATGGCATAGATGAAGATGGAGACGCTGTCATGGAAGTGGACGGCGAACCAGGAGGGGGTCACGGAACCGACGCCGCTGGCGTCGACACTGGCTAGTCGCGCTCTGCCATTGGTTTGGTCTTCGTTGGTTGTGTCTATTACATCTCTGTTTCTTTGTTTTAATGTTAAGTCTTATCTGGAATTGCCAGGGGTGCAGGTGATAGGGATTTCCACCGCGTCCTCAAGCATTTAATCAAGACCCACAAACCAAGTATCGTTGGGTTGGTGGAGCCGAGAGTCTCTGGGACACATGCCAATAATATCTGTTCTAAATTTGGTTACGAAGATTGGGTTAGGGTGGAAGCCGTGGGGTTTAGTGGTGGCATATGGGTTTTTTGGAACCATCCCCTTCATATTGAGGTACTCTTTACTCACCCGCAATTTGTTCTTGTGCAGGTACAGGAAGGAGGAGAGGAACCGTGGGCGTTCGCTATTGTGTATGGTAGCCCGGTACATCAACTGAGAAAGCGGATGTGGGATGAACTCCAAAGCAGCAAGAGGAGGATTAGTGGGCCTTGGCTCGTGGCAGGGGATTTCAATGCCGTCTCCTGCCAGGAAGAAACGTTAAATTATAATGCTTACTCTACTCAAAGAAGTTCGGACTTTGTGGATTGGATAAGTGGGGAAGGCCTAATTGACTTAGGGTTTAGTGGGCCTCGCCTAACTTGGGCTCGTGGATCCGATGTTGTCACTTCCAAAGGGGCAAGATTGGACCGGGCCTTGTGCAATGTGGACTGGCGACAAAGATTCCCCGAAGCATTCGTGCAACATCTACCACGGGTTTCTTCGGATCATTCGCCCCTTTTGCTACATACCACGGCAAGAAGAAGATCTGGGGGCAACGCCTAGTTCAAGCTCCAAGCGGCCTGGTTAACTGATCCGGGTTTTGGCCAGGTAGTTAAACGGGCCTGGATCCCAGGTGCGACAGTGCAGGGAAATATCAATAATGTACAGGCACACCTTATAACCTGGAACAAGGAGGTGTTCGGGAGCATCACGACTAGGAAAAGAATCCTTCTAGCCCGTATAGCAGGGATCCAGCGGGCGTTGGCGACTTCGTTTCACAGAGGCTTGTTGAAGCTCGAGGGTAAATTAAAAAGTGCCTTGGAGGAAGTGCTATACCAAGAGGAACTAATGTGGTTCCAACGGTCACGGGAGGAATGGATCGTATCTGGTGACAGGAATACTAAATTTTATCATGCAGCCACCATGGTACGCAAAGCGCAGAATCGAATCCGGGGATTAAAAGATGACTCCGGCAACTGGATGTTTGAAGAAGATGCCCTCCAACGTCATGTCCAAGATTTCTACATGAACCTCTTCAGAGGGGACCAAGGTGCACACGTGGGGGCCATGGGACGGGGCCTGTTTCCTACTCTTAACGCTGAGGACTGGCAGATGTTCAATAGAAAGGTAGACAAAGATGAAGTTAAAACAGCTGTTTTCGACATGAGCCCACTAAAGGCGTCAGGCCCAGATGGCCTCCATGCGGCCTTTTACCAAAGGATGTGGGACGTAGTGGGCGACGAAGTGTTTGAGTTGGTAGCTTCGGTCCTTGAAACAGGCAAAATGCCAGAGAAAGTGAATGATACTCTTATTGTGCTTATTCCCAAGGTTCAACTGCCAGAAACCATCAAGCAGTTCCGGCCAATTAGTCTATGCAATGTGCTGTACAAAGTGATAACTAAGACCTCACTAACCGTCTTAAATTTGTTTTGCCAGGTTTGGTTGGGCCGTTCCAGAGCTCGTTCGTCCCGGGAAGACAAATCATGGATAACGTGATTTTGTTTCAAGAAGTGCTGCACTCCATGCGCCTGAAGAAAGGGAAAACAGGCCTAATGGCCATTAAAATTGACTTGGAAAAGGCTTATGACCGTTTAAATTGGGATTTTATTAAAGATACCCTTGTTGATGCAGGGTTTGAAGCAGGATGGGTGCGGGCGATCATGGAATGTGTCAGCACTCCCACTATGTCCATTGTATGGAATGGAAATCGCACGGATCAGTTCAAACCTGGGAGGGGAGTACGCCAAGGGGACGCGATATCTCCAGCTCTGTTTGTACTTTGCATTGAGCGCCTCTGTCAATCTATATCCGCTGCGGTGAACAGCGGAGCGTGGAAAGGGATCCGTTTGGCGCCCTCGGGGCCGGTCCTATCTCATTTATGTTTCGCAGACGACATGGTGCTATTCTCCGAAGCAACTATTGATCAAGTCAATGTCATTATGCGCTGCCTGGATTTGTTTTGTGAGGCGTCGGGGCAAAAAGTCAGTTTTGCTAAGTCGTCAGTCTATTTTTCGAGCAACACTAATGAGATGTTGGCGCAGGAAATATCCAATGCGCTGCATATGATGAAAACCACAGACCTTAGCCGCTACCTCGGAGTACCAGCGATACACGGGCGGGTAACGCATGGGCTGTACAATGGACTGATCGAGAGAGTTGCAGCCAGATTAGACGGGTGGAAGTCAAAAAACCCTCACTTTGGCTGGGCGAGTCACGATGGCAAAAGCTGTTCTCAGTGCAATGCCTATGTACACCATGCAAACGGTGTGGATGCCGATAGGGATTTGCGATAAGCTCGAGAAGATCACCCGACGCTTCATATGGGGGGGGGGGGTGGCAATGGCGATAACAGGGCAATGAGTTTGGTCAAGTGGGACACGGTGACACGAGCTAAGCGCAATGGAGGACTGGGGATTCGTAACCTTCGTGCTGTCAACGTAGCGTTCATGGCGAAGCTGGGATGGCGAATGAAAACCGAACCAGGAAGCGTTTGGGTACAAGCGTTGACGCACAAGTATTCCGCGCATAGGGGGATGAGTGGTGCGGCAACAGGAAGCCGGATGTCAAATGTGTGGAGAGGAATCGTTAATGCGGCACCTACACTGGAGCGAGGCCTAACTAGGGTGGTACGCAATGGCAAAACTACCCAGTTTTGGATGGATAGCTGGGCAACCGACGACCGGCTCTACGACCATATTACTGCTCCATTGCCTTTACCGGAGCTGTACGCGACAGTGGCGGAGTATTGGGAGCATGGGCGCGGATGGAAGTGGGAGATGCTTGATGCTGCGCTGCCAGCAGTGTGGAAAGCGAAGATAAATGCGTCTATCGTGCTGGACGAGAGCGCCGAGGAGGATACATGGGGGTGGAGTAAGGATGCACGGGGCAAGTTCTCGATCAAGTCTGCATATGAGGATATGGAGGAGGAGGAGAGCGGGGGTATTGATCAAGATTGGAAGATCATTTGGAAAACTCAGATTCCCAACAAAATGACGGTGTTCCTTTGGCTGGTTAAGCATGAGAAAGTGATGACGAACGTAGAGAGAGTGAGGAGACATTTTACGTTAGATGACTCGTGTTCTTTATGTGCAGGTACCTCGGAGACGCTGCTGCACCTGTTCCGAGACTGTCCGGTGGTGGCAGGGCTGTGGGAGTCGCAGCTCCCCGCGGTGACTGTGCAACGCCTCAAAGCGATGGACTGGAAGGGATGGTTCGCTGCGAACTTGCGGGCTGGAACGCGCATGGGTTTCCCGGAGGGTTGGCGGGAAGCGTTTGGAATTACGTTATGGTGGTGCTGGAGGTGGCGCAACGCCCGGGTGTTTGAAAGAACGGACACAAGCATCACTCATCGTTGCCACTGGGTTCGCGACCAATGTAACGAGGTGAAGGCTGCGTTCCGAAGCAGATGGGCGCCCACGACCAAATCGGCAGCTTCGGGAGATGAAGTCGCTAAGTGGATAAAGCTGGCCGCAGGGTGGCTCAAGTTGAACGTGGATGGATGTTGTAAGGGAGATTCTATGCGGGCAGGTTGCGGAGGAGTCATACGGGATTGCCAGGGGCTGTGGATTCGAGGCTTCTCCCACCACATCGGGTCATGCTCTGCGGAGGAAGCCGAAGCTTGGGCGGTGCTCCAAGGGCTGCGTTTAGCGGCGAACCACGGGGTCCAGAAACTAGTTGTTGAGAGCGACTCCATCAGAACAATACGGGCCCTGAATTCGGTCGCCCAGAGTTCGGGCAGAGGAAGCAATATCCTGTTGGCATGCGAGCAGGAGAGAAACAAATTTGAGGAACTGCACTTCAACCATGTTATCCGGGAACAGAACAGAGTCGCTGATGAGCTTGCGGCCTCCGCCCTCACTCACTCGCTGGGTACAACAATCTTTGAGTTCCCGCCTGCTCAGCTCATGCCGTTGCTCTGGGAAGATAAAGTAGGCGTTAGAGTTCAACATGGAAGCAGTTTTGGGCACACTCATGGAAGCACCCACTAGTTTTTCCCCGGGTTTTTCACCCTCTTCTTGATCAAAAAAAATTTAGTTGGTTGAACCATGGATATGATTTAATATAAAATGTCATAAGTTCAAACCCCTTGTATATCTTAGCTTCTTTTCTTTATTTTAACTCTTCCTACCCTTCAATAAATTAAATATTTTTCTCTAAATTCTACTTTTTTATGTGTATATATATTTTTACTTCTTTTCTTTATTTTATTTCTTCCCAGCCTTAAATAAATTAAATGTTTTTTAAGCCTACTTTTTTGTGAGTCATTTAGTTAATGTAGACCACAAGTTTATATTATACTTCATCATATCGTATTCAAATTAATTTAGAAAAAATTAAAGTTGATATATTTAAAAGAAAATTAAAATTAAAGTATTTATGAATATTTTTTTGAAGAACAAGTATTTATGAATATAATGTCTTTTCTATTAAAATTAAAGTATTTATGAATATAATGTCTTTTCTATTCAAACTATTTTATCTAATTGATTATGTTTTATATTTTGCCAAACACTTTGTGCTCAAATGGCATGTAGTGACCTCTTCTATGTGGGAGGTCATGAGATCAAGCCTTGAGGCGGCTGAGTATAGTTTTGGCTTTGCCTTAACTATCCTGTTTGTTGACTCTGTGTGCTTCACCTTAACTATCCTGTTTGTTGACTCTGTGTGCTTCATCAGGTTAAAATTTCACCATACCCAAGTATAGTTTTGGCTTCGCCTTAACTATCCTGTAATCTATTGTAAACATTGTATTATAATTTATAATGTATTTGAATATATTATATGTGTTTGATATTTTGTCATTGACAATTCTAAAGTCATTTGAAGTACGCCCCCACTCACATAATTTTCTGAATTCGCCCCTGACAAAATAGTATATATTTTATACTTACTAAATCTTGTTCAGTCAAAGAATCAATGCACCCACTGCACAACTGGGTTCGACACTAAAAACAGAACTTATTTTACTGTTCATCTATTCAAGATAACTAAAATTTCTAATACATTGACAGTCATAATAATAGAATATGTTACTTTGTATTTAATTATATTTGCCTATAAGTATAGATATTTAGTATTTTAATTTTCTTTTTTACCTTTCAATCTTTCTAAAGAGTTCAATCCACAATACATTCTTGATTTAGAGACAATGGAGTCAGGCCGGAATAGTATATTTGGAGCGAGTTAGACTTTTCAATGATTGACAAACGATACGATACGAGAAGAATGAAATTAGAATATATTTAATTATTAATTTAGAACTGTAAATGTTTTTTTTTTAATATTAGAAATTAAATTTGAATTACAAATAAGAAAAATCCTTTATATCATAATTTATCAAATCAGTTGGTTAATATTTCTACATCATATCAGTAGTGCCAAGACTACAAGAATGAAGATATTTAATGACAAACTTTTTGTGACACTTCATAATTTAGTCACAAATAATATCTTTTTTGTGACCAAAAAAATAATTCGACACTGTTATGTGAGATAATTGTGATAACCTTTTTTTTTTTTTTGTCACGGATAATATGATAATTGTGACAAGTAAGTATTTGTTATGAATAAGTTGTCACTATTACGAGAATAATAATGTCGTAACATACGTTGTCACTATTTGTTGTCACTAAATGTATTTGCATTTTGGCGGTATTATAATTATGGCGGGAACGAATGTAAAAGTGACAAAATATAATGTGGACACAAATTTTTTGTACTTTTTGTGACAAATAGTTGTTGGTCACTCTTGTTTATAATAATTATGACAACTTTTTTTGTGAATAAAAATACAATTGGTTAGTACCATTAGAAATGAGAAAAAAATTGTAAGAAAAAATACTGTTGTCACTAATATTGTAATTTTTTTGTGTAAAATTGTTACAAATATTTGTGACGCTCTATAATTTCGTAACAAAAATTACTAAATTGTGACAATAATTGTGTTGATTTCAAGTTTTGTCACTAATTTATGATAATTGTGACGAGTAATTAATTGTTACAATGACTTTGTCACTATAATTAAATCGATGAATATTGTGTGAAGTTATGTTGTAATCAATGTTTGCCACTAAAACTGAATTCATGTTGGTGTCAAATAATTTGGTGTGAACTAGGTATTAAATATTGTACTCACTTAAAATGCAAGTAGTTGGTGCTTCTTAAAATTAATGTAATTGTGAAAATAAATTTTATAACCACTCATTTTTGAATTAAACGTTCTTATATGACAGATAAGTTCACTATCACTTATTTTACTAATTTGCCATATCAATTTTGTTGGATGCTTCTTTTGTGGACAAATGATTTTATCAAATATATAATATAAAATAAATTTTATATAATAAAAATTTGATTATGGACCAATTAATCGAATTAGTTAAAGTATAATTTAGTTTGTTTGATTAGGTAACATTGTAACAATTCCTCAAAATAAGAATTCAATTAGTTCGATTCAAAATTAATCAAATTAATGGAATTATTATTCCTAACCACATTTGCCGATTATTTGTATATTAACCGCACGTTTGGTTCACAGAATGAATTTGGAGGGGTTATATTCCCAAGAGCATGGGGTAAATCCAAATTTCATTTAAGGATTAATTAGGTAATTTTTTTTGAAAGCTACTGGCTCTATTACGTTGTAGTGAGGCTCGAACTTATAATCTTCCAAATGGAAGTCCAGCCCGGGTACCATTAGACGACATGGTCCTAGTTTTAGGTAATTAATCCTAGTCTAATTGATAATGTATTCCTAAAATCCTGAAAATTCAATAGTCGGGGACTAGAAATTGACTAGTCAACCCAAGTCAAGGAGTTGTACTCTAAGCTTAAAGAATTGTTCCCTTATCTCCTTACACTTTCCCACTTTAGTAAGGGTAAAGTAGACTTTTCACCTTATGTTTGTATCCCAAGCTAACCTAGAGTCATCTTTCATTTCTTTCCTAACACCCTAAAAACAAAAGCTCCTCATTCTCTCTAGAATTTAGTTAGCTTCTTCTTCAAGCCAAGTTTGGGCATTCCAAGATTCTTCAAGTTGGTCTCCAAGATTCAACCTTTCTTAATCTTGAGCATATAGGAGGGTAAGATCTTTGGTCCTTTAGTGATTTTAATACCTTTTAAAGTGTCTTTTCTTAAAGATAGAATCTTTGTTGTCTTTTGGTGTGTTCTTGAAGTTGGAGTTGAAGGAGAGCCTTGTTAGAAGCTTTAAAGGGTGTGATAAGTGAAGGTTTAGGCTACAAGAGGTAACCCATGCTTTACAAAATCTATTTTCTTACCTATATGATGATTTCTTGACTTCTACACGTGATTTTTGATATGAAATGTGAGATTTGATGCATTGTCTTGTGGGAATGCATATCTAGAGCTTGCTATTAGGTTTCTTGTATGCCATTGCTTGGCTATTCCTTTGATTCAAGTCATGTTGTTGTATTTTGTGAAATTTTGGGTGTTTTGGACTTGAATTTGGACTTGGTGTTAGAAAATCTCCGAAGGGATTATTTTTGGTACAGGAATGTACCCGCGAGCGGAACGGCGGGTAGTGCATCACCCGCCACCCCACCCGCGGGGTACAGGTGTTGTGGAAGATGGTTCCCGAGGGCGAAACCACGAGTGGAGGTCCACCCGTGGCCCCACCCGCGGGGTACACAAATGTTGGTGTTTGGGGATTTGTTCCCCGTGATTCTTTTGACTCGGTAATTAATGTTTTGACTTCCCGATGTTCTTTTGTTGGGCTATTTGAGTGTCTTCTTGATGTTTCGTATGTCTAGAATGTATTGGTAGGAATCCATGTAGGATTTGGTGTCTTGAATCGTGCTAAGTGTTCAACCTTGTGATTCGTTGAACCATGATGAGTCTTGTATGTTCTTCGGAACTATGTTTGGTTTACCCGTTTGATAAGCATGCTAGTTTGATGTTGAAATGCTAGCGTGTGTGGTTTGTTCTTTCATATTATGGATGATAACTTGTGTTGATCATCGTTGGTATCGGATTGTGATCATTTCCTTGATTGAGTATGGTTTCATATCTTTGTTGTGATCCATTGATTGATTCCTGTGATGAGTGTGTGTATTGGATGTACCCGGATTGCACGATTAATGGTATGGGACATTAGTCACCAAGGTACAGAAGTGGTCCTCGTGGTGGCCATGATGTGATTATGGAGTTGTGAATTGGGCTTCAGGCTCATGTATTGGGTGGCTTTAGGCCGTGAATTGAACGGTACCCTCGTGTACTATGTGTTGGTGGAAATTGTTGGTGGTTTTTGGTGGGGGAACGACGGTTCCCGGAGGCATAAGGTTGGACTTGGAAGTACAGGGGTCCTGGAGGTAATGGTTGGAACTAGTTATAAGGTTAGGGGTAGCCATAAGGTTGGAACCGGGCATAAGGCTGGAATGTGTAACATGTGACATGTAGTGTCACGGTGGCATGTGTGCCAATGTGTGATTGTTTATCCTCTTCTGTTGAGCATGTCGAGGGGTATTCTACTTTGTGATCAGTAGAATACACCTTGAGTTGTACTTGTTATCGTTGTTGTCTTTGCCGTGATGTTTCTACTTTGTGATCAGTAGCTTATTACATCTTGAGCGGTGTGAGTTGTTCTGTTGTGTTCTTGTCTTGACGTTTTTGGGATGTGATTCCCTTGTTCTTTTGAGAGTGGAATAGAGTCTTTACCGTTGACTTCTCTCTTTATGGTTTTGAACTGATATATACAGTATTCCGTTTCGAAAATGATTTTGTATTAAACTATCTATATATTCTATTGAACGCGTATTGATGGGTTACCAGCATTATTCGCTGACCAGGCGTCGTCTCATTTCTTTATGTGCTTTACAGGTCTTGAGTAGATGGCGAGAGCGTTAGACGTGGATAGTTTAGATCCCCTAGACAGTTTAGTTGTGTTTTGGTCTGTGTGCCGCTGATGTTGAACATACTAGATGGATGTTGTTAGACCTTGCCTGTGCGTTCACGTTGGGGTGAACGTGGCCTAACACTTCCTGGTTTTCCTTGTGTTTACTTAGACTTCTGCTGTGCTTATGTTTTATGTTATATAATGGTTAGTTTGCCTTGCATAATTAAGCTTTAAATTGGCATGAAAATCGGGGGTGTTACAATGGGAATAGCTAATACCAAAACCCCGCTAGGAATGGTTATTCCCCTTGCAAAGGGAATAACTCATTCCTAGGAATGGTATTCCATGACAAAATGACCGAACCAAACGATGGACTAGGTCTATTTCAAGGAATGCTATAAGCTATTCCATGAACCAAACATATCATAAGATAGTACAATTTTTGTACAAGATGGTTGTACCAAATATATAATATAAAAGATATTATACATAATAAAATATTGATTAATTATTTGACCAATTAATTGAAACAATCAAAGTATTGATTTGGTTAATTAGGTAACAATTTCACTCACACGATAATTTAATTTTAAATTAATCAAATTATTGAACAAGTTTATTCTTTTTTGTTATTTATGTACATCACCAAAAAATTAATTATTTAAAATAATAACTATAATCAAATATTCCTTATTGTTATGTGTTATTTCTTTAGTAATTATTTAGTAAATTTGGAAAGTAAATGATAAAAAAGAATGATCTCTTCTAAATATGTGTTACCCCAATTATTTTAATATTTTATTTTAAATATTATTGTTTTTAGTAAACTATTTTACTATATAAATATTCTTTTAAATAAATTATTTTTACTATATATATAGTCCATAAATATTCTATTATATTTTACGTGACCTACAATCATTTAAGTCAAATTATTTTATGGCTATTACACTTTCCTAAACCTATATTACCCTTTAAATGTTATTTTGAGCCCAATATTTTTTCTAACTTTATATAAATTTATGCAGGGCCGGTTCTAAGCATGTCTAACATGCACAACCGCACAGGGCCCCCAAATATTTTTTTAAAAAATTATATGTATATATAGTATACAGGATTTCAGGCTAAGTGTAGGAAGATTGATCCAATTTGTGATAGGGTGAAATTGAGCCTAATTGGCAATTACTTTAAAAACTCATAAAGAGTATATATATATATATATATATATATATATATATATATATATATATATATATATATTGTAGGGTCGAAATGAGAGTCTAGAGGGGGGTGAATAGACTCTACTCGATTTTTGAGAGCAACTCCTTTCGGAGACTCCACTCTTCTTTCACAACTTGTGAAAGGGTTTGCACTATCACTCCTAGTACAAACTACTTCAAGCTAGCTTCCTTGATCACTAAGGCGGACAGCTACTTGAAAGGTTTTTCAACTCCTCGAGTTTACTCCGCCTCTATCAACTTTTTGCCCAGTATTGAGTGTTGGAAAGATATTGTTGTGTTTCTCCAACTAGTTGAAGTCTTGTCTTGGTGACTGGATGAATCTTCAAGTGAGAAAAGATGCAAGACTTCTACAATTATGTGAAGAGTGGATGTAGAATGATACTCTTTGAAATCTTCACAAAAATACCACGCTGATCATGAAAAGCTTTAAGAATGAACTTGTATTAAAAGAGTTTTTCTAAGGATAAAGTCTGTTGAACGATCAACACCTTCTTCAATGCTGAAGAGGGGTATTTATAGGTGAGGGAAAAATTCATCCGTTAGAGGGAGATGAAAATTTCAAACCTATTGACTAGCGAGTAAAGACCATTGGGCATGGAGCATTTAATAAGGTTGTACTGTGTAGTCATTGATGATAAAAAGCACCGTGGCTTTTTGTCCTTTTCTCTGACAAGTAGGTACCAATCATTTAATGCTTCTTGGCTTTTGTGAATATCATTCCTAGGACACCTTTTGTCTAGAATGATTGCCCAGCTGTGAGACATTGACAACATTCTTATTGCTTCACTTAATGAAAGTTGTCTTTACAAATCTGACTTAGACTTGTTGTCTCAGAAATGTTATTTGAAAGATTGACCTTATCTTTCGACCTTTCTTTCAGATGAATGCTCTTTTTCGTCATTTGATGATTATCCGAGAGTTAGACCCTTCCATCTTTCGGTCTAAGTTGATCTCTCGTTCTTCTCTTTGTCTTCATGTCTTCAAGTAGACTTATCATGCTAGCCTCAATCATGATTTGTGTATTTTTTTTTTTAGTTCGAATCATATGTTGAGTTAGAATGGCTTTCGTTTGCAATGAAAGTTCTAAAACAAAGTGAAAATAGGGGTTTACAATCCTAGCAAGTTTGGTATCATCAAAATCTAATTACACTTGTTCCTAACACACACACACACACACACACACATTCTGCTAATTAGCAATTACCGCTTATTTTATTTTTTAATTCACCTCCCAAATTTCAATAATGAACAGTGTGGTGATATTGATGGAAATAAATTGTATCTTGAGCTAAAATTGCTTCGAGAGATTTTATCGAAAGAAAAGATAAGAGCAGTGGGTATGTATATTGAATTCATTGAAACATATGGGCTGTTTTTCAAATGCTACTATTGCATATATCGAATATTATTGACTATCCCAATTACTGTTGCCTTTGCAGAAAGGAGTTTTTCAAAGTTGAAATTGTTGAAATCTTACTTACGATCAGGTATGCATGTTGCAAGAGAGACTCAATAAAATAGCTTTAATTCCCATTGAATGAGCTTTTGGAATAAGTTAATATCAAAAGTTTGGTAGATAATTTTGCGTCTAAATGTACACGGCGCATGTCACTTTTTAAATGAAAATTTGGATGTATTTTTATACAATATTTATATTTTGATACAACTTCTGAATAACTATTATTTATATATAGAAATTACTTGACAAAAGAGTCCCAAATTAAGATATTGCACACGGTCCTAATTTTTATCTGAAAGGCCCTGAATTTATGTACCTAAAAAGCTACGCGATTTTCCTAATCTTATATATATTTGTATTATGCTATACATGATTTTTTTCCTTATCATCATCATAATTGTCTTCCTAATACTACTCCTAATATCATTAACATTTTAATCCTAATTACTGACACGCCATTCTAATCCTAACCCTCTCTTTATACTTATACACACACACATGGATTCCTCTCTTTATACTTATATACACACACATGGATTCCTAATGTATTTTACCTAATATATATTTAAGCAAAGGAAAAAAAAAAAAAAAAAAAAAAAAAAAAAAAAAAAATCCGTAACTCCAATCTTTCTTCACCCTCGCAAGTCTCTCTCTCCCCTTCTCTCTTTTCGGCGTTCACTCCATCCAGACTTGGCGTCTTCTCCACTCTCATCTCTTCTCTTCCCATGGCCGATTACGCCCGGTGACGGACAAGACCAATGACAAGTTGCACCGCCACTGCCACCACTTGTTGAGTCGGTGATGGATGTTGTTGTATTTCTTACAACATATATATATTTTTTTAAAGAATGATGTTTATATATATATATATATATATATATATATATATATATATATATATATATTTGACGAGTAACATTTGTTAAATGAATTATTTTATTTCAAATAATAATTAAATTAAAACGTTTAATAAAAAAATTATGACTAAGTAATGGTCACTTATAAAAATATTAAGATTTACAATAGTGACATTATTTCAACTTATTTTAGTGACACAAATTTTGCAACTAATTTTCAGTATTTTAGTGGCAAATATACTGCCACTATTTTTAAATATATTAGTGACGGAGATGATGGCTACAAGAAATTGAATTGTTGTTACCCTTTTTAGGTTATTGATAATCATTTTTGCGTTAAAAACAATTATCACAAATAAGTACAACTACTGTGACCAAAGTGTTGTCACAATAAAATAATTAATTGCAACGATTTTAGTTGTCACTAGATTAATTTTTTGTAATAACATATTTGGTCACAAGTTGTACATTTACTGTGACCACTATTGTTATCACTCAAATACTACTTTTAGGGTAAGTAAACATTGTCACAAAAATCTTGAATAATTGTGACAACTTTTCAAAAGTCGTCACTACTACAATAGTGACAGAGGATATAGTGACGACTTCAAAAATTGGTCACTAATTTTAATAGTGACCAAAATCGATAGTTTTGGTGACAACTTCTATTGTCACTAAAGTGTGAAATTTCTTGTAGTGATATATCACCGCTTATAATAATCCATAAAAAGAAAAAAAAAAAAAAAAGATACAGGCCCTGTTTGTTAAAAAATTGGCCTATAGGTCAATTTTGGCTTATTTGACCACTATTAATCGTTTGATTTAGTTAAAATATCAATATAAATGTTTGGTTAATTAGCTTTTTGTAACTCCAAAAGGCTACAATTCAAAAAGCTACTCCAAGCAACTTTTTCAATTAGCTTTTTGAGAAAAGAAATTATACCAAACAGCTATCAGCTAACAGCTAATTTACCAAACACTTTTCTACAATCAGCTAATGTTATCAACTATTTATACCCACTAATTAATACAATCAGCTAACATCTAATAACTATTAGCTAACAGCCATTTTACCAAACAGTACCACAGTAAAACTTCATTGCTGAAATTCCACAGCACGTGTTTGAATCTATGGCCAGCATAATATTTAACCCTGGAATCTACAAGTGATTCCGGTAGCCCGCCGAGATGCATGGGTGTCAATCGTTATGCGTTGGACCCGTGTCCAGCATGCTTGCTGGACACGGGTAACAGTGCCGTTAGGCACTGTTATCTTCTCTCTCTTTTTTTTTTTTTTTTTTTTTTTTTAATTTCAGACCGCTTCGTTATAGGAGTATATGTTCATAATTTTATTACTACTAGTATTTGCCCCATGCGATGCACGGGTAAAAATTTATAAGTATTGTTGTAATGTTATGATACATAGTAGAATTAATTTTAGAGTTAATACCCAAAATCGTCCTTGCCTATAGTGGTTTTTCTCAATTTCGTCCTAAACGACTTTGGTGACCTAATATTGTCCCAGACTTTTGTGCTTCGCTCAATTTAGTCCTCCATTTGTTATTCCGTCAAATTGGTGTTAAATAAATGGACAATTCAATAATGTCAATATTGATCTCTCTTTACTTTCAACTTGTGAAGTGCGAAATTCATCTTTCTTGTACGAATTACACCCAGAATTACTCCCGGACCTGCAAATCAAATTTTATATTCGCAGTTTTAGGAGTAATTCTGGGAGTAATTCGTAAAAAAAAAAGGATTTCGCAGTTCACATGTCTATGAGTAAAGAGATGCCAATATTAAAATTACGGAATTGTCTATTTATTTAACACCAAATGGACAGAATAACAAATGAGGAACTAAATTGAGCAAAAACACAAAAGTCTGGGACGATATTAGGTCACCAAAGTCGTTTAGGACAAAATTAAGAAAAACCACTATAGTCGATGACGATTTTGGGTATTAACTCATTAATTTTATTAAAAATGTAAGTTTAGTTATACATTGTAATATTTAAATGTTAAAGACAATATATTAACAAAAAGTGCATTCATATTGCTAACCTCATTTGCAATAATGATCTTACAAAGTTAAACGGACAGAGAAAGACCCGGACCACCTCGTGGTTTACATAAAAAAAAAAAAATAATGATCTTACAAATCTATTAATATGCATTCACAGTTAGGCGGAAATTTTTTTTTCCCTACTTAATTTTACTTTACCTAACTTTCTTTGTAAATAAATTATTAAAAAACTAATCAAAATTACAAACTATTAAAAAGTTAGTACATATTATATAATCAAAATTAATATATAATACTCGTAGAAATTAATTCATGATTACATGAATTTATAAATTTGTACGTATTTTTTTTTATCTTGCATCTTTGTGTTGTATAAACTCAACAATCTCTTTCATATATATATATATATATATATATATATATATATATATATATATAAAGACTTATGATGATTATTAAGTTCCTAAACCTTTGATATTCCATAACTCTCAAATGCACAAAATGGAGGGAAAATTTTTTTACCTTGATTATGCTATATTATATATAGAGATATGTTAATAACTGTACATTCATAACTCCATAACTGTACGTTCATAACTCTATAACTGTACGTTCATAACTCCATAACTGTACATTCATAACTCCATAACTGTACATTCATAACTTTCGAAGCTCTATGTTCACAATTTTAGAGCTCTATGTTCATAATTGTAAGTTCATAATGTTAGAGCTCTTTGTTCATAATTCGATCAATAACTGTACATTCATAATTCCATACTGTAGATTCATAATCTCATAACTGTAGATTCATAACTCCATAACTGTAGATTCATAACTCTATAACTGTACATTTATAACTCCATAACTGTACATTCATAATCTTCGAAGCTCTATATTCACAATTTTAAAGCTCCATGGTCATAATTTTATCACTATATATGTTCATAATTGTAAGTTCATAATGTTAGAGCTCTATGTTCATAATTTCATAATTGCATAACTGTACATTCATAACGACATAACTGTACATTCATAACGGCATAACTGTACATTCATAATCCAAAAAAAAAAAAAATAACGCCGTTAACGGCAAAACGCGTGCGATTTTTTTTTTTTTTTTTTTAACTAAATGACGCGTTTTTTTTTTTAAAACGACGTCGTTTTGGGCCCGTGTCCACAATTCATTGTGGACACGGGTCCAGGGCATAATTTGCCGATGGGTGTAGTGGTTGCCGGTCCGACTCCTTGCCGGAGATAAATATTGATATTGCTACACAAGGTCAAGAATTGTAATTGGACAATTTAATGAAAGTTTAATTAAAAAAATGCCATTAATTATACTCCGTATTGTAATTGGACAATTTAATGAAAGTTTAATTAAAAAAATGCCATTAATTATACTCCGTATGTAGTAGAAAGTAAAATTTAAGGCTACGTAACCAAGTTATTTGGACAGTTAGATTGGTAACATAAAGTTTCTAATTCGACTCCCTATAAGAGTCGTCTATTAACTTTTTTAGTTGAAAATGACTTCACCCAAAATATACCTCCAAATAATAACAACGGATTTTTCGTAAATTAAAATAAAAAATAAAAAATGAAACTATACTGTCAAATTCACGCACTCTTACTCTCCCTCACCTCATTCCCTTCAATAGATTTCAATTCCGACAGAATCTTTTATATATCACTCCCTCTCTTTCTCTGTCTTTGGATTCTTCTATCTTCTATCTTCTATCTTTAAGTAATTTGTCACTCTGATCTCTTAAACACATATGTACACTAAAATTTCCAAACACATCAGTACTTATATATAAAGATTATTATTATTATTATTTAAAATCAAAAGGAAACTCAGAATTTTGCTAATAATATACATAACGCACTGTGAATAACAAAAAAAGCAAGCAATTAAGCAAAAGGAAAGTTGTTTTGTGTGTATCCAACCAATTAAGGCACTATATATATACTAGTTTTTTACGCGCATTGCGTGATTGGGATAATGCCCAATGTTTTTTTTTATTTTTTTTTATTTTTATTTTTTTATAAGTACTTTAAAGTATATCAAGACAGGGTTATATTGGAATTATTCATGCATAGATAATTGAATGTTGAATTTGCGTATTTAAATAGGTAATTCTAAGTTCACAAATACAAGATAAAATAGTCAAGATTGATTATAATTGTTAATAAAATAATTGTATAGGTATGATTGAAACCAAATACGGGATATGAGAGAGAACAAATAAAAATTAGGGCATAAAATATTAAATATATACTAATATTGAAGAGCTAACTGCTGATTGCCAAATAAGGACATTGCGAGGTAGTTCCACTTCAATTTGTTGTGTGATTAAATACTTTTTTTTTTGTATCGCCCAAGTAGTTAATATGATTGACTTAATTATATTTTTTAATATTTTTTGTTTTTTTAAACAATTATTATTATTATTATTATTATTATTATTATATCATTTTACATGTTAATTTAAACAGATAATTTTTTCAAATATCTTTTTTCCAATCGTTGATATAATTCGCTGGTCAAATCCGCTAATATAATCAGCTAACACTAACCGTTAACTGCTGATTGTCAAATAAGGACATTGTGGGGTAGTTCTCACTTCAATTTGTTGTGTGATTTGAATACTCTCTTTGTCAATAAATCCCTCAAATAGTTAATATGATTGGTTTTATTAATTATATTTTTTAATTTTTCATGGTATTAATAAAATACTTGGTAAATAAATATATAGCATTATTTTGTATTATAACTTTGATATTTAATTGAAAAATAGTGCACAACAAAGATAATAGACAATGTAGTGAATATAATCAATTGATGAATTTGAATGTAAAGAATTTTTACATAGGAGAAATATAAAGACGATATAACTAATAAAATTATTTTTCTTAATTAATTTATTGATAATCAATATTTTTTTTAATAAAGACATTGTAGGGACACTCTAATGAATATAATCAATTGATGAATTTGAATATAAAGAATTTTTATATTGGAGAAAAATAAAGACAATATAACTAATGAAATTATTTCTCTTATTTAATTCATTGATAATGAATAATTTTTTTTGAATAAAGACATTGTAGACACATATATAATTCTAAATTAAAGAAATGCATATGTATTATTTTTTGTTGTAGCTACTAAATTATTATTTAATAATTTAATAAGAGTAAAATAGAGTATTAATTATGCCAACTTTGGTTGGGATGAGGTTCGAACCTAAGACCTTTCTTATTGAAATCAATAATTAAGTTAACGGTTAACTAACAGAAATTAACAGAAAATATAATATCTATCGGAAAAGTTAACGGATAATCATATTTTATGAAATCTTGAGGAAAAATTAAAATCTGATCAATCTGAGCCATTCATTTGATTAAAAATTTTGACCGCCATTTTTTCTACCGGCCTAACTCTCTTGGGCTCTTATATTAGTATAGTAGATATATATATATATATATATATATATATATATACGATTGAAACTGACGTGAGCAAGATGACGTTTTTATGAGGTATTATATATGTTATCTCGTTACCAGGACTATGTGGTCTAATGGTACCTGTGTTGGACTTCCATTTGGAAGGTTGTGAGTTCGTACTTCCATTTGGAAGGTTGTGAGTTCGTGCCTCAGTGGAGGCGTTATTGGTTCTTTGTGTTTCAGTAGGTTGAGAAAGTATATGAACAGATACTACAATGTAATAGAGCCAGTAACATTCAAAATATATATATATATGTTACTGGTTGGGAGGTATTAAAAATTAGAGCAGAAAATAGGAGTGCGTGGAAAGGAAAATCCATCCAAATTAAAATGTGTATATCTCCAGAGTGTCCAGTCAGTGTTTATATTACTGGATGGAAAGGAAAATCCGTAAAGCCAGCTAAAGTGTATATATATATTGACACTTGACAGTATGTATCAGCAGTGGGAGCAGTAACAGAAGTACTACTGACGCAGCCATGGTGTTCTCCATCATCCGCTGGACAGTTCAACTTCACTTCATATTGTTGGAGGCCATTAGGTTTCTAGGCGATAATGGTCAGATTTCATTTTTCAATTCCCTCGATCATTTTCTAATTCTACCAATTTCAATTCATTACCGGCGGGCTGGATACTATATATATGTACAGATGGATTCTTTTCCCTTTTTTATTTTATTTTTATTTTAATACTTTTCGCAGGAGAAGTTGTTGTGCCAAGTAGAGTTTTGGAGGTGATGATGAATGATGAAAGGACCAGTGATATTTTGAAGGCCATGGAAGTGCAGCAATTAACCAGAGAACATGTCGCCAGCCATTTACAGGTAGGTATTATTATATTATATTATATTGTGTATGTATGTATTTATCTATCTGAGATTAAGTAAAACTAATACTCCGTATATTTTAACACCTACATTTTGGTTTGGAAAAAAATAATTTGCAGAAGCTTCGTCGATTCTTATATGCCAAAATCAGAAGGATGAATAAATTTGCGAGATGGCATCGTCAGCATCACCATATTTGCCAGGGGCATGTGGATATCAAACGCCGCCAACTAGTCAAAGCGCCGCCCAATAGTAGCCCCCGCCGCCGCCGGGGTGTTGTCCCTTTGTCGACGACGACGACCCAGCAAGATGAATCAATGGTTTGCTCTAGCTCTATCACCCACACCAACAACAGTAATAATAATAATAATAATGTTTCGATCATTCCGAGGAGTTTCGGAGACAACAACGTTGTTGCCGCAGGAAACTACTTCCAAACAATGGCTTCTTTAAATTTTGGCGACAATATTATTTCTGTAGCAGCAACGCCAACAATATACCCTTCGCCTCCAATCTATAACAATGTTGGACGGCTCGGACAACATCTCACTGCTGATTTTATATATTATAATAATCAGGTATTACTGTCCTACTTCTACCTATCCTAGCTGCTTAATATATATATATATATATATATATATATATATATATATATATATATACTTCAATTTTTAAAATGCCTTTACATATATAGGAACAGGGATTTGGAGAAACATGTCAGCTGCAAGGAATTAATTACGGTGAGCACACAGCTGGCTTCAGATTATTGTTTTTCCTTTTTTTTTTTTCAATCTTTTATTTATTTATTTATAATTAATTTCTTCCTTCAATCTATGTTTGGTGCTACATTATATTACATTAAATCCTTCTAATTATATTGATCTAATTTATATATTTTTTGAATGGTCCCCTATATGTCTTACCAGATATTTCTGGGCTGCTGGACTTGTCTTGTTTTGATGCCTTAAATAAAGGCTGGAACGAAGAAGATTGGGTGTGGCATCAATTCGTCAACTTCTATTGAACTCTACTTAACTATTTAATCATGTATGGCAGTTTTGGTATTTTAATAATTGTCTACTACTTTATTCTATTTTTGTTGTTATGTGTAAGTTATACATTATTATATGTATGACATTGAATAAATTCTACTTATGTTCATTATATTATGTTTTAGTTGAGGAGACTTCTTCATTTATTCACACTTACAGTTCGTTTGGTTCGCTAGAAAATATTTGAAGGGAAATTGAACTGAAATTTCATAAAAAATAAATTCCAAGAAAATTGATTCCATTGTTTGGTAAGTGAAAAAAATTACTGGAAATATGAATTTCATTGTTTGGTTAAGTTTGGAATGATAAAGAATAATGAGTATAATAACAAATATAACCGTAAACAACAATAATAATATATAATAATAATAATAAGAGTAATTAATACAGAATGGTGTGAGTAAAAATTGTCATATTAGTTTTTCATGAAAAACTGTTTTCATAAAAAAAAAAAATACGACAAGTTAGGAATTGATTTTCTTCATTTTTTAAAGAATTTTTTTTTCAATGAAAAACGTTTTCTATCCAACCAAACAACGTAAAACATAATTTTCCTTCACTTTTAAGAAATGTTCCATCAAACCAAACACCCCCTTATAGATTTTGGTGCAAATTAAAAGGGTTAAGAGCATCTACATCAGAGAAGAAATGTGGGAGAATTCACTACTTTTGAGGCCAAAATGCCATGATGGCAGATAGAGAACCAAGAGAGAGAAGGGATGGGGAGCATCTGCAAAGATTGGGATATTACTCTGCCCAAGAAAAATGAATTAATATGGAGAAGAAAGAACCAATAGAGAAATGACATGCTTTTATATATATATATATATATATATATATATATATATATATATATATATATCAGTTTTGATTTTTTTTTCCCTCCTCTCCCACATTATTCTCTTTCCTACCCACTCTTGCATTCTCTCCCCTTAATATCCCCAACTGATAAGGATGCTCTAAGGGGGCGTTTGGTTCAGGTCATCTAAGATTACCTAAGTCATCTGAGTCTGGTAATGTTATATTTACCTTGTTTGGTTCAAATTATGAGATTACCAGGTAATGTTATATTACCTGAAAGCTGATGTGGTAGTAATGTTTCAAGGTAATGTGATTACCCCCATTCTTTTTAGGTAATCTTAGATTACCTTGAATTATTCCAACTTTGCCCTTATTAACTAATCTTTATATAATAATAATAATAATAATAATAATAATAATAATAATAATAATGAAATTAATATATGTTTATATAATTAAATATACATATGTGTATATTTATATATTTAGTTTTTTTTTTAATATTTAAATTTTGATATACATTTATAGATGTAAATAAAAAAAAACACACATAATATATATATATATATATATATATATATATATATATATATTATTGAGGGCATTATTGTAAATTGATCAATATAACCTAAAATATAACCTTAAACCAAATAATGTAATATTATATTACACCATCCAAACTAAACACACAAGGTAATTTTACATTCCCAAAATCTCATATTACCTTTCGGGAGGTAATCCTATTACTTGTGATAATCCATGATTCCATGAACCAAACGCCCCCTAAGGGTGAATGGAAATTTTTTAGGGCTTGAGGAGTGAGGACGCTATAGCCTAGGTTATCGTGCCGGCATATCCACTCAGTTTTGCAGAGGGTACTATGTAGCATTTACTTTTTTTGTCTGAGCACTCGCACACTATTCTTGACTTTAGCTCCCAAACATGTTTTTTTTTTTTTTTTTTTTTTTTTTTGTTGAAATTTCAAACATGTTTTTGAATCTTATAAGAATGCCAAAATTGCAATGAAAACTAAAATGGAGAAATTAAATTAAATTAAATAACACATTATATCATCTTCTTCTGCCCCATTTTATGTGTATAATACAATCAGCGAAGTTTGATATAAATTATTTTTAATTTAATTTTTTCATAATATTAAGTTTAGTATTAACAAATTTATATATTTAGAAACTATCCTAAAATTACTATTAAACACAAAAAATTAAATTTAAAACTAAGTAAAAAATACAAAAAAAAATAAACAAAGAAAAAATAATTGATTTGATCAATAAATACTAATTAAAACGGTAGAACAGATAAAATAGAATAGAAGGAGTATAAACTAAACCCAAATTATACATATATTAAAATTCAGACTTTAGGACTCTCAATTATTACTTGTTAAGCAATTTAATTAGTTTTTCATTCTTAATAAACAATCTAAAGGCCAAAAAGTGTGATGTTATAAGCATTAGACCATCTCCAATCATCTGCACTAAATTTTACATCAAAATGAATATTTCTAGCATATTCTTATACCAAATTTTTTTCATCTCCAACTCATTACACTAAATTCTGCACCAAATTTTATTCCTACATCTTCATAAAGTTTATATGTATACTTTTGTTATTTTAACAAAATTAATAGTTGTAATTTAATAAATTAAACTTTAATTATATTTTATGTAATTTTATTTTTAATTAAATTATATTTAATATTAGTTTTGTTTTAATTGTCTTGATAAGATCTTTCAAATTATATAATTTTATTTTAATAATAATATACAATTTATGTTTAATATTTAACGAAATATGTAAATATATATGAATTTAAGTATGTTTAAAGTAGTTTAAATTAAGCTTTGTGTATTTGCTTTAAATTAAGTATGTAATTTGCCTTAATTTTATTATAAGTATAAGCTTTATATGGTTGGAAGAATTTTGTTATAATTAAGCTTTGTGTGTTTTCATTTTTAATTAATCTATGTTCAATATTAGACTTGTTTTAATGAGATCTTTCAAATGATATAATTTATTTTTAATAATATAAAATTTATAGTTAACAATTTAACAAAATATAAAATTATATTAAAATAGAAATAAAAAAAGAGGAGAGGTCAAAATGAAAAAAAAAAAAAAAAAAAAGGTTAGATTTGGCGCAAGGTGAACAGTGTTGCGCCAAATATGGCGCAAGCACTGTTGACCTCGCGCCATTTTTTTTTAGTGGAATAGCAAGAAGATTGGAGAGGATTGCACACCAAATATAATGGAGATTTGGTGAAGTGGCGAGAAGGTTGGAGATGGTCTTAAGATATGCAAACAGTGGACTAAATTAAAAAGGGAGAAGCTAGAGCTTACCTTAAATATATGCTATTGTTCTTGATACTGCTAACAGACAGCACTACAAATTTTGCCTGTTTTCTGCTTCAAAACATAAATCTATCAACCAACATAAAAGGCATGCTGGAAGACCTTCAACAACATAATCGGAAAACTAATTTAAAAAAAAAAAAAAGATGGTTAAAAGAGTAAAAAATCAAGGTTTAAAATGAAGAATTTACGCACAGCCTAGAAGGCGTAGACGACGATATGATATGACGGAGGGGATAGAAGAGCTGAGTGCGGTGGTGGATATGACGCCGACACCGTTCCAGTGGGTAGAAATGATGAGCGTTGCGTATAATTTGTTTTGGGACATGGCAGCTTCTATATACACACACATATATAACTGATGAAAGTCTGAAACGACAGTATGAAAAGAGAAAGTTCACGTGAAGAGTGGGTGAGTATATGTACTCTCAAATCTTACTCCTTGATGTGACGGATTGAATTTTGATAGGTTATTATCTTCATGAGGCTTCACATTAATATTTTAAATATGATAATAAAAGTAAGGAGTATGAAAGAGATACATGTAATATTTTTCATGGGTGAAATTCAAAGCAAATTTCATTATCAACTTTTTCCAACTTTCTAGGAAAAATAACATCTTTTTACCAAATTAAATTTGTGATTTTCTGGTGTAAAAATTTATCTTTACTGTAAATTATGTTGTAAATCATTGTTCATATTACAATGTATTAGATCATCAATAATATTTATTTTTAATATATAGAAAATTAATTTTTAATGTACATTTATTTTTAAATATATTACTTAAAAATGAATATTTAATATACTAAAAATGAACATATATTAATAGTCTATGATATAATCATTGATGCTCCATCTATTTAATGACTGCTTTTAAAATCTATCTTATAATGGCTATTATTTAATTTTAAATCCTCCACCCATTTAGCGATACTATAAACATTTAGATATTTAAATGACTAAAAAATCAACTATAAACAAATTAGTTGGACTAACGATTTAACAATCACAAAGTTCTAATTTAAGTTGACTCCCAAGGGGACTAAAAAATGAAGAAGCTAGAACATACCTTGAATATTTCTCAAAAAAAAAAAAAAAAAAAAAAAAAAAAAGAGCTTACCTTGAATATATGCTACTACATAAGATTTGCTAGATCCAGGTAACAGTAGTTCAATTATTGCCTGCTTTAATTTCCTGCGATCTGAGCTCAGTTGAGGTACGGTGGTGGATAAGACGCCGAGCCGACGCCGTTCCGGTGGGTAGAAATGAATTGAAGGGCATTACGGTTAATTTGTTTTGGAACTTTGTGCATATATATATATACACACACAACTGAGACAAGAGTATGGAAAGATCAGAGAAACTTCACATGAATTATTATAAGTGAAATTCAGCGGAAATTTGATTATTAACTTTTTCCAACTTTCCAGGCATGTAAGCACCCACTCCCAACAACCGACAAATTTTTTTTTTTTTTTTAAAAAAAAAAAAAAACCCATATAATGAAATTAATTCAAATCGACCCAGAACGTACTCAACAATATATTAACACAATTCGACCTTCTACATGAGCCTAAAATGAAGACTAACCCAAATTCACCGGTACTAAGGAAATTAAACTTGGAGCACAACTTTTAAAATTTCTGTTTGGTTAAATATTTAGGCAATATTTGGTAAAATTGTTAGCCTCAATTTTAACTTATTTTACCATTATTAATTAGCTGTTTGACTTGGTTAAACAATTAATATGGATGCTTGATTAATTAACTTTTTGTCGGGGTCCGATACTACCAGGATTCCATGGCGGATTGCAAGTGCGGCGCTCTTCATTCGATCTTGTCGGAGTTCATGGGGTTCCACAATCAAACATGTTTATCGGGAGGCCAACCAGGTGGCGAATGCCCTTGCAACGACGGGTCTGATTGTTTCTTCCCCTAGGCTCTTTACTTCCATTAATTCATTGCCGGAAAAGGCTAAACTGGCTTTATTGTATGATCTCGGGAGTTTCGCCTCCCATCGACGGTTTGCCGTTAATAAACGAGTTACTTGATTCAAAAAAAAAAAAAATTAGCTTTTTATAACAACTTATTGCTTCAAAATGTTAAAATTCAAAGACTACTCAAAGTAGCTTTTTGAATAAGCTTTTGAAAAAGCCATTTTGTATGTTATCAGTTAACAACTAACTAGTATTTGCCCCCGTGCGATGCACGAAATGGATTTGTTGTAATATATTAAAAGTATTTGGATTGATATATAATTATTTAAATTAAAACACCAAATATTATATAGTGCAATTGAATAATTGAGTTGGATCGATTATGTTTTCTGATGTTATTAATGCTTGAATTCGAACAAATAATTATTCAATTAATAGCCAACGTGTAGATGTACGCATCCGGTGCTGAAACTTTAGAGATTTTATATAGCAGTGTTTATGATTTGTATTAATTGGTCTAATTAGCTCGTTGTCTAACTTGCAACTCAGTTATATAAATTATTTGTATAGAATATACAACATACAACATAAATATTAATATTAATTGATATTCAATGTAATATCACAAAAATAAAGTGATATTTAAATAATATATCTATGCAATATGTACCTTAGAGTCATGAAATAAGCACTCTAGAGTTTGGTGGTTGACGCCTTGACGGCTGTGCGTTGATATTCTCTGGACAAATAACAACGCGTCAACTGAAGGTCTATAAAGCGTTTCCTTGTCTTGGAAGATAGATCAGAGGCAGTGACAAAATTTGACTTCATTACAAAACAATAAAGAGAAAGTTGAGAAATATAAGAGAAGAATTAAAAGTATATAATGGTAGAAAAGAAATGAGTTTGTGATCATTTTATATTCAGGAAATACATATCAATATCAATTTGTCTATACTATAATTATTAAATATTAAATATTAATTATTACTATTTATTAATATAATTAATTAATTATTATTTAATTCATATAATTATCATAATATAATTGCCGATTATATATTTCCAGTGAAATATTAATATATATTCATTTCGTTTTCTAATATTCCATTTCCTTTTGAATATGTTCATTTCTTTTTTCCTTCATACAAAGAATAAATATTGATTGCCATATTTTTTTCCTTCATAATTTTTTTTTTTATATTTTATTTGTTGGTTACTAATTTTTTGGTAGGAAAAACTGTGTTATATTTCCAGTAAAATTTTAATATATTCATTTTGTTTTCCCTAGTATTTTATTTCCTTTTGAATATATTCATTTCCTTTTCCTTCCTAAAAAGAATTAAAATTGATTTTCGTTCCTTTTTCCTTCATAATTTTTTCTTAATATTTCATTTGGTGGTTACTAATAACATATTCCCATGTGTAATATTTATTTATTTTTTCGTTCATAAAAAGTATTAATATTTATTTTCATATAACTAAAAAATAATATAATTATAAAAATATAATTACTGATTATGCTTCCAGTGAAATATTAATATATTCTTTTCCTTTTTCCTTCATAAATAATTAATATAATTATAATAATATAATTTGCTGATTATATTTCCAGTGAAATATGAATATATTCATTTCATATTTTCTTCATTCTTTTTTCTTTCATAATATTTCATTTGGTAGTTACTACTTTTTTTGAAGGGAAAACTTGTATTATATTTGCAATGAATTTTTAATATTAATTTCCTTTTTCATTTGGCCTGATTCCCATACCAATTATTAACAGAATACTAATAATAGATTCTTGTGTGTAATATTCATTTTTTTTTCATTCATAAAACGAATTAATATTCATTTCCATGCATGACATAAAATTTAAATAACTTTATTCTACAAAATGTTTAAAAAATTATAAAATCAAATAATAATCATCACAACATACTATTACCATATATTATAAGGCATTGTGTTATTAAATATTACATGAGATTTAAAAAGTTTACAGAAATGAGCGCTCGTGTCGCCAGAATAAGGCACCACAATAATTACATAAATGAGCAGCATCCCCAAGGTCCAAATAGGAATCCAATTACATAAATAGTTTATTATTAACACATTATTGGTTGTTTGATGAAATTGAACATATCTAAGAGTTGTGAGTTCATAAAAAATGACCATATCCGTTATTTTCAGATACGAATTGTTTGAAATCCGTATTTTGTTCTTGACGATGTTGTACTGGAAGTTCTCACAATTGACCACAAACCACTATTAGAATGATGATGTGGTGCTTTTTGCACTTTAAAAAACATAATTAACTGTTAATTATTGCACTTTAATAAAATAGGAATAACCAAGATTGTAAAAATCGTGAACCGTGTAATCTAAATTACCGTTTGATACATCAGCTAATGGTGGACGATCGAATATCACTGTTCAATGCGTATAAATTTGGGTTGCTAGCAACTGCAAATAGAGTTAACGCGTACAAATCAAACAATGGTTAATTAAATAAAATGATATTAAAAAATTCTATAGTATTGAAAGATAAAATGATATTTAAATATAACATATACCATTTGTGATTGCACTCAATGGTGTTCCTCTGGTGGCCACATGATTATCTTCGAACAAACTTTGATGAACATTAACTATTGCAAAAAAAGATTCGTAAAAATATAAGTGTTTAAATAATTCTCATAGAATAGATTCTACTTAGACAGAAATATGAATGAGTCTCTGAATTGTAATAATTTTGAAAATAATAATAACAAATAAATGCATGGTAATTAATATGAACATGTTAATTGTAAGTAATCAATAATTTGTAAGAAAAAAAAAACAATTGTATTTATTAAAATGTAAAAGTTATTATAAATAATGTGAACGTTAAAATTGAATACCATTGATGGATATATTAATCGGTGTTCTTGGAGAAGAAATCATAAATCCACCATACAACGGTTCATTACCTGTCACTGCAATTATTTATATGAAGTTAAGATATTTAAAAATGATACAGTAAAATACTTACAAATGATTGTGATACAAAATTATATTTACCAATCATTGTTGGGGTGACTGGTATAACTGATGGTGCACCAATAGTTGATTGTAATGATGGTTGAGCATTATCGACCGATATATTTGATCGCAATAACGATGCTTGTGTATTATTATGATTACACAATGGCTCGTTTTCTAAAAAAATGAAATGGCAAAGTTTAAATTATTGTGAAGGAATAACTAATAATGACAATAAAAAAAAAGTTTGTTTAGTACCAAAAATTGAATACTATAAATTATTTAGATATTTATTAATTAACCATTTCTATATTACATTTTTTATTACATATACACCAATAAAAAAGGCAACCCCAATACAATAGTTTCCGAAATTGTAAAAATTTTTAAGAAGCAGTAGGCCATTCTCAGTGAATTATTAGAATACTTTTATTTTCTGTCATTAGTAATTACACATCTTTATATATACATATTGCAAAATTATTTCCATCTTTAATTACATTATTTACTTACCATAGAATATTTGGTTATAAATAACGTTATTTTCTTACCAATTGTGCTTTATTAATTCTTTTATCAATAAATAAATTAATATTAACAAAAGTTTGAGTAGGAAAATTGAAGAAGATGATTTTACTTTTATTAATGGTAAGTATAGAAGTATAGATTTCCATATAAAAGAATAGAATAATTATTACTTATAAATTAAGTAATAACGTTATATAATATACACAGCAAGAGATATATAGCAATTAAAAAATGTAAATATTTTTTGATAAGTAAATTATCTGCTTATAAATTATTAAATCAATGTGGATGTTTTGACTCAGGTATATTATTTCCTTATAAATGTAGGTTATTACGTTATTATATTATATATACGGAGTAAGGATTTTACTTAATTTCTTAACAAAAATATTTTCTTATAAATTACGTTACTTTCTTACCAATTATGTTTTATTAATTGCTTATATCATATGCTAGGGGTGTCTCCCCCGGATCTACCCGTCCTTTCAATAAAAAAATGTTATATGCTAGGGGATTTTGGGTAACGGCCATGAATGTAATAACATATATATATATATATATATATATATATATATATATATATATATATCAATTGCTTGCTTATTAATGACTTTTTGATTTCCATGAATATCAAGTACCATATATATCAATTCCTTGTTTAAATATTTAATATTAGTATTATTAATTATTTTCTTATAAAATAATATAATAATTATTAATTCATTATTTACTTATAAATTAAGTAATAACATTATAATAGTTTAGCATAATAACGATATATTATTTCCTTAATTAATGTTAGACGGATGGGATATAGTACATATTCGTGCTGATGGGATATTATTTCCTTGATTAACACTAAGTAGCAATAACATTAGTTTCTTACCAATTATACTTTATTAATTATTTTATCAATAAATTAATTAATAAATTAATAGTATGACAATGTTAAATTATAACTTATGTGACGTACATACTAAAATTTTAAAATATTAAATTATACAATGTTATTAAAAACTATTAATGTTATTAAATTTTATATATAAAAATGTGATATGAGCTTTATTTATTCATATATATAATTTTGTAATTTAATAATTATGTTGATTTGATAAGAATAATTAATAATATACTCCATAGATATTAAAGGTATATTTATCATAAATAAACAATTATTAATCTAAATTAAATGTAAAATAATAACAGTTATCCTATTTTTTTAAAGACAAATTTTTATACACAGAGACAAAATCTAACCCTGCCCATCTTCTCAGCAGCCCTCACTCACTGCACTCTCTTAGCCTCTAACTTCTCTCATGATCTCTCTCTATCTCGCAGCATCGGCGTCTCCGCTTCTCCTCCCTCGGTGTCTCCAACTTTCTTCCTCAGCAATATTGTTAGAGTTACAATTAAAAAGAGTAAAGGGTCAAATAATAGCAAATAAAAATAAAAATATTTTTATAACATTGCACATAACTAAAAAGAATAGAATTAAAATGTTAAGACGATTCTGGGATAAATCTACGAAATTTAGATACTAACCATTCTGAATAAAGCCTATTGAAGTTGAAGTTGTATATATACAAAATTTAAATACAAAAAATTGAAAGAAACAATATTAAACTCAATATTGATGTTTAACGAACTGGCTTATATATATGATCAATATATATTCATAGTTTATATAATATATGTAGATAGATTTTTTTTTTTTGAAAAAATATATGTACATAGATTTTAAATTTCACCAATGGTATGATTTTCGATTCTTTATCAAAAATAAAAAATAAAAATTTTGAAAAAATGATACATAGATTTACCAAATTAATGTGCAAGTGTGGTGCAACGGCTCTTCTGGATATGGAAGCTTCGGCGGCCACACCTCACGCAGAGAATATGGGTCTTGTTCGTCCTCTTCTCGAAGCTCCCTATTCTCTACACCATTGATATGCAGTTGCATAGAATATTCCATTTCATTCTTTGTAACTTGGTACTGTTTGTATTGAAGAGAAATGTGATGTATATATAGGTGTTTAGATATGATTAAGGGTAACAGTTATGGTTTTTATTATATTACCAATTAAAATTAGGGTTTCCATTTTACATTTACTTACCAAATAAGTTTTACTACAAAAGTTTTGGGGGGAAAATTTGGGAAGGATGATTTTACTTTTATATATATATAGATATAGATTTACAAAACACTTTTCTACAACTAATGCTATCAACTACTCAAATCCACTAACTCAATCAGCTAACAACCATTTACCAAATACCCCCTTAGCCTATTAGTCAATTTTGACTTATTATTTGATCACTATTAGTTATTTGACTTGGTTAAATAATCAATATAAGTGTTTGATTAATTAGCTTTCGGTACCAACTTATTGTTTCAAAATGCTAAAATTCAAAAAGCTACTCAAAGTAGGTTTTTTTTTTTTTTTTTTTTTTTTTTTTTTTTTCGATTAGCTTTTTGAAAAGTCATTTTGTATGTAATCAGCTAACAACTAATTTACCAAACACTTTTTCTACAATCAGTTAATGCTATCAACTAATCAAACTTGCTAACAGGGGCGGAGCCCGGAATTCTGCTGAGCGGGGGCGAAGAAATAGGGACGGATCCATAAAATTTTTCGAGTGAAGGCGAAACATTAAAACAAAAGAGATAATTTGAAAAAAAAAAAAAAACAAAAACAAAAGAGAAAATTACCCAAGAAATATAGGTATAAATATTGTTGGATATGGGCGAAAAATAAAACACATCGAAATTTTATAAAAATATTCATAACAAAATATGAAACATAATTAATTTGATAAAATAATTTGAATAGAGAACACATTTCAAATTACACATCTTATTATTAATATAAAAGAATGTTGTTGTTGTTGTTGTGTGATAAATATTTAAAAAAACACCCATAAGGAAGGAGCAAAGAGAAACTATGTTAATGCCAACAAATGATTCAAAATCTGGACCTCCATTATAACAAAACATGTGCTCTGCCTAGGGGTGTAAACGAATCGAACCGAGTCAAATATCTCAGTATTCGATTCGAATTCGACTATATATTTGAATATTCATATTCGTATTCGTTTAATATTCGAAACTAGAATGTGATTCGTATTCGATTCGACCAGTTTATTCGAATATATTCGATTCGACTCGAATATTCGAATTCGAAATACCTAATTTAATTTTTTACAAAATTTTCAAATAAATTAAGATAAAATGTAATAAAAATTTATATTTAAATAACATAAAATATTCGAATACTATTCGAATCGAATACACTCTAATTCGCATTCGTATTCGAAAAAAGTATTCGAATTCGGATTCAAATCACGAATTGAATTTTTTTTATTTGATTTGTTTACACCCCTAGCTCTGCCAACTAATCTAATTCACTTCTTGTTAACATTCATATGTTTCTTTATACTAATATACTAAAACTTGTACTATATATACATACAAAGGTTATATATGGGATGAGGGAGGCAGCTGCCCCATGTTCCCTTAAGGTAAGGGTGGGGTGAGGGAGGCAACTGCTCCGGATCCCTGCCTCCTTTTTGGCTTCGTCTCTATCTGCTAACCCGATCAGCTAACGATCATTTACCAAACACTCCCAATATTGAACATCTAGCTTACCGGGAGATTCAAGTGATCTGAACCCGTGCTACATTGCTTTCATCTTACAGCCAAGCTTTAGCTGAAACCATCTATAAATGGTACGTTTTGAGTGTCGGACAAATTAAAGCAAAACACACATACTCTAAGGGTGTGTTTGGTTGGTGGGTTTTGCCCATAGGAATGAGTATGAAAGTGATTATTATTGTTTGGTTAATAGGTTTTTAGAACACTACTATGGGTTTCGAATATCCCATCAATTGAAAAACTCATACCCAAATAAAATAAGGGTTTCATTGCCCTTATTCATTCTCAAGCACTACTATTAGTAACCATTCTCATTCCACCCTACTACCAAACATGTTAAATACTTTCACCAAAACCCATTACCATTACCAAGTATTTGATACCCATTCCGATTCCGATTCCTATGTGCGAACTAAACACACCCTAAGTATTTTTTATTTTTTTTGAATGACTCTATTACATTGTTGTATTTATTCAAATATACTTTTCAAACTTATTAAAGTACTGCCTCCACTGAAGCTCGATCTCATGACCTCTCACATGAAAGAAGTCACTACATGCTATCTAAGTATTTATTATGCTTATATAGGACAGGGAATTGCATATTAGAAATAGGGAATTGAAGACGACAAGGATGATTATTCTTTCAAAAGGTTGAACCCTAACCCTAAGGGCCCCACACTCCGACTCGACAGAGTATTTGAGAGTATGTAAATCATGGTAACTCAACTGAACATGAACCACAGAGGCTAGACCGTTGCTCACTGCGTACAAGAAACTCCCTCACTTTGAGAGGTAGCTCCCACATTGCCGCTGGTGAGACTCAATCCCTGGCCATTCTTCCAAAGTTTCACCTCGACAACGATGATTATTGGTACGTGCAGTAGTGGTTGGAATCCTGAATATTATTTCGTTTGCTTCTTTATTTATTTATTTATTTTCCATTTCATTTTGGAGTTATGAATATATATCCTTTCGGCCTAGCTTCTAACACTACATGTAGGCTGCAGGCTCCTTCTTCTACATTCCTAGCTACAGATTATACCACTCCATAATCCATATCTGACCTTTAATAATCCATTATTTTTGCTGTTTAATTACTAATGTATATATCAGTAGATATATATTATTGGAGGAAGTAAAATACAATAATTTGTACATAAGTACTTATTTATGAACGGAGTTAAATTAAATTAAGGCTACTTCTACTAAAAAGATCCTACAGATCGTGTAGTACGTATCTTTTGCAGTTTTGTTTCTTGACATAAAACCCTAAATAAAGCAAATCCCTTTTAGTTTGTCAAAATATACACAATGTTGTCACTCTCACTCTCCTTCACCTCCTCCTCTATAAATTTCTCGTAGAATCCTTAATTCCTCTGTCTTTGAATTCTTTCATCTAAAGTTTATTGAATCTATATGTACCAGAAACAATTTAATATATTCATAGTATTGAGCGGCGGCGCGTAGAGCTAAGTTAAACATTCTATCATTGAACATTGACGTGAACTGATATAATATTATGAGCTATTAAAAACAAATTAAAGGATGCATATCTGGTAAGATTTTCTCTAATAATATATATTATATATTATATATTAGGGCCTTAATTAAGTGGTGCAAGTTGACTAGACTTATTAAGTGGTCTGGTTGGACTTAATAACTAGTAGTTGTTAGTCAACCAAACTCTGTGCCTAATATAATCATGGATTGATGGGATACAGGATGTTGGATGTTAGCACATTCAGTTACGGTACTCAGACTGCTCAGTACATACCAATACACCATTTAGGGTTCTGAGTCAGGTCTGAGGCAAAACATGGCTAACGATCTACCGTTGAGGGTTTATTATAGTTAGACTATTATATATCTAAGATATATGTGATTAAACCAACAAATATGCTTAGATTAAACAAATTAGGAGAATAAAATAGTAAACAAATTCACGACACCCTAGCCTCCATTTGGATTTTTTTTTTTCAAATAGCCTTTACTTAATTAACATGATAACAACAGTTAGCTTAGCGACGATGATAATAATAAATATGATGACACAATAAGATATCTAAATATTTTGAAAAAATTAAAATTGTCAACGGAGAATATAATTTTTTTTTAAACCTATACATATAGTTATAATTAAGTTAGATCGGGTCTGACTGTCTGAGTTGAGTTAGTTTCAATTCATTTAAGTGAATTGAAAAGGTATATATAGTAGTTAGAAACTAGAAAGGCCATAATAATAAGACAGTTTATTCAAGAATTACAACAAGTACATGAGTATTAAAATACATGTCACTCAGATAATGGTTATGAATTTTTTTTGTCAAACAAAAAAAAAAGTGCATGCCACAGCTTTGACCCAACACCTCCCTTGTAGTTATAATTCATTGCCAGTTTGCTGCAAAAATTATATACATAATATATTATTTAATTGACAATTAAATTAGTAAGAAAATTGAAGATGTGTGTACATGTGGGATCTGGTTCATGATAATTCAACTTATTAATTATATCGAGAAAGTTAATAGTACCTGAATATGTAGGAGGCCATTGATCAATGTTGGAAGAATGACTGTCAAAATTATTAATGAAATCTACCATATGATTGTCACTGGAACAATCTTGTTCAATAATGTTGTCGTTGAATGTCGGTAATTTCATAATTGGTTCAAGATTGGAATAAATATCACTCTCTGATAACAACGGCATTGGGAATTGTTGTTGTCCAACTTGTACTGAATATGAATGGTATGGTGAGCTGTTATGATTCTCCCCAGAAAGAAGACTATGATCAACCTACAAATTTTCATTCAGTTCTCAGCAAAAGAAGTTACTGCATGTGTCAAGGATTTTGTGGTCTCATAGGGGAGATTGTGGGTTCGAGTTTCTATGGAGGTGATATTGACTCTTTGTGTTTCAGTAGGTCGATAAAATAATTATGAATAAATATATACTGGATTGTAACAAAGTCAGTAGTTAGCAGCGAGACGACTTACCATGATATGATTGCCCCCAGAGTCATCTTGTCCAACAGTGTTGTCTTTAAACGTCAATAAGTCGCAAGGATAATAATTATTATAATTTTCACCATCACCCACAAATGACATTTGGCTAGCAATTTCTTGGTCCATGGCATTCCAGCACGGTTGATTTTGCATGGAATTATTAAACATTGATTCATCCGGCTCATACGAGAATACATCATCGTTGCTATTATAGGATGATGAAGCATCTAGTTCATAACTTTGTTGGATAAGTTTCTCATACAGCTCATTATGTCTGACAAGCTTGTTTCTCCTTTGCCATCTATTTTCCTTGTTTTGTCGATATTTCTGTAAATTGAAGGTAATTCATATTAGAATATGCTAATAGAAATGAAATATAAAGATAAAATGTCAGATTATTAAATATGAATGTTAGATTATTGTTAAGTACATAATAATCTGATTTTAGTTACCTGCAAGTGGCTAGCAACTTGTGCCCTCGTTAATCCGGGCTCATTCATGAGTTTCAAAATATTATTTGGTACGGTATCTTTACCTGCATGTAAGAAATTTTGGAATATTTAAAAAGAAAAATTAAAATTAGTATTTTGTAACTCTTTTTAATGATGAAAAAAAAAAGAAAAAAAAAAAAAAGAAGAAGACGCAGACTGTTCAATTGGTTTTTGAAATTGCGTGTAAGGACACAAGATCAAGTCCTGATAAGCTAATAGGTTAGTGCTAAGAGTTTAATTTCACCAAATGTAATATACTTCGTGTAAGAATCATTAGGCACTAGTCCACGACCTAATAGGCTAGCGTCGTGGGGGGGGGGGGGGTCACCTTTCACCTACTAATATGGTGGACTTCTTGTTACCGCCAACTTAATGGGCATTCCGCCAGGAGTTTCACTTTTTGAGGGCAAATAAGAATAATTTTTTTAAAAAAAATTATGAAAATATCTTCTAACCCCTAATGCCGCCTAGAATATTGACCACATCCAGGAATTTGTAGTGGAGTTCTTTTGTCCAGTCAAGCCTTCTCCTTCCTTCATTACCATTATCTACCGGCTCCATAGCAGTATTTGTGCCTTTGAAGTTTGAATTGATATGAATGAGGCTTCTCCGGTGGGTTATACCTCAGGCATTGTCGACGACACACTATATATAATACCCAGATGGTCTGGTGTTGTTGTCAATCCAATGTTGATTTTTGGTGTTTAAGGATTCATGAATTTTTAAAAATTAAAGAATTATTAATCCAATTCAACTGCAAATCTTTGTTACAGATTCAAAAAGCGACAAAACATCTACAGTAGTGCTGCTTTTGGTGGCCTCTCCTCAGCTCGATCCCCAGTCCTCTTCTTAATCTGTAATACTGGGAAGAACAAGAGAGAAATGGATTTTGATTGGAAATTAAAGATGTACATTTTAGATATGGATCGGAGCATGCAGTAGATCCAATGATCTGTAGGACTGTTGCATAAGTTTTCCCGCGGCTAATTAATGTGGATAAAAATTAAGGGCAAGAAGACAATAGGCATGCATGCACATCACGTTTAAAATTTTCCTAAGTTTATAATTTTTTTAATACAATATAATATTTGTTTTATATTTTCTCTATCTCTTACCGGCTAAAGAATTAATTTTTATTAGTTTTTTTTTTTAATTTAAATTTCATACGTGATGAATACAATAGAACTTTCGTGTTATCAATTTTCCTAAGTTCATCACAAAGGTTGTCGTGTTATAATTAAGTTTATTTTGTTAGGTATATGAAATGATAATTTGATGGGAGATGAATGAAGTAGGACTTTAAATTTCATTGTATATTTGACCGGTAGTATTAGGAATTTCAATTCTAATGTTTGATATACAATGTTAATGAAAAGAGAATAAGTAATATACTAAAGACCAATAAATGCTCATGCCTAATAATAATAATAATAATAATAATAATAATAATAATAGTAATAATAATAATAATAATATTTTATTTCATTTTCCATTTTTAAGATAAATAACTTTATTATTAAAAAAAGTTTGGGCAGAAAACTACATAGGTAGATTTTATTTTTATAATAGTATAAATAGATAGATTATAGTGAATATGTGTAATAATGATGATTTCTCAGCTTAAATTACATGCATAAAATATTATTAATCGTTTATAATATATATGTACTCCATCTCTTATATATTTAACTCAGCTTGTTACTTGTGTAAAGAGTAGACCGTAGATAGGAAAGTTTTTAGGAAAAATTTAGGGTGTGTTTGGTTTATGAGTTTAGCTATCAGGAATGCGAATCAAAGTCACTGGCATTGTTTGGTTGACAGGTTTTTAAAATATTACTATGAAATTTGATTAACCCCTTAATTAGAAAACACATTCCCGAATATAGAGAATATTTCAAATTATGCTGTGCAACCGTGTGCACACGGAATTGAATCCATAATTTCTATACTATAGATTCGTAATTTGTATACTATAAATTCATAATTATTGAACTCTATATTCACAATTACAAAACTTTATGTTCATAATTTTCAATGTTCATAATCCGAATTGTTGAACTCTATATTCACAAATCACTGAACTATATGTTCATAATTTGATAACTATACAGTTTAGAAATTATGAATCTATAGTATAGAAATTATGAATCTACAGTACAGATATTATGAATCTACGGTATATAAATTATGAATCTAATTCCGTGTGCACCTTACATGGTGCACACGGTTGCACATCATAATGCTTTAGAGAATGCGCAACATAATGCTTCAGAGAAAATAGAGCAAGGTATAAAAATAGTAATATTATTACTCAAGGCATGAGGCCCAAAAGAATATGTGCAAACCCAAAAATTCCAGCCCAAATAATAAACGAATAAATAATCGGAGGACTAATGAATAAATATAATAAAAAAGCCTAATTATATTAACACCCAAATTTGAACCCAGGCACACAGCAGGGAGGAGAAGACCTAGACCACCCAACCAGGGAGGAGATTGTGTCTTAAGGGATGCATTACATGGACCAGACACCCTACTACCACAAACATGCAAAATATTATCACCAAAACTCATTATCATTACTAAGTATTTAATTTAATTCCAATTCCAATTACTATGTGCGAACCAAACACACCCTTAAAGTTAGTGTGGGTGCATGCATGCATGTCTTGATGAAGACTATCATCTTCTTGTCATTCTTAATTAGTTTCTATAGGTGCAGTGGCATTGTTTAAATGATTGATTGTGATTCTGTTAATTCGATCGCCGCCGAAAACCAAAGCTAATTAAGCTTCTTCTGCTACAGTCCTACAGATAATCAATCGTCCGATCTACTGGCCTGGCCTGCAAGCCCCAATCTGTATCTGAAACATCTCTAATAATTTCAAATAAAAAAATCCCTTTATCTTTAACTAAGCTAAGATCTGTTGTTGAATGTTTTAAATCCATTAGCACAAAAATTCAACATTAGATCAACGTACGGCCCCAAAACAACACTATATATAAGTATCCACTCCTAAGAAGAAGTAGAAGTGCCAAACCGGAGCTAGAAACTAAGCTTTAAATCAATTCATTGTGACCTCTTATTAGTTTATTACTGCTAAGAAGAAGTAGAAGTGCAGTCACAATGGAATGGACTGATAGTCTCCACTTCTATTTCATGGGTGCCGTTAATGATCTGCACGGCATTATGAGTTAGATTTTTTTCCCTTTTATTATTATTGTGTACTAAGTTTATTAAAAGAATTACATATATTAATGCATTTTATTTTTTTAAATATATATGCACACGCAGATGCTACCGCAAGTGAAATTCAGAGGCTCATGAGCGAACGGGGATTAGTAGAATTAAGTAATGCTCAAGTTTCAAGTCATTTGCAGGTACATAATTAATTCGATCTCTTTTAGGTTTTGTTTGAAAATCCGAACAATGAATTTCAAAAGTTATGTTTTGAAATTTTTAGTGTTTTGGTATTCAAGAAAAATGATATCAATTGACAAAATATTCATTCTCATTAAAAAAAAAAAAATCAATTTGACAAAAAACATATCTTCCTAATTTTTTTTTTTAAATTTTTATTTATAATTAGAAGTCTTATATTTTCATTAATTGGATTAGCAAACTTGTAAGTAAAACAGTTATTTAAATTTTGATTTGAAAATTTGCAGAAAATTCGAGTATACAAGACAAAAGGACCAGGCAGGATGGACAGAAAGGCCAATATTCATCTACGGTACCTACTGCAACAACCCAGAGGAGTGGTCTATGATGACTGGAGCATTTTCTTAAGGGGATGTTATGCTAAGTTGTATCCCTCGCCGCCTCAGCCTCAGGCATGGCCTTACCTGCATCTCTTTACCTTTAATTTCATGTTTTATAAGATGAAATTTAGGTTAAACATTCCAGTCGCTGCAAATTAAAGCTCAAATTTCATGCATATAGCTACGAATAACCGGGCTTTTATTTCCTTTTGATATATATATATATATATATATATATATATATATATATATATATATATATATATATATATATATATATATATATATATATATGCGGAATTTTAACAAAATTTCATGCAACCCAACTCTCTAGCTAGCTTTAATCCTTCCAATATTTTGCTAAGAATTTAATGAAAATTTACAGGTTGATCATCATCATCATCTTCTTTCCAGGGAGAATCATAATAGCTCATCACACCATCCATATTCAACACAAGTTGGACCTGAGAGTGAAAATAATACTAATATTGATCGTCTTCGTTCATTTGAGCAATTACTGGCATCATTCGACCAAGATACAATTGATGAATTATGGGCATTATTGGATGACGATGATATTATTGAACAAGCTAGTTCGGATGGCAATCATATGGTGAGAAACACTGTTGAGCAAGATAATTCATGTGGATATTACCAGGTAGGTCTTACTAATATTGTTGAATCCCCTCGATCTCATTCAGGTAATATTAACCTTATCAATGCATAAATTGAATTATATGTAGGAACCGTCGTAGGAAAACAAATAATAATCAAATAAAATTGACTATTATTTTCTGGAAAGAAGGGAAGAAAGGATGAAAAAATTTGGCTAGTGTTTGGTGTTGGGTTTTTGCAAGAGTCAAGTGAGCACTCTTTCCTTAAAACCTTATTTGTCACCTCCCAAAGATGCTAGGAGCGTTGGCCTAGGCTTCCCAGGATAAAACTTGCTATGATTCAATGTTTGAGCATTCAAACAAAGAATCCGGCGAGCAAGACAATGGCTATGAACACAGTAGGCTAAAGAAGGAGTAGAAGCAGAGAGGTTTTGAGGCTAAAAGATAAACTTTCGTGTTCAGATTTTCTATGTGTATAAAACTCTACTGCCTCTACCCTCTCTTATATAAGGTTGAAGGATTAAATAGCTTTTAATAGGGCACTTTAAAAAGCTCCCCACTACTCCGGGTAACAGCAACCATTAACCTGAGCCTTAATTCAAAAAATTAACTCCATGGCAAAGGCCGAACTTTCAGCCACTAGGTGCATGTTTCGGCCTATGGTATGGTACCGAAGTTTAGCATAACTTAGCCCCCCCCCCCCCCCAAGAGAGCCTCTATGCTATACAATTCTACAAGCTTCAAAAGAGCTCTTGTATATAAGGGGGGCAAATCCACTTTCCAAACCAATGTGGGACAAAAGCTCACTTTTTCCCTTCATTTTCCAACTCAAATAGGTCTACTTTGAGAATCAATATCTCATTCACCCATTATCCGTTTTGAGCGTACAATATATCAATCTCTTCGTCTCACTACGAAGAACCCGAATCCACTTTGACCCGACTCATTTCGGAAGTGGACCCCACTGATAATTGTACCACAAAATAGCCACTTAACATGCCATTTTATGTCATTTTAAGCTATTTTTTCCAACATTATATATCATGAATGGGATCCCATATTATGTTCTCACAATTTCTTGCTTTCATTATCAATTAAGTAATATATTATGTGAGTAATTCACTTTTGTAGCAAATTGACAATGGATTAGCAATGGATAATAACCACAATGGAAGTGTTTACCCTGGGCCAAGGCCAGACTATTCTCTATGCGGTAGTCAACCATCTGTCCAAGTATGTCTATTTCTTTAATTTACTTTCCTTATTTAAATAATAATAATAATAATAATAATAGTAATAATTTAATCTAAAAAGTAATAAGTGTAAATAAAAGTTATATTCTTCATTTATGTCCATTTTATGTTACTTTTATATATATACACACATTATACAATAAGAGTTGTATTATAAAATATTTTGGTCAAAAATATCTCTATCGTTATATTTATGTTATTTTTACCAATTATTGTTATCAATCACATACATTCACCATGTATTTTATTATATTCTTTAATGAAAATAGTATATAGACATTATATATCGTAGTACTATATAAGTTATTTGCTAAAATATAAGTATCAATTTTATAAAAATGATTTACATTATTATTATTATTATTATTATTATTATTATTATTATTATTATTATTATTATTATATAATGGGAAAATGGCACTTTTTCCCCCTAAGTTATATACTTATAGCACTTTTTTCCCCTCAATTATTTATGTAAGCACATTAGCCCCCTCAATTATTTTAAAAGTGGTGGTTTTTTCCCCAAATATATTAAATTGACATTTCTACCCTTAAAGTAAGCATTTTATTTATTTTACTTCTCCAACAAATTATTGCGTATATGTAGCGATTACCACGGTTCGGTTCGAACTGAACCAGGCACTATAGCAATCGAATTAAAAATTTTCAGTTATGATTCAGATCTAGAACCCAATATTTTGATTTCAATTTATTAAATTTAAGAATTAAAAAAAAAAAAAAAAAAAAAAAAAAAAAAAAAAAAAAAACTGGATCATGAACCGTGAACCGATAGTTCCGGATCCAGTCGCGATTTTGAACCGTCTTTATTTTAAAATAGTCTAAATTCAACAATAAATGTATTTTATTTTTTCAGTTCGGAATATGAACCGGTCATTCCGGTTCGCGATTTTAATAAACTCTAAATATCGCGTTTTGATTATAAATTGTAATTGGAATATTTTGGTTTGATTGCTATAGTATCTGTTTGGTTTGAACCAAATTATAGTAATAATTTGTTAGAGAATAAAAATAAATGAAATATTTATTTTAAGGGTAAATATGTCCATTTAACATTTCAGGGGGAAAAAGAGTCACTTAAATAATTGAGGGGGAAAAAGTGCTATAAATATATAACTTAGGGGGAAAAAGTGCCATTTTCCCTTATAGAATAATATTTATGTTTTGATTGTTTGGATGAGGTAAGTAAATTTAAATAGAGTTATGTATAATTAAATTATAATTTATTAATTAACATATTTAATAATTTGATTAATCAAATTATTTTATAGGTATTTGAACAAGAACCACACTCTAGAAGCGAAACGTGGTTTGAGCCGAATGAATCAATGTTTAATTCCATGCAAGGGAATAACGACCAAACACGGGTTCCTTTTGTTGAGAATGGAAACCTACAGCAGGTTGAGGGATCGAGTTTCCCGATAAGTCAACTAGGTGACTACATTATTCCTAATAATGAATATAATAGGGTGTTGTTATTTGTCTATTTGTACCTTTTTAAAGGAGTTTTTTCTCAAAATGGTCCCTCGACTATCGCTTATTCTCAATTTTGCATTTCGACTTTTAATTGCACTCAATGTGGTCCCTTGACTTTTAAAAATTCTCCCAAATTGGTCCTCTGTTAGAAATTCCATCTATTGAGTGTTAAAATGAAGGGCATTTTCGTCCATTCACCTATTATATGCCTAATATACTCTGAAAAATAGTCAAGGGACCATTTTGGGAATAGTCGAGGGACCATTTTGAGAAAAACTCATTTATTTATTTCCATTTTTTAACACAATCAAATTAGAATTTCTATATATTTTTTTTTCTTACAAATATAAATAGTTAAAATCCACAATCAAATCTCAAAATTTTAAACGTTATCTACAATTTTTTTTCCTTTTGTCTAAACGTACAAATTTTTCCCCTATCCCTATAAAGTTTTACAATAAATTTCATAACATTCATAAATACTCATATATATATAATCATATAATCATATTAAAACTTCAAAAGACAATCAATCACTATGTATTACATTAATATTATTTTTATAGTTAAAATAAAATTATTATTTTTTTACGTACTTTGGTAAACAAGTTTAAATTTCAAATTTAAGTTTATTAACATTCATATATAAAATACAAACAAACTCCAAAATGACAAGAACTTGTAATATTGGTAAATGATGAGACTTTAGGTTTAGAATTGTTTGTTTTGTGCTAATTATTTTTGCATTTGGTTTATTTTACTTGTCCTTTAAGACATAAAATTGATAGCCATAGTTCTAGACTCTCTTTAGCATGATGTACTTCTGGGTAGATAGACATTTGGAAATGGTAGCTATGGTTTGTACTAACTTTGGAATGAAACTAATGGCCTTACAGGCTAAGTTAAACCAACTTTCCAAAAATATTTTCTAAGATTTTGTCATTGACCGAGAAGTGACGCGTACTTCTCAGTCCAAAGAAGTGCCAGAGCATAGCGATTGATTGTAAAAATAATAATTTTATTTTCAAAAGGCATAGTGACCGAGAAGTGAAGAGTACATTTTGGGTGTCTAAACTGATAAAAATAGTAATGTTATTTTCAATGGTAAAAATAATATTTAATATGATACATAGTGATTGATTGTCTATTGAAGTTTTAGTGTGTGTGTGTGTGTGTGTGTGTGTGTGTGTGTGTGTGTGTGTGTCTGTGTGTGAACAGTACAAAAAAATGAAATAAATAAATGATTTTTTCTCAAAATGACCCCTCGACTATTCCCAAAATGGTTCCTTGACTATTTCTCAGAGTATATTAGGCATATAATAGGTAAATGGACGAAAATGCCCTTCATTTTAACACTCAATAGACGGAATTTCTAACGGAGGACCAATTTGGGGAGTTTTTAAAAGTCAAGGAACCACATTGGGTGCAATTAAAAGTCAAAATGCAAAATTGAGAATGAGCAATAGTCGAGGGACCATTTTGGGAAAAAACTCTTTTTAAAGTGTAAATAATTTTGAAATTTTAAAAAATTGAAAAAGTCAATAATTTTATAGGTGGTGTAAATAGCAATTAGGATGTAAATATGACTATTTATACTACCTAGTCAAATCTAATTTAATTACACACCAAAAATTAGGTATTGAAATTAGAGTTTTTTTTTTTTAAGGTATTAGAATTAGAAATATTATTTTAATAAATTTAAATTAAATAATTAAATTTAAAAATTAAAACATAAAAAATAAAGAAAAAAAAACAAATTGTTTAAAAAAAATGTTTTGATTTTTAAATTTTTAAATAATTATTTAATTTAAATTGATTAAAATAATATTTATGATTTCAATACCTTTTAAAAAAAAATCGATTTCCAATACCTAATTTTTTGTGTAATTAAATTTCTAGTCATTTGAGGGATGAAACTAATGATAATTTAGGCGGTAGAGAATACTAACTGAACTCATATGACTCTATATGTGTGTGTGTGTGTTATGTATATGTATCACACAATCTATAAGCCATGTATGGTTGGATAGAAGATTTTTTTAGTTACAATGGTCAAAATCAAAGTCATTATTTTAGTTAAAATGATCACAATCAAAGCCATTTTCTTAGTTACAATGATCAAAATCCAAGCCAACGACATTAATTATGAGGTATTTAATTAAGTTGTTATTTGTATGAAATATATTTTATTATATATTCTAATTCATTTGTATTATTTATATATATTCTGCCAAACATTATTAATGAATTGTGATTTATTTCTATATATACTGTCAAATACCATTATTAAAGTTGTTATTCGTTTGTCTGTTTAGGACAAAGATGTAATCAAACTTCAGGTGATAGACATTTTTTACATCCATATATTCATCAACTTCCGGTTATATTTCATCCTTTCATCATGCAAGTGCAAGATGTGAGATCTGACGGGAATTGTGGATTTCGAGCGGTAGCTATCTGTCTTGGTTTTTCGGAGGACGAATGGTTACAAATTCGATTTAATTTAATGGAAGAACTAAAGTCTCACAAGAAGGAATATACCAATATGTTTGGAACTCAAGGATGGTATAACGTCTATAACTCGTTGAATTTTATTGAATTAGATCGGTGTGCACCAGTTGAGCACTGGATGACTATGCCGGAGATGGGTGTACTAATTGCTTCCAGGTACAATGTGATACTACATGTTTTGAATATGGCCGGCAGTACGACATATTTACCGCTCCGATCTAGCCCACCACCTTCGCACGAGCATGTAGCAATTACCCTTGGTTACGTTAATAATAATCATTATGTTAAGGTAACATTGGCAGGAGGGTACCCAATGCCTACTATTGCTCCACAATGGGTTCATTGTAAATATGATCGTTCAAATGCATGGATTACTCCATATAAGAATCAGATCGATAGTTACAATGAGCATGTACGCTCTAATTGTACTCATCATGAGAATATTGTTATATTGGATTGAAATGAAATGAAATTTTCTTTTTATATTTTATTGTGATGTTAATGTGTTTTTACATTTTTTAGCGATTGAAAATTAATTTACTATATTTTTATAATAAGATAAAATAATGGATACAAAAAATTTGAGTTATAAAGAATATTAGAATAACAAAAAAAAAAATTAATTTTATCATTAAAATCCTTAAATGTTAGACAATACACATGGAATTAGAAATATCTACATCTATCTACAATCTACATCTACAATTCTAATAAGAGCCAATGATGTTAGGCCCTTAACTGGAACAAAAAAATGTCGGTAGTATTATTTCTTAAAATGAATGGTTCATATTATTTTGACTTTAGTATTTTTTTTTAATGATTTTCCTTATTTACCCTCTATTATATTATTTTCTTCACTTAAATAATCTAAATTCAGTTAGTATAAACTTTAGTAACTGAATATTCCGTTAACTATTTATTATTTTTTAAATTACTCATTAATTTCTATAAGAAAGATCTTTGGTTCGAACCTCATCCCAATTAGAGTTGGCATAATTGTTAAACATATACTACGAATATGTTAAAATGTATTAAAAAATATATAATATAAATTTTAGGCATAAGTGTCAAATATGACCATCTACTACTGCGAAGTGTTCAATTCTCACCACGAACTAAATTAAGTGTCAAATAGACCCATCTACCAGCTAAATTTGTTTGATTGACTTTTTTTACAGGTTGCTAACAAGTTGCCTATATATATATATATATATATATATAGTCAGTGGCTGCGTATTTCACAAACAATCGTGGCTATCCGACGAGGACAGCCGGACAACCACGACTGTCGAACATGTGGTCCAGATCTGGACCTCAAACGGCCTGGAACAAGGGCGACGCCCATGGCCGTCCCTAGACACATTATATATATATATATATATATATATATATATATATATATATATATATATATATATACATATAAAATTGAATAGGCAATCTGTTAGTAACCTGTAAAAAAGGCAATCGAACAAATTTAGCTGGTAGACGGGCCTATTTGATACTTAATTTAGTTCGCGGTGGAAATTGAGCACTTCGCAGTAGTAGATGGGCATATTTGACACTTCTACCTAAATTTTAACATATAATTTGGCCAAATAATTAGTCTGACTAAATACATAACAATATCATTATAACAATATCTATTGTAACTATATATTTTGAATTATTTATTATCATCCTCTATTGACAGGAATTGTAACAATTGTCATTGACAAGTCCTCAAAACAATTTGTCTCAACAACGAATGTAAATTAAAAAAAAAAATCAATGATTTCATTATTGTTGATGAAAAGTATGTACACCACTTTATTACTCTTATTAAATTATTAAATAAATAAGTAGCTACAACAAAAAATAATACATATGCATTTAATTAATTTAGAATCAGATATCTATTATGTCTTTATTTTAAAAAAGTATTCATTATAAAAATTTTAAAAGAGATATAATTTCATTAGTTATATTATCTTTATTTTCTACAATTCATCAAAGATTCATTACTTTCAAATTTATTAATTTATTAATTTATTATATTCACTACATTGTCTATTGTATTCTTTTTACATTATATTGTAATTAAATATCAAAGTTATAATACAAAATATGTTATATATATTTATTTACCAAGTATTTTGTACAAATATAATAAATATTAATATTTTATTCAATACTTTCACATGATAACCAACGACACACATCTCACAACGCATGAAACATGTATGGGAAAAACTACCACTACCAAATATCAATAGGTGCTTGTAAGATAAAGAGTTAATAGTACAACTAAGATCCCATCATATACACAACATGGCAAATCTAAATCTTCCTTCACCATAATCTCATTGCACGATGAATCCATCTATGCTACCACCAATAACCCAATTGCATATGACACCTACCAATAAAAAAAAAAAAAAAAAAAAAAAAAAAGGACATGTACTGAAGATGAAGACAATCAATAAAGAAGAATTAGAGAAATTTAAACAAAAGTAGTATTTATTTAGACTAGCATTATTACAAAGTTGCAAACATTTATTTTAGTTACAATATAATCAATCTCTCATATATTATCTTGCATTTATATACTTTAAATTACCGATTTAAATAAACAAATTCAATATTAATTACCTATGCATGAACATCTTCAATATAATAATATTGTATTGATATACTTTGAAATACTTATTTAAAAATAATCATTGGACATTATTCCATTCGCATAAAAGAACTAGTTATTTTAATAAATTTAAAAATCAAAACATTAAAAAAAAATGGGTACTCCGTTACCTAAGATAAGTCTTTAGGGAATTTGTGGATTGGATCAATAGGGAAGGACTCATCGATCTAGGCTTCAGCGGTCCTCGCTTAACATGAGTATTGCTGAATTACTCATCCACATCAGAAACTGCATTGAGGTCGCAGGCTTATGGGAGGCGATGCTCCCTTCGGCGACGGCAAGGATGCTTCGAATGCACGACTGGGAAGGCTAGCTTTCATCCAACCTCAGAGCAGACATCAAACTAGGGTTCCCAGAAGGTTGGCAGGAGACGTTTGGAGTTACGCTCTGGTGGTGCTGGAGGTGGCGAAACCAAAGGGTGTTCGAGGGAAGGCGCGCGGGATTGTTTAGCGTACCACAGAGGATATAAGAAACTTTTAGGAAAAATTTAATTAAAGGTGATGCGCATGGCATGGCATGCCTGGGAGACTATCATCTTCTTGCCCTTAGTGGCTATTTTATACACATTGTTAAATGAGTACAAGACACATCCACATATATAATATAGCCAAAACAATCCAAAGAATTGAAGCAAAAAACTCTAATATAATGCTCAAGTAGAACTACATTATATATAAAATTAAATTACAGATGCGAATTCAGCTATTATCATTTTCAGCTTCTCCTCATCCAAATTAACTTGTCCAATAAGGTTTTTATCAGACATCAGAAAATCTTGAATATCTTGGATTGCATCAAAAACATATTTCTTCCAACGATCATGAATGTTAATGCTTTCTGGGCTCAAAAAAGTATTATTGTCGTTGTTATTAGAACTTGAGCGACATATGCACGCCTTGTGCATTATTATGTTGTGGATCCATATATCTATATCATCATCTTATTATATTAGTTAGGGATGCAGAAATGGGACAAAACTTCAACAGTGCTGCTTTTCTGAATCTGTAATATAGATTCTTTGAATTAGCTTCAGAAGATTCTTTGATTATTGTCCGCAGTGGATCGGATGATCTGTTGGGTTGTAGCAGAAGAAGCTTTCCGGCTAATCAACGGATCGCAATTCACGATATGATAAACGATCAAGCTTTCTTTTTTCTTCAATTTGTTGCATATAACTTTTTAAAAGCTTTTTAATTTCTGATCCACCTCATATTTCTTATTTATTATTGTTGCTTATTTGATAAAACAAAATCCATCTTTCCTGAGGTTTTTGTATGTATATACGACAATAATACCTAAAATATACAAGACTATTATTAATTTGCTCCTAAATTGGCGCAACTATTATACGTACTGCATACATGCGTGCATTGCAATTCTACCCAAAATACATATATGCATAAATTTATCATAGGTCTCGTGTTCGAGCAGCCACCTTAAAATTCATTAGAAAGTGTTTGGACACCTTTTAATTATAATCATATTTGGTATGAATAGGATTAGTCTTATTGTGTGTAATTTTAATGCATCCTAATAAGAAAATTAGCTTGTGGTTAGACAAATAAATAAATAAAATTAAAAAAAATTTATAAAGTTACAAATCTAAAGCACATTTAGTTTCCAATTAAAATCCATATAGAATGTATCCTTTCTCTCTCGCTCTCCCCTCATTATGAACACAACAATCTATATTCTATAATGACCAGAAACAGATACACAACATCTGCAGCATCATTGAAAACTTTGTTCCATTTTTAAAAAATTGTTTTAACTAAAGAAAAAGATCGATTTAACTTAAATTAATACATACCTTAGAACAAGCCCCTCATTAATTTAATTAATTTTTGGGTGAATTTTTCAAGGACATGTAAGAGAGAGAAGGGAAAGAGATGAAGAAAAAGGAAAAAATTTAAATCTTACAACAAAATTTTACTCACCCAACTGGTACGTTCATTACTAGGAGCTGAAGTGTGCCCCGCTCACACATTACGCGGTAAATCATTCCAATTTAACAATTTCAGTGGGGCCTTACAAATAATTGGTCATATGCTATACATGTTATATATACTGTGTAGTATATACACAGTATATATAGCATGTATAGCATATATATAGTAAGTAATATATACTGTATAGTAATATATGTATATACTCCGTACTACACAGTATATATATTTGATGCGCAGGATGTGAATTAACTTTGAGTCTTTGATTAAGAGTATACCTCTAGCTAAAGGCAACAGAGTGATTTTGAATTTTTTTTATTTTTTATTTTTTTGTTGGAATTCAGGATTTTCACGGTTGAATACAGTGGCTAATCCCCTCAAAACCAAGGATCTTTCTTGACATTTGGTTAAGAATAGATAAGTCTCTTCTACTCAAATGCACCAGATTAGTTGACCTGCTTATTTGGACAAAGGAGGAAAGGAGCGTGTTCACAGTAAAGAGTTGTTACAGGGCTGCCCTTCATCTTATCCCAGGGCTGATTGACACAAATTATGATTCCTCTTGATGTTGAAGACTTTTTAACTTTACCAAATGTTTTTATTTCTTTCACAAAACAATTAGCAAACATGATTGTTCACGTGTTAATTCAAAAATCCCTTATGTCTGATTGTAGAGAGTGATTAGTTTATCTACCTCCTTTTATTGTTTCTTATCAATTGGTAGGGTAACTATTCTCATGGTTGCAAAGCTTGTGCTAGTGTCCTATATATTGTTACAGATTCATGAATATATGTAAGGCACTAAGGCACTCAGCAGTAAGCTAGTCCAATTTCTCTTGCTTTATGATCTCTGATCCTTCCCTCCGAAGGAAACTAAGATCGAATCTATATATATTGATAAAAAACTAAAAAGAATAATTTTGTTTTGAAAGAGATCACAGAGTGGGTGAAACATAATTCTCATACCGAAATATTATAAATTTGATTCTTGTCAAGACCCATTGAAACCGAAATATTATAACACTACTGGAAATTATGAAATTTCCTACCACCTGAAAGTGATCTTAAATCAAGTCAAAAGCCTTGTTCCGACCACTTTTGGTATCCGGAAAAACCTTTGTTGCTATTTCCGACCACTTTTTGGTATCAACTTGATTTAATATCACTTTCAGGTGGTCGGAAATTCTATAATTTTCACTAGTGTAAATTTGATTCTTGTCAAGACCCCTTGAAACCATATATATATATATATATATATATATATATATATATATATATATATAGAGAGAGAGAGAGAGAGGAGCATTAAAGCGAGAGAGAGAGAGGAGAAAGAAAAAAATTTGAACCCTGGACCATTTCACACATCCTTGTCTACTTTTATCTGTTTTTATATTATATATATATATATATATATATATATATATATATATATATATATATACACGACATAGATGGACAGTGCCATCTCTTCTGGTGTGTGAAGCTGGTAGGTTTTGATCGATCTGTGTGATTAAGCATGGAGAGTGAGGGAAGCACAAAAGTTATTGCTAATATAACAAACGAGTTTGATACTCATAAGAGCAAGTTCAATTGGACCGCTGAATGCCATTTCAAATTCATGGATGCCATCCAGATTCTAGGCGGCCTTGACAGTTAGATTATATTTTTTTCTTAATTATTATTACTTTTTTTTTTTTTTAACTTTTATATATATTAGAAGTGCTATACAATACGTACTAATTTTCTCTTTACTGAATATTGCAACATTTAATTTCTTAAATGCAGATAAGAATGCTGTGCCAAATAAGATTTTGAGGGTCATGAGGAGCATGAATGAGCCGGGGTTAACGAGAGCACATGTTTCTAGCCATTTACAGGTGATTCAATTCAACTTTAAGTCTTTTTAAAATTATTTATTTATACAATTTAAATTATTCATATAAATAAATAATTTTAAAAAGACTAATGTTACATGTTCCACCATGTTTTACTCTATTATTTTCTTATTACATTCAAAAAAAAAAAAAGTGTACAATAATTTTTTTTTTTTAATTTTTTTCACTTTAATTTATTTCTCCAATAAAATTTTAAACTCAAAAACTTGTGTAAGATGGGTCGGGTCAATATGAAATGTAATACTTATATAGTTATATTGAAAAATCTAAGACTAAATCAGGAATAAAATACTTATTACTTATATGAGAAAATATAATACTTTTGAAGAAAAATTTAATACTTTTACTTCTTGATTTAAAAGTATTACATTCTTCCTCAAAAGTATTACATTTGCCTTTATAAGTAACAAACACTTGTCAACATTACTTATAAGGGATATTGTAATACTTTTGATGAAAAAGTAATACTTATAGAGTTAATTCCATTTTTTGTCCTAAATTTATAAGTGGTAGTACATTTTTAGCTCTTTTTTATCAGAACATCCCCATTTGGCTATGGTATTATTGTGAAATGACCAGTTTTTGTGATTTATCAACAAAACAGTTTAAATGACATTAAATACAAAAGCATTTTGGTCTTTAGTTATGGATTTTTTCAAAAAAATAAACATAAAAATATAGCAGGGTCATCAACCCACTTTGTATAAAAAAGATCAAAATATCTTTGTATTTAACAATATATTTTGCTGATGAATGACCAGAAATGGTCATGACACAATAATACTAGGACCAAATGAGAATGCTATGATAAAAATTTTTTTAAAAAAAAAAAAGAAAAAAAAAAGGTGGACTGTCATCTATAAATCTAAGACAAAAAAATAGAATATACTCAATACTTTTACATCAAAATGTAAAAGTAATACATTTGTTCTAATTAGGATTACATTTCAAAGTAACAAACACTTTATTCTTAATTAGTATTACATTTTTTTTCACTAACAAACACTTTATTCCTAATTAGTATTACATTTTTCAGTATAATTATTATATATTTATATTTTCATATTGACCCAACCCGTAATACCTATCATTTTTAAGTAAAATGCTTATTTAACATTCTAGCTTGAAAATTTTCAGAAATATCGAAAATTCAAGAGATTAGGATCAAAAAGGATGAACAAACTTGCTAGAAATGATAAGGTGTACCATACCCAACAATCTCAAAAAGATGTTTCATCATCCTATAGTAGCCACCATGCTTCATCCAAAGGATGCCACCCCCACCTTGGTGTATCTTCGATTGAGCAGGATGAGCAAATGCAAAACCAAACAGTGGCTTTTTTTGCTAAGAATGAGAATGAAAACTTACGAGTTGAGGGATGGAATTATTTGATGATGAGCCAGTTGCAAGGTGATTATTTTCTTCCTAAGAATGATGATCATCTTACAAATGCCTTAAACTTCACTGGAGAAGGCGGAGAACAACAATTATTGGTGTCGCCGCCAGTTTTAGAGAACAACATTATTTATCAAGAAACTGGACAAGATAATTCATATGGCATTGGCTATAACTGGATAGATTTTGCTAATGATGATTTTTACAATCAACATACCATTAACCAATGTCTTCCCAACCAGGTATTATTAATTTTATTTTTTTTTTTAAATCATGCTTTAATTTCCTTAATTATTGAATTGACCCCAGCTTCCATTTCATTTTATTTTACTATATGGTGGATTTTATCAAATATTATATAGCAACAAGTGAATGGAGATACTTCAGTTGGATGGCCACAACACCAAACATTTCAAGAAAATTTCAATCAGCCAGCCCAGGCATGATCGATCACTTAATCTTTTCATGACTTATTTATTTAAATTGTTAATTCAATAATATATTATGTGAATATTTACTATATTTTTGCAGCAAATTGACAACGAATATCTGATGAACGAGCAGGGTGACTACCTTGTTCCTGAGAATCATTATCTTCATATGGACATGGCCAGGGACAATTAATGAAAAGATATAACAAGTCATTATTAACTTTTGGTAGCCCTATTATATTTCAGCTCCCATATATAAGGACTTCATTTCCTAATCCCCCATCCTGGAATTTCAGTGTAACTTAAACTCATAATTTATATATTTTATATTTAATGGGCTTTGCAGAAATGTGTGGCTATACCCATGCTGCTCAATTGTTATTGCATGGACCATGGTCCATCCAACTTGGCTGGACCATGGCCCAAAACTACGCCATTTGATTATTAAAAAAAAAAAAATTTCGGACGTTAGTTTTACGGCGTTAACGTTCGTTGTTTGATTACGGCTATTGTTTCATTGTCTCATCGCCGGTCATTTGCGATTTGCAGCCGCAACTTCTTCATTCGCCGCAACTTATTCATTCACCGCAATTTGCTTCGTTCACCGATTTGCATCTTCCTAGAATTGCTTCTTCTCCGTCATCATGGATAATATCAATGATTCAAACAACAAAGTTGATGCGATTCAAGTAGATGATGATATTACAAGTATGTATATTGTTTATATGCAATTTAGGTTCGTTTTTATTTTGAATTTTGATTAATATTGCGTATTTTTTATATAGTAGAAGATGTGGATGCTTTGATTCATGTGGAACCTATTTCTCCCATTGATGTTGAATCAATTCCAGGTTTGTCTTCCACAATGCTTTGATCTATTGTGCATAGGGTTTGTTTCGTTGGTTGTGTGAGGGTACATAATTTTTATTCACAGGGTACATAATATTTGTTCACACGGTACATAGTTTTTGTTCATAGGGTGCATTATTTTTGTGCAAAATATACTACATTGTTGACCATGCTTAATGTAAATTATTTACAGTTGATGGCACTTCGGGGGCTGCAACAGATGAGAGTTCACCAATTGCAGTTCAAGCTAGTTCTTCTAATGCTATGGATGAGAGTTCTTCAATTCCAGGTTTTTTTAAAAAAAGTTGTTTATTATTATCTACTTATTATTAGTTGTTTTTTAAATATATTGATGGAATGATTCGTTTTTTATTGTTGTTTTGGTGTTACAATAAAGTATTTGCATGTTCTGTTGTGAATATTGTATTTCTGTTAGAGGTACATTATTTCTGTTCAATAGTACATTATTTTAATCCACAGGGTACATTATTGTTATGCATGATTTATGTGTACATTCTGTTGTGTGCATTCTGATTTGAAACTTGTGCTTCTGATTAAGGTACATTATACCTGGTCAGTAGGTACATTATTTTAATCAACATGGTACATTATTTTTATGCATGATTTATCTGTACATTCTGTTGTGTATGGATTGGAGTTTTTTCTTTTAGTGAATATCTTATTTCTTTGTAGAGCATGGCTGAATTTATTTGGCACACCCCACCACCCCTCTACTTAGAAATATGATATTCACTAAACATACTATCAATGTGTTATGCTAGTAACTTGTTAGTTGTATTTTTTCTTTTGAAATTTACAGTTACTCAGGAGTTGTTGGGGATTACAGTTACCTCAATTGAAGAAGCATTTAATTTATATAATGACTATGCTTTTAGATTGGGATTCAGTGTTAGGAAGGGCAAGCAGTACTATGTTTCCGGTAGTCAGACTATTAAAATGAAGAAATTCCATTGTGCAAAGAGTGGTTTTAAGGACAACAAAAAAGAGTCTTCAAGGTCATATTCAAGGGTAGATACACGAACAGGGTGTAATGCGTTTTGTCAGTTTGATTTGGCGTTTAATGGACAGTTGATTGTGACAAAACATGTAAAGGATCATAACCATGAGTTGTGTCCACCTTCTAACAGTTATCTTCTTCGGTCACACAGAAGTGTTGTTGATACCCAATTGGATTATTTAAAAAACTTGAAAAGGAGTGGGGTTGCATTGTCGGATGGCATTCGATTTTTGAAACACCAGTCTGGAGGTTCAACATTGGTTGGATTTACACCAAGGGATGCTTATAATAGCCTGCATACAGATTCGATAAAGAGATTAGATGGGACCGATTCAAATTCACTAATTGAGATCTTTAGACAAAGGCAGTCGAATGAACCCGACTTTTTCTTTGATTTTGAATTAGATGAGGATGCAAGACTGTGTAATTTTTTTTGGAGGGATGCAAGAATGAAGGAGGATTTTGTGTTGTTTGGTGATTTGGTAGTGCATGACACAACGTATCGTACTAATAAGTATGATATGACTTGTGGTCCTTTTGTTGGAATGAATCACCATTGTATGAATATAATGTTTGGGTGTGGGTTTTTATTGAACGAGAGGACTGACTCATTTGTTTGGTTGTTTAAAACATTTTTGCGAGCTATGGGTGGTAAGTGTTCACAAACAATCATGACCGATCAATGTGCTGCTATGTCTGCTGCAATCTCTCTGGTTTTCCCAAGTGCAAGGCACAGGCTTTGTATTTGGCATATTGGAGAGAATTCAAAGAAACATATTAAATGTCTAAGGAGTCAAAACGGCTTTATGGAGTTATTTAATTTTCTATTGAAGTACACGGACACAGAAGCTGAGTTTGAATTTTTATTGGAATATGTACATATGCTATTAAATTTATCATTTTATATATTTGATTTGTCATTCTTGCATTGTGACGTAGATTACTTTGTGCTTATAAAATCAAACATGTGATGCTTTACTTTTCATGTTAAGTTGGAAATTGTAGTGTTTAGAAAATGTACTTTATGGGTTATAATAATGTACCTTATGAATACTGAAAATGTATCTTTGCAGCAGCAATTTGATAAAAAAAAATTTCCTTGTTTTTCTAGTTGCATTTAAAACTTAGTTCTTTTCCTTGTTCTCTATATGTGATTCCTTTGTAGCATGTAGTAATTTGTACTAATAAATGAAGTGTCATACAGTTTTACCTTTCATGTTAAGTTGGAAACTGTAGTGTTTAGAAAATGTACTTTATGGGTTATAATAATGTACCTTATGAATGCTGAAAATGTATCTTTGCAGCAGCAATTTGATAAAAAAAAATATCCTTATTTTTCTAGTTGCATTTAAAACTTAGATCTTTTCCTTGTTCTCTATGTGTGATTCCTTTGTAGCATGTAGTAATTTGTACTAATAAAATGAAGTGTCATACAGTTTTACCTTTCATGTTAAGTTGGAAATTGTAGTGTTTAGAAAATGTACTTTATGAGTTATAATAATGTACCTTATGAATGCTGAAAATGTATCTTTGCAGTCACACTCAGGTTTGTTGTTTTCAGGTTGGTGACGAACTATAATTGCCATAAAAATGTTTGGTTAAACAAATTGTATGATATTAGGGAGAAGTGGTGCCATGCTTTTAATAAAGATTACTTCTCTGGAGGTATCTTATCTTCCCAACGAAGTGAGACTACAAATCACTCAATTTCAAGAAGGTTATCTAAAACATCTGGGTTGTCTGATTTTTACAATTCTTTTGTTAATGTGGTTTCTGAGTGGAGGAGCAAAGAGAATGGGGAAGATGTGCGGTGTTCTCAAGGGTTGCCTACAATGGCATTGGATCATGTAAAACTTCTTTTACATGCTAGGAATGTATACACTATTGAGGCTTACTACTTGTTTGAGCAACAATTTTTGAAATGTGCTGCTTGTCATCAAGAGAGTGTAGCGAGCAATGTTGATGAGCTTAAATATCACATTTGGCGGCCGGATATTGACATTATTCGGCATGAGGTTTGTTTCAATATTAAGGATATGAACATATGTTGTACTTGCAAGTTTTTCTCCGAGATGGGTATTCTTTGTTCACATTGTTTGCGTATTTTGAACATTCATTGTGTTGAAAAAATTCTTGAGAAATATATTTGTAGAAGGTGGACAAAAAAGGTTGTTGAACACAGGATTATGGACATTGCATCTTCTTCTAGTATTTTGGCAGTTGCTTCTCCAATTTGGGTTATAGATATGGGTAGAAAATGGCAAAGGCTAGTTCTATCAAGTCAAGACAATTGCAAAGCTCGACAAGTATGTGAAAACCTTATTGGAGATGGAAGAAGAAGGATTGAAGGTGAGGTTGGTCCTATTTGCTTTGATGATTTGGAAAGATCTATGCGAAGTAGTGGTATACAAAATCCAGAACGAAGTGGTGTGAAAGGCAACCGTAATCGAAGGCCAGTCAGCACAGTACAAAAAAAAAGTATAATCAAGCACGTGGCCGAAAAAAATTATGCAAAAAGAGTTGAATCTAACACAAAGGCTGCCGTCCAATCTTCTATGCAGGAAGTTGTGTCTAATATTGTTGGTAGTGGGTATCTTGTTCATCCTAATGACACTACTAGTTCAGAATTGATTTGTGTTAGGTCTAAGTCTCAAAACAATTCAAATGATAATTAGGAGTTGTACTGAAATTTTGTTTACTTATATATGCACTTCACAGATTATGAATTAGTTTTATATTGTGTGAGTTATTTACAGGTTATGAATTGGTTTTATATTCTGTGAGTTTTTAAAGGAAGTATTTGCACTTGACAGATTATGAACATTTGTGTTTTATGCATTAATAAAATGTTTTCTTATTTGGTAATGTATTCAGTGTGTTAAAATAATGTACCTTGTGCTCTAAAATAATGTACCCTATTTGTTAACAAAATTATCCTTGCAGTCTTGATTTTGGGTAATGTACTCTATAAGTTAGAATAATGTACCTTGTGCTCTAAAATAATGTATCCTATGAGTTAGCAAAATGTATATTAGTTAAGGTCACGTATTCATGAATTGATCACCACTTAGAGTCTTAGAGATGATGGGTGGTATACTCCTCAACCCCAACCCCGTCCACGCAACCATGGAAAATTAGGGGAGGGGTTCGTTGGTAAAACAAACTATTATTTTATATTTTCAAAACATATTTTAATAATTTTTAAATTTGACTTTTAATTTTATGTTACTTTTTATAGTTTCTAAAAACATATTTTTTGGTTTTATGCATTAATAAAATGTTTTCTTATTTGGTAATGTATTCAGTGGGTTAAAATAATGTACCTTGTGCTCTAAAATAATGTACCCTATTTGTTAACAAAATGTATCCTTGCAGTCTTGATTTTGGGTAATGTACTCTATGGGTTAGAATAATGTACCTTGTGCTCTAAAATAATGTACCCTATGTGTTAACAAAATGTTTTCTACAAAATGTTAACATTATAGTTTTCTACCAAATATGTATTTAGTGTATTGTCCATGCTGGACAATCTAAGCTCGAGTAATGATCCAAACCCAATCTCTTTAACCGCATTTTTTTGTTCATCACTGAGATTTGCCACCATTTTGTTAAACTCCATTGGTGACATCCTAGTCTTGAGCTGAATTTTCTTTGGAGCATTTTCTTTCTTTATAGTCCTATTAGTGGCCTTTTCTTTATTTCCGTCTTCTTCATTACTTGTAGATCTTTTCCTTTTCCGGTAGGTTTTGGTAACCTCTTTTAATGATAAATCTACTTCTTGGCTAGACATAGTTGTTGCAAGTAAAATGTTAGTTAAAGGAATAAATCCAGCGATGCTCTATTCACTAAAAGTGCTCATAAAATCATGAATTAAAATAGTCATGCTCTACAAAGAAATAAGATATTCACTAAAAGAATAAACTCCATGCACTACAAAATGTACAAAATAAATCATGCATAAAAAGAGGGTACCATGTGGATTAAAATAATGTATCTAATGAACAGATATAATGTACCTTAATAAAAAACACAACTTTCAAATCTGAATGTACACACAAATAATAAATTAAAATAATGTACCCTATGTGTTAAAATAATGTACCTAATGCATATAAGGAAAGGTGACACTTCACTCAAAGCCAAATAGAAGCTGGGAATGGAATTCATGTACTGTACAAAACCCCATACTCATTCAAAAGTCCCACAGACATCACAACCCATAAAGTACACACACATATTTGATTATATACCTCATGGCTCATGGAACTTATTCAAGCATTGGTTTGATTCATAGGGGTTCAGAAATGAAAAAAACTTGCATGACTTCAGATCCTAAAGCGTTGTTTGCATTTAAGATATTGACATTTTATTATTGCATAGGATCCCAGAGGGTCAAATTATATTCTAGTTTTCAACAAAAACTAGTTCTTTTGGTTGCTTGATGCAATATCTTGCCCTAGAAAACAGACACGGTTCAAACTACCACATCATAACAATTCAAAGAAGAAAAAGAGTAGTTAACTATCAGCAACAAAACACTTAACAAACTAGGAAATGCAGGAAACAAGCCAAACTTCAATTGAACACTTGCATTCTGTTAGGAAAATTTGCTATTTGAATGCTATGACAAACTAGTGTACCTATGGTCTTTATACAAACACACTTGATAGTAACTGTACGTGAGTTGAGAAAACACTTCAAGAAATTTTGATGTATTCAGAAATGTAAACAGACTCAATTACTGATCCAGAAATAAGAAACTATAAGGCTGACCATCCCTCTGACATGCAACCGCATTTACATTACTGATCATGAATGTAGATCTAATCAAGAGAGGACAACTCACCTTCAAAATCAATTCGAAATGTTAGCTTTGAGGCTCTTGACTCAATTCATTAGGTACATTATTTTATCCATCCCAATTCATTGTTTGAACTATGTTCTGCTTAGCTATGAAACCTAAATAGCATTTTTCTTTGCCTATGGATCAAGATTCTGGTTGTCTATTTCTGATGCTGTTATAAATGATCATTTGACTTCCTATTTAGAAGATTTAAGCACAGTTTATATACAGTAAGAAGTTAACATTCTGCATAGAAAGACAACAAAAAGTAATTTCCCTGTTTCTTGATTGTTGATTGAAAACTCAAAACTGGAAACCAAAGGTGTTCTTGACAGAGCTAATAAGCTGCAAAATTTTTCGAGTTTCTTGAAAGAGGAAAAATAACACTAAATAACACTAATAAAGTTTACAAATTAAAGCTAGAATTGCAGAGATCACCCACAATATACAAAATGTATATTCAGGCCTTATTAACTGCATTCTGATCTCATCTCTCCCTCTGTAATAAATCATAATGAATGGACGTAAAAAAACTACTCAAAAATCACAAAAACAACTACTCAAAACTCAATTTTAAAACCTAGGTAGTTGAAAATGTACCTAATCAGTAGATGGAGATGGCGCCGGAAATGGTGTACAAGAAAACTCTTGTGGCGTTCGTTTGTAGTAGAGTGCGCTGGAGGTGGCGTCGGAGACGGTTGAGATGCGCGAAGAAGATGGCGAAGAAACTGTCGAAGAAGCTGTCGGAGATGCGCGAAGAACACCCCAACGATGTAGAATTTTTTTTTTTTAAAAGATGTCTAACGGCGCCGTCTCTCCTTAAATGGAGAGACGGCGTCGTTTTGGACCATGGTTCAGCCAACTTGGCTGGACCATGGTCCAGCCAATAATTTGCCCTGCTTTTGGGGTTTAATTAGGTATATGTGCATATGCTATATCTTTAAAACTTTAATGAATGTTTATTTATACCATTTTGGTTGTTCTCTGGAATTGTGGAAGTAATATATTGTTGTGTAACCTCTCAATTATGGCGTAATAATTCTTTTCTGTATTTTATGTATTAGAATGAAATTTATGGGGTAAGATAATGTAGTTTATGAGTTAGAATATAATAATGTAGTTTATGTGTTAGGGCCCTGTTTGGTAAAGGATATAATTAGTTGATAACATTAGCTGATTGTAGAAATGTGTTTAGTAAATTAGCTGTTTGGTATAATTTCCTTTCTCAAAAAGTTAATTGAAAAAATTGTTTTGAGTGGCTTTTTTGAATTTTAGCATTTTGGAATTATAAAAAGCTAATTAACCAAATACTTATATTGATTTTTTAACCAAATCAAAAAACTAATAGTGGTCAAACAAGTCAAAATTAACTTATAGGCTAACTATTTTACCAAACAGGGCCAATATATTTTATGAGTAAGAATAATGGACTTTTATGTATTTTTTGACCGTGATCCTGTGCCAAACAAAGATCATATTAAAGGCATAGAGATCGATATGCAAACTGAAAAAGGAACGATATATGGATCGATCTTACCTTGCTACATTTATAAGATTTGCCAAATCATATATATCGAGTTCTTGATCCGATACTAACACACCACCTACCAGCTTCATCATATATCTTAATTAGCTTCATTCACCATGCACACAAATAATCTTTAATTTCAATAACAAATTAAAATCAGAAAAGAAAAGAAAGATCAGATACGTAAGGCAAGAGTTAAAATGGAAGAATTAACGCAGAGATAAGGAAAATAGAGATGATTAGCTGCGGTACGGTGGATCAAGCGGCGGACGACGATATGATGGATCAGAGGAGACGACAGAAGTGGAGGCCGGAACGCCAGCAGAGGAACGGTGGTGGATCAGACACCGACGACGTTTCGGGGGATGGCTGGCCTTATGAGAGCAGCGTGTATATATATATATATATATATATATATATATATATATATGAACGTATAAGAAAAGGGAAATTTCGCATGAAGAATATATTCATGAAATTAATAGGAAATTTCATTATTGACTTTTCCAACTTGATGAACGATTCCCTTTTTCGTACCTAACGATCAAAGTTGGCTGCTTGAAAATTGAAATTAAGAAATTTTATTTAAATAAATTATTTTTAATTAATTATTTACAATCACTTTATAATATTAAAATTATTTTATTGCAAGTTTGTTTGCAGGCCTTTAGCTCGTGAACAACAATAATGAAAAATCGTAAGAACAAGCTAGAAGAAGAGTAGAAACAAAATAGAGGGTTTCTCATTCTTTTTAACGACCAACTGATGAGTACATTAGAAGGACATATATATTAAAACAATTGTAACCAAATACAATACTGGAAACATAAAGGAAATCGTTACATAATAATGTCCACAATTATTACTATTTATAACACTCTCCCTTGGACATTATTTGTCCATGACCTAGCATCATTAAAAACTTGCTAGGAAAAATCCTGTGGGAAAAACTTAGACAAGAAAAGAGTAGAATAGAAAATATATTCATGCCTTATTAAAAATTTCACTAGGAAAATCATGTGGTAAAAACCTAGTTGAAAAAAAAAAAAAAAGAGTAAATGATATATGTAAAAACATATATTGTATTGGTCGCCTCATTAAAAACCTTAACTTAAGAAAACCCTGTGGGAAAAACTTAGTTAAGGGAAAAAGAGTACAATCATAAGCCTTCAGGGCGCAAACTGCATAATCTTCAAGATTTTGGGGTTTGTCCATTTAAGCAATTATTTTGCAACTTTTCCACATTGTCATTACTACATCATACTCATTCCTCGTTAAAAACCTCATTAGAAAAATCCAGTGGGAAAAATTAGTTTAGGAAAAAAGTGCATGATGTATGTGTATTCTTGTTTTAGATTAATTACCTCATTAAAAACCTAAGATTTATGAAAAAAAAAAAAAAAAAAAAAAAAACCCGTGGGGAAAACTTAACTAAGGAAAGAGTACAACCGTTAGTCATCAATCTTCAGGATTGATTCATGTAAAATTATACTCAGCTCCCCCCTCAAGATAACAATCTTGATGTCCTATACATTAAATTTCCAAAATGTATAGAGAAATTTTGTAAATGAATATGTACAATTGTCAATGGAACGAATATACTTTATAATAATTTTATGACTCTTCTGGAGCTCACGTGGGTATAAGATTGACACCATAATATCTCATTAGTCAAAAGATTTCATTATATATTATTTTATCAATTGAGCGACACAATCTTTATTGTCCTTTTATAGGACAATGGGGGTAAATATAGTACAATCAGTTTTGGGACTTGGCTTTATGGGGATACCCAGTACCCAAGTAGCCCATTTATATATTGATTTGTATAAGTATCTAATCAAAATCAAGTATTGGCTAGCTGGTGTATAAAATTTTCTTCAAGGAAAAACACGATCTTCAAGTCGAGATAATACTTAGTTTTTCCAAGCTTTTGTTTCAAAATCTCCGTCTTTAGACATGAACTGATATCATCAAGCTCATTAGATATTTCATTGATGCTTATACCATCAATATTGATTGTGATAATAAATAAGTCCATTATCAACTCTTTATTGAGCACATAATTGTACATATTATTCCTTCTACATAGGGGTGTAAATGAGCCGAGCAGCTCGCGAGCGGCTCGGACAAAGCTCCGCTCGAGCTCGAGTCGAGCTCGAGCGGCTCGTTTAGTAATCGAGCTCGAGCCGAGCGTAGATATTCTAGGCTCGTGGCTCGTCGAGCCGCTCGCGAGCCATATAATATATACTCCCTCTGTCCCATTTTGCATGTCTTACTTTCCTTTTTAGTTTGTCCCAAAATGTTGTCCTCTTTCCAAAATTGAACATCACCATCATTCTACTTTTTCCCAAATTACCCTTATGACTTTTGCTTTTATTCCCAAAAGTGAAAAAGTGAAGGGCATAATTGGAAAATACATAACATTTACTTTAATTCCTTAAAAAGCGTGCAAAAAGCAAATGAGACAACCAATTCGGGACGGAGGGAGTAATATATAATATATATATATAATAATATAATATAATATAATAATATATAAAAATAACCATTAGAAATTAGAATTTTAAACTCAAAATCCCTAAAAGATTTCTATTATTTATGTATGGATAAAACAAAGTAGTTTGAATTTTAAACCAAAATATGTCAAATTAAATGTCAAAATCGAGCTCGAACTCGAGCTCAAGATCGAGCTCAAGTTCGAACTCAAACAATCGAGCTGCTCGAGCCGAACTCGAGCAGCCCGAAAATTACCGAGCTCGAGCTCGAGCATCAGTTTTCGAACTCGATCGAGCTCGAGCTCGAACTCGAGCCGAGCCTCCATTAACGAGCACGAGCTCAAGCTTACCAGGCTCGAGCTCAGCTCGGCTCGGCTCGTTTACACCCCTACTAGTTCTACATGAGGATAATAACCCCATTCGCAACTTTTTAAAGAGTAAATAATGGCACATAATAAATACATATTCCTTCTTCAAGAGGAAAAATTACTCAGTCAATTATTAACTGTTTCAGGTCATATAAAGACCTTAATACTTTTAATGTTGCGCTTGAGAACTTAAAATCTTTCGGGGACTTTTGAAATTAATATTAGTTGCATATCTACGTTTATTATTCTGCCAATAATATTATGTACGTTCATAATTTCTGTACTGTAGATTCATAATTTGATAATATGTGTTCATAATTTGATAACTATACAGTTTAGAAATTATGAATCAACATTACAGAAATTATGAATCTACAGTACAGAAATTATGAATGTCTAGTATAGAAATTATGAATCTACATTATAAATTTTATAAATCTATAATTTAGAAATTATGAATCTACAGTATAAAAATTATGGATCTACAGTACAGAAATTATGAATGTACAGCGTGTCCACCATGTACATTGTTGACACGGGTCCATAGCATAATTTGCCAAGAAATATGATCTTGATGTAATCCAAAACCTTCTGATGTCGGATGATGACAACATTTTTGGACAAGTTAATCTAGATGACTAGAAGTTGAAAATGAAGATAGCTGAATTTTCATTGTAATTTAATTTTATATATAATATAATATAGTCCTACTCAGGGCCGGCCCTAAGGGCGGGTCCCTAGGGCTTGGGAGGGTCACTAGCTTGATTTTTTATTTTTTAACAAAATTTTTAAAAAAAATGTTTTCATAGGTAAAGATCTGAATTCATAACTTTAAAATTATTTATTAATTTTAAATCTATTTAATAATTACAAATATTTGGTATACTTATCTCATTTAATAGATATATATTTGCGAATGTTGAATTAATTTATAATTAACACTTCATAAAAGGTAAATCAAATGGGTTTTTTTTCTCTCTCTCTCCCAAGTTAGGGTTTCGATATTTTTCAAAGAACGGCAACTGATCGGAGCAACATAGCTTGGCTTCGACGGACAGATCACAACTAGATACCGTGGCAGCAGCGTCGCAACAGGATCTGAACGAAGGAATGGAGAGGATAACCGAACGGTGGGGTGATATGGAGCTGGAGGACGAAGAAAGTGGCGTTGAGGCTGGCGGCCTTTACCAGCCGGTCGACGAGGAGGGCAAGCAGGTTTATTCGGTTGTGGGACGATTCCTCACGGCTAAATTGATTAAGGTTGAATACATGCGACAAGTGATGGCCTCGGCATGGATGCCGGTTATGGGGATGCGAGTCACGGAACTGCAGTCTAATTTGTTCTTATTCGCCTTCTATCACATCACGGATATGAAGCGGGTATTAGAAGAGGGACCGTGGTCGTTTGAAAATCAGACACTTGTATGTCGACAAGTCTGTGATGGTTTTTTGCCGGGGGAAGTTAAGTTGGACACCGTGGACATGTGGGTACAGGCTTATGATTTGCCGATGGGGTATACATCAAATGCAATATTGGAACAGGTTGGAAATTTTGTGGGGACGTTCATTCGGTGTGATGATCGTAAAGTGGGTGGCCCCTGGAAAACGTTTTATCATGTGCGTGTGTCGGTACCGGTGGACAAGCCTCTAAAGCGGAGAATGAAACTGATACGCAGAGATAAGTCTTGGGGATGGGTAAATCTGAAGTACGAACGACTCCATAATTTATGCTTTTGTTGTGGATTATTAGGCCATCTTGATAAGTTCTGTGTGAAGGCTCGGGTGTCCGGTATTATGCCTGATTCGTACCCGTACGGGCCGTGGATGAGGGCTGGGAAAGTCAGAGGACCGAGACCGGTAGGTGCTTCATGGTTGTTGCCACCGATTGGTGGAATAGAACCGATGGAGGCAGGCGGCAAAGAGGGTGAAACGGAAGCCATGGAGGAGGTTGATATGGCGCAGCAGCGTACTGTCTCGGAGGAGGATGTTACGGCATCATCCAAACGACGCCGTGCTGATACATCCAAAGTGGAGGGGGCGGGTATGGTGTTGGGTGATGAGGTGGCAACCAATACGGGTTCAAAAAACTTGCATGCGGCGGGTCTTGTTTCACAGGCCCGCCCGACCCAATGAGTACGCTAAGCTAGAACTGTCGTGGCTTGGGCAATCCACGTACAGTTCGTGAAATAGAGGGCATGGTGTCCCGAAAGAAGCCTGATTTGTTTTTTTTTATGGAAACTAAAGTAAGACGAGACAATGCTGAGAGGTTACGGGTGAAGCTTGGGTTTGAAGGGTTATTTTATGTTGATCCTGTAAGAATGGGTGGTGGTTTGGCTTTGTTATGGAGGAAGAACAATACGGCAAGACTGATAAGTTACTCGAAAAATTATATTGATTTGGAAATTAGCATAGCTGGTTTCCCGAACTGGCGGATGACTTGCTATTACGGTTATCCACTCCGAAGTAAAAGAAGAGAGGCATGGAATCTCATTAAGTCATTAAAGGTTCAGTCCAGTCTACCATGGGTTATGATAGGAGATTTTAATGATCTCTTATTTCAGCATGAGAAGAGGGGAGGTAATCCACATCCTAATTACCTTTTACGGGGATTTGGGGAGGCCATTGAGTATTGTGGTATGACTCAGCTGTTGATGGAGGGATATCAGTTTACATGGGAGAAAGGGAAGGGCACAGATCGGTGGATGGAAGAGAGACTGGACAAAGTGTTGGCCACAAATACCTGGCGTGATAGTGTCCCTGGGGCAAGAGTGACTAATATTCTGACCAGAAGATCGGACCATTCCTTTCTCTTTCTGGGGATTCATGACCCGATAGGGAGGGGGAGGGTACGAAGAAAACAGTTCCGGTTTGAGATGGCATGGGTATATGATGAGGGATGTAAGGGCTGTGGTGGAGGAGTCATGAAATGAGAAAAGGCATGAGGGGCTACACGAGTGCATTACATATTGTGGGAAATGATTATCTCGTTGGGGGGGGGGTGATCGCTACCATAAGTTTGGTGAACGTATTAAGCAGCTCCGGGGTGACCAGTTACGGTTGAGGGGGCAAACGGGCTCAGAATCGTTGACTGAATTCCAGCGATTGGAGGAGGAGTTGAGCCGTGTTGAGGCCCAGGAGGATGCATACTGGAAACAAAGAGCAAAACAACACTGGTTGAAAAATGCTGATGCCAATACAAGATTCTATCACAGGTATGCTTCTCACCGTAAAAAGAAAAACTTTCTAACTAGAATTATGGATAATACTGGGGATTGGGTCGAAGGGGAGGCGATGAATGATGTAATATTGGACTATTTTGCTAATATCTTTTGCTCTAGTAATCCCGAGGATGGACATGATTTATTTGAGAAAGTTACACCGAAAGTCACACAGGAGCATAATAATGCATTATTACAACCCTTTAGAGTGGATGAGGTTAGGAGTGCTCTTTTTGCAATGTTTCCTGATAAGGCACCAGGTCCAGATGGGATGAACTCTGGCTTCTATCAGCACTTTTGGGATGTGGTAGGTGGGGATCTGGCGAATTATATTGTTGAATGCCTTAATACTCGAGCTTTTTCCTCTGCATTAAATGAAACGAATGTTGTGTTGATACCAAAAAAGGATATGCCTGAGCTGGTAACAGATTTAAGACCCATAGCCCTAAGTAATGTTGTTTATAGGGTAATGGCGAAAATGATTACACAGAGAATGAAGCCCTTGATGGATAGTATTATATCTGGTACACAGAGTGCATTTATACCGGATAGGCTCATTACTGACAATATTTTGATAGCAGCGGAAGTGGGCCACTTTCTTAACAGGAAACAATGTGGAACGGTTGGCTGGGGAGCTTTAAAGTTAGATATGGCAAAGGCGTATGACCGAATGGAATGGCCTTTCCTACAAGGGATGTTAAAAGCTTTGGGATTTGATGAGAGATGGGTGGAACTAATTATGTTATGCGTGACTACATTGTCTTATAGGTTTTTGATAAATGGCTCTCCTAGTGACCCAGTCACGCCTACACGTGGTCTCAGGCAGGGCGATCCGTTGTCACCATATCTTTTTATTATATGTGCAGAAGGGCTTTCCCTACTACTTCAACAGGCACAGGATAATGGTTTAATTCATGGTTGCAGAGTGGCACGAGGAGCACCACCGATTTCTTATTTATTCTTCGCAGATGACAGCCTTTTGTTTTTTAAAGCTAATCAATATGAGGCAGTTGAGATTAAAAATTGTTTGGCCAGGTATGAAACCTTCTCAGGACAAATGGTCGATCACCATAAATCTAGTATTTGTTATAGCAAGAACACATGCAGTGGGGATAGGGAGATGGTGGCGCAGATCCTGGGTGTTGCCCAAGCTCCGAATTTTGGAAAATATCTGGGATTACCGGCTTTTGTAGGGAGGAATAAAAAGGCTGCTTTTGCATATATTGAGGATAAGATCAGGCAAAGAATCAGCTCGTGGAATAAGAAACTCTTAACGCAGGCAGGTAAAGAGGTATTATTGAAAAGTGTAGCCCATGCAATGCCTACTTTCTCAATGAGTGTTTTTCTATTGCCTGTATCGGTCTATGCGGCTATTGAACGAACAATGAATCGATATTGGTGGGGATCAGGAACTGACAGGGGTATTCATTGGAAGGCATGGGATAAATTGTGTGCACCCAAGAAATATGGAGGCTTAGGTTTCAAGGATCTGAAGGCATTTAATTTGGCTATGTTGGGGAAACAGGCTTGGCGTTTCCTAACAAATACTGACTCATTGGTGTCCCATGTGTACAAAGCTAGGTATTACCCTAAACTATCTTTTTCTGAGGCAAGTATAGGGAATAATCCTAGCTACTGCTAGAGGAGTATTATGGCTGCTAAAGAATTAATTACCAGTGGGGTGCGACGACGTATTGGGAATGGTGAGTCGACTTCAATATGGAAGGATCCTTGGCTCCAGGATGAGTTGGATCCTATGGTCCAAACTGAGATGCCACTACAATTAGCAGATGCTAAAGTTGCAGGGTTGATTGACCAAACAACTGGGTCATGGGATCCCCACATTTTAGCAGATATTTTTCATCCAAATGATATACCTAGAATCTTAAAGATCCCCATCCCCCGGATTATGAGGATAATTGGTATTGGTATGGAGATCCTAATGGATGCTACTCGGTGAAGAATGGATACAGGCTTATAGTGGGTACCTATAATACTAACATGGGTTTTGATAAATGGAACACCCTATGGCACCTCAAGATACCACCAAAATGGAAAATGTTCCTATGGAGAGCTATGAGTAATATATTACCCACCACTACTAACTTGCTTATAAAGAGGGTGGAAATTGATCCGACATGTGCAATGTGTGGTTTAAGGCATGAGGATATAATGCACTCATTAGTGTTGTGTGACTATGCAAAAGCCATATGGAGCCAATCTAGCCTTCCAATTCCCCAAATTGTGACAAATGTTTTTAATGAATGGTTTGGAACATTGTTAGATGTTCTAGATTCTGATGCAATATTGTTTGCAGCTGCGATATTATACAATATTTGGAGGGCCCGGAACGAAGCGGTGTGGAATGCTTATCTACCAATGCCCAAGAAAGTCCTAGCCACGGCCTTAGCCGTTATGAAGGCATGGCAGCGTTTACATGCCACTGCCGACCAACCGAGTGCTGCTCACCAACATCCCACGCTACTGCCGCATGTTACAGTACCGACCAGCCCTGCCGTGTTGATGCAACAACAGCCGCCACCGCAACATGCCGAAGACCATCTACCCCAACCAAGACGGTGTCACATCGATGCCGGATATCACCCGTCGACCATGACGGCCACTGCTGGAGCAGTGTTGTTCACCCACACTGGCAATTATATATCAGCTTTTTGTGCACCTCCGCAAAGTTGCTTCTCACCACTTATGGCGGAGGCTATGGCATGCAAAGAAGTATTATCGTGGCTCAAGAACCGGGGGGAACAATCAGTTAACCTCTTCACAGATTGTCAGACACTACTCTCTTATTTGTCGTCAGCTACTATCCAGGCACGATCCTATCTTGGTTACGCCCTGGAAGACTGCAGAACCTATTTAAATATGCTTGATTATTGTTCGGTTAATTTTATCTCTAGATCGCAAAATACCTTAGCTCATACTTTAGCAGCAGCTGCTTTTAATTATACAGTACCGATGTACTGGGACAATGTCCCTCCTGACTCTATTTTGATTCATCTATAAATACAACCCAATGGTTGACTTTCAAAAAAAAAAAAATCACTTCATATAAGGCCCCAAAGTTTGAATGAGCACTGATCCAAGGCTATTTTAAAATGCTTTTTTTAATAAAAATTATATGTTTACAAAAATTCAAAATTTTAATTATTTTCAATTAATACATACAATCTTTTAACTTCATCAAACTTTACTGTGGACCATGGTCTATGTAACAACGTGGACCAGAAATATGTATCATTTTAATTATACTTCAGTTTCATATGACTATATTGTTATGTTTTTTAGTTTCATTTTTCCTCCATACTAGTTTCATATAACAATACTAAAGTATCATTTTAATTCTACTATAGTTTCATTTGATAATATACATTATTGCTTAAACTCAATTTTATAGTTTCACTTTTCCACAGTCCACACACTAGTTTAATTATATTAATGTTGAAGTATTTTTTTTATTTGCACTTCAGGACATTTGACAATATATGTTATTGTATGCCGCTAGATTTTAGTTGCAGATGTCACTTTATGGTCTTAAGGAGGCTCCTCGGGCGTGGTTCAATAGGTTGCATGCTTTCTTGGTGTCGGTTGGCTTTTCTCCGTCCAAGACTGATGTTTCCTTATTCATCTATACTCGTGACTCTGTGTGTTTATATTTGCTTGTGTATGTTGATTACATCCTTGTTATGGGTTCCGATGCTTCTCGTGTTACTCGGCTCCTTGCTGACTTAGTCTCAGAATTTAAGATTCGTGACATGGGTGATCCGTCTTTCTTTCTTGGCATTGAGACGGTCTCCCAGGATGGCGGTTTGTTTCTTTCTCAATAGCGATACATGCGGGATATTTTGAATCGTGCAGGTATGGTGGATTGTAAACCGTTGGCTACTCCAGTTCTTGTGTCTCGGCCATCTTCTCTACTCTGTGTGACAAGCTCAATGTTGTTGCTAACCAATCTTGTGCTTGAGGGGGAGTATTAGGAGTCTATTATTATTAGTATTCGTCATGTAATAGGTTTACTATTCTCTACTAGATATACTCTTGTACATACTCATTCATTCTATTATTCAGATATATCTTATCCTCTTCGATCAAGCTTTTTTTGTTCTTTAATTTGTTGCATGTATCTTTATTGTTTGTTACTATATATTTTAAAAGCTTTTTAATTTATGATCCACTTCATATTTCTTATGTGTCTAGTAGTGCTTACCACTGCGCCAAAAGTTATAGCTAGTAATGATAGTGCATAATTATATAAGAGTCCATATAAATAAATCACCAAACTCACAATAAGAACCCTAGTTAATGCATTAGTTCATCCCCATTTGCAATTTGATTCACTCAAGCCTCCATACAAGATAGCTTAATACAAATCCCTAGATGAATCTACCTACTCATACTTTAATTGAAACACAAAAACAAATTAAATGGAAGCCATTGCAAGAACAATTGAATAGATCATTAAAAAAAAATGTAACGGAAGTAAGGAAGATTTAACTTTGATCAAAAGAGAAGTTAGAGATGCAATCTTGAAATTGAAAGTAAATTGTTGAATTACAATCTGAAAATCACTTCAAATCTTCATCAAATGTAGATCAATTACAAGGGAAAATGTTGTTTGAGATCAATTAGACGCTACAACGCTACCTATGCGCACCGAATACCCCGTCCAGGTCATATGTTGGATATGCTATCGATAGTTGCAGGAATTTTATGTCTACTTTAAGTTTTTGCTCAGTCAATTTTGTTCCTAGACTACAAAATTTATTAGCACATACTTTAGGTACTTTAGCTTTAAATTCGACTACAGCTATGTACTAGGACGATGTCCCACCAGACTCTATTTCAGTTTATCTATAAATACAACCACATTGGTTGAACTTCAAAAAAAAAAAATGAGAGAGAGAGGAGGGGAAAAAATGAAAATGATTTGAAAATAACCTCCTAGGCTTATTTATACTCCTCAAACGTGACAAAATAACAAATTTAAAATGTTTATGGATGAGCGTTCACCGTCGTGGGGTTGACCTTGAGCTCCAAGCTCAACTCGCAAATGCTTGAGGTCACACTGATGCTCAAGAGCTTGAGCATCAATGTGCATCTGAACTTCTGCGAGCTGATCTAACACTTCACGGTCGACCTCACAAGCTTGAGGTTTACCTTGAGGGCTAGAATCAACTGGCATCACGCTGAAACTCAAAGGCGTGAGTATTAGCGTGAGTTCGGGGTTCAACAAACCTCCTAATCTGTTCATGGTCGTGAATGCGACCGTTATTACTTATTAGCATGCTCTTAACTCTGTTTCAGCCCTTTGACTTGCATTGTGCCATTATGTCTTGATTTTGTGCTACCTCAGCTACTTTTCACCTTCAAATTATGTTATTCATTGCCCTTTCTCGTGTTTGCTCAATAAATCCTTCTTACCTACAACAAAAATAATGCAATTAGGAGTCATTTTTCATCTCAATATCACTAAGATAAATGCAAAATGAGTTTAAATGAATTGTACCACTAAGCCAAATTATTGTTTATCAGCGTAATTTTATTTTTTTATACTTGTGTAGCAATCAGTGCCATGTTTTGATGGCAGAATGTTACGTTAGACTCGCCAACACCTTCAATCTTTGAACTCTAGCCCCCTAACTTTATTTCTCAACCCAGCTTAAGCCCCAAAAACAATACCCATAGGCTCCAATTACTTCTGGACCTAACTAACATCCGGGTCTCCCTCCAATATAATTGCCCAATTGATATTGGGCCTAAGCCTCATCAAAATACTTATGATTTTTTTAAGTGATGAACTTTTCCCACAGTCGTGGTTGACGCAAATTATGCCGTTGAAACGTGTTCACCATACGTATGGTGAATACATGGGTAGATTCATAATTTTATGTTACAGATTTATAATTTTGTTTTTCATTTGTTTTAACGTTGTTTCTCTCTTCGCAATCGCATTATTTTGTCTTCGCAGTACAGATATTATGAATCTACAGTACAGAAATTATGAATATACAGTATAGATAACACATGAGTAGATTCATAATTTCTATGCTGTAGATTCATAATTTTGTTTTTCATTTGTTTTAACGACGTTTCTCTCTTCGCAATCGCATTATTTCATCTTCACAGTACAGAAATTATGAATCTATAGTATAGGTATTATGAATCTACAGTATAGATATTATGAATCTACAGTTTAAAAATTATGGATATATCCCGTGTTCACCATGCACATGATGAACACAGTTCCACAACATAACTATTGTGTTGTTGATTTACCAATTAACGGATGTGTGTTGATATATATATATTTTTTTTAAAAAAAAAAATCCCCTAATGAATGCGTTTGTGATTAACTTAGAAAAGAAACCTAAGTTAATTATTTCTTCTTTATATATCTCAAAATTAAAGTTGTATCTTATAACCTTTGATACTGGATTGTTTAGTGTACCACAGTAGATGATATAAGAAATTTTAAGGAAAAATTTAAAAGGTGAAGTGCATGGCATTCTGGCCTGGGAGACTATCTATCATCTTCTTGCCCATAGTGGCTATACACATTGTTAAATGAGTGATCATATCCTGACTCCGTTGATTAGCCGGAAAGCTTCTATCTTCTGCTACAATCCAACATAACAGATCATCCCATCCACTGCGGACAATCAAAAATCCATTATATTTCTCTCTCGCTCTTCTGAAACCAATTCAAGGAATCTATATTACAGATTAAGAAAAAGAGTAGGGATGATCGGCGGCACAGCTCCAAAAGAGCACTGTTGAAATTTTGTCCCATTTCTGCATCCCTAACTAATATAATAAGATGATGATATAGATATATGGATCCACAACATAATAATGCACAAAACAGCACTATATATAGATGCTTGCAATGCCTGAGCTTTAACCCACCGGAGAATTGAAGCTAATTAAGCTTAATTACCATCAATTCATCGTCACCGGCCTCTTAAGCGCATTTGATTATTCCATGTCTTCTTCCGTCAATCAGCAGCAGCAGCAGGACAATGCTGATAAGAGAAAGTTGAAATGGACATATATACTTCACTACAAATTCATGGATGCCGTCGATTGTCTAGGCGGCATTATGAGTTCCAGTTAATTTTTTTTTTTTTTCCTGTTATCGTTATTGTCTACTAATTTTATTAAAAGAAATACAAAGTTTTTTTTTTAATATATATTTCAAAATTTCTTACGCAGATGCTACGGCAAATAAAATTTGGAGCCTCATGAATATGCCGGGATTAACAAATGAACATGTTCGTAGCCATTTGCAGGTAATATAACATCATTAATTGAATGGTTTACTTGACGAAATTCAGTTAATTAATAATGAAAATAATAATACTCCAATTCTACTTTTGTATTATATCCATTTAACATTTAACATTTTAATTTGAAAATTTACAGAAAATTCGAAAACTCTATACATCTGGACCAAAGAGGATGAACACAAATGCCAAAATTCATCTAATATACCTGCTAGCAAACCCAGGCAGGGCCAGGGCTAGGGCCAGAACAAACGAGAACTGGAGTTGTTTCTTGAGTGCCTGTAAGGAATGCATGTGCCGCTCAAGTTCTAATAACAACGACAATAATACTGTTTTGAGCCCAGAAAACATTAACATTCATGATAGTTGGAAGAAATATGTTCTTGATGCAATCCAAGATTTTCTGATGTCTGATGACAACATTATTGGACAAGTTAATTTGGATGAGGAGAAGCTGAAAATAATAGTAGCTGAATTCGCATCAGTAATTTAATTTTATATATAATGTAGTCCTACTTGAGCATTATATTTGAGTTTTTTGCTTCAATTCTTTGGATTGTTTTGGTTATTATATATCTGGATGTGTCTTGGAGACTTTAACAACTTTTGTATTAATAAACGATCAAGCTTTCTTTTTTCTTCAATTTGTTGCATATAACTTTTTAAAAGCTTTTTAATTTCTGATCCACCTCATATTTCTTATGTATTGTTGTTGATTTGATCAAACTAAATCCATCTTTCCTGAGGTTTTGTATGTATATACGACAATAATACCTAAAATATACAAGATTATTAATTAGCTCCTAAAAATGGCACAACTACTATACGTACTGCATGCATGTGTGAATTGCAATTCTACCCAAAATACATATATGCATAAATTTATCATAGGTTTCGTGTTCTAACAGCTACCCTAAAATTTATTAGAGAATGTTTGGACACCTTTTAAAGTCATATTTAGTATGAATAGGATTAGTCTTATTGTGTATAATTTTAATGCACCCTAATGAGAAAACTAGCTTGTGGTTAGACAAATAAATAAATAATTAATTAATTAATTAATTAAAATTTAAAAAAAAAAATTATAAAGATACAAATCTAAAGAACCTTTAGTTTCCAATCAAAATCCATTTCGTAATAGAATGTATCCTTTCTCCCTCGCTCTCCCCTCATTATGAAGACAACAAGACAACAATCTATATTGACCAGAAACAGATGCACAACATCTGCAGCATCATTGAAAACTTTGTTCCATTTTTTAAAAATTGTTTTAACTAAAGAAAAGTGTTGATTTGACTTAAATTAATAATATCCTTAGAGAAAGCTCATTAATTTAATTAGTTTTGGGTGAATTTTTCAAGGACATATAGGAGAGAGAAGGGAAAGGGAAGAAGAAAAAAGATAAGGAAAAAGGAAAAAAATCTTACAACAAAATTTTACTCGCCCAACTGACACGTGCACTACTAGGAGCTGAAGTGCGCCCCACTCACACCTTACACGGTAAATCATTTCAATTAACAATTTCAGTGGAGACTTACAAATAATTGGTCATTGCACGAGAAAAAAAAAAACCATACAATTTAAAATTTAAAAAAAATAAAAAAAGAAAACTTCCTCACCCATTTCTTTAAGAATCATGTTATCAGTTTTTTAACCTGCAAAAACCTCAAAAAATTAACAAATAGAGTTGCTCTTATAGGCATGCTAAACATAGAATGTGCTTTTCCAAATTGATAATAATGTTGAAATATTACTTTAAGGACATATATTAATTAAAGTTACTATAATATAACTTATGCAACAGGCACATGTGATACATACAATTAAGTTATTTTTTAATGCCAAGCACTTTGTGCTCATATGGCATGTAGTGACCTCTCCTATATGGGAGGTCATGAGATTAAACCTCAGTTGGAGATGTTGTTGATTCTTTGTGCTTTAATTATTAGGTTGAGAAAATATGTTTGAACAGATACTACAATGTAATAAAGTCAGTAGCGTTAAAAAAAAGTATACATTTTTAATGAATGTAGTAATGTAATATTTGTTTTCAAAAATATGTAGTAATGTGTCTTTAAAAAAATGTAGTAATGTAATAATTTTCGTCATGTAAACAAATCAAGATGTTTATGAATTTTAATGAATTAGTATAAAAATTCAAATTGAACTAACTCCAAACTACCAACTTTTTAAGCTCCTTTTTTTTTTTTGGAGGGGGGGGGAGAAAAGAAAATAATAGATTGGCCTAAATATGAGGTTAAAAGTTTTTTCAGATGTTATACCATGGATTATGGTCCACCTTGTAAAATGGACCATGGTCCTAAACAACGAATAAATTGTATATTTTTAGAAATTGGAATTGTGAATTTTTAAAATATAAATTGTGTTTCTAAGTCAAAACGCATAAAATTGTAAAAGAGATTTGTGAATATAATACATGGTCATCAAATCCTAATCTGTTAATATTGTGTGACTATAGTATTTGAAAGGAAATTGTGAATACAAAATAAGGTAATAAATTACATATATATTAACATTTTGTGTTCATACTTCGTAGTAAAACAAATTTTAAATTTTTAAAAGATAAAAATTATGAACATTTAGTATATAAATTGTAAACATTTGCAATGTACACTCAGGTTCAAAGAATAATTTGCAAAGCTCTTCTACTATATATATAAAGAAAAGATTGAGGGACCAAATATGGGCAAATGGGCAGCCCATATTTTGGTCTCAACTCTAGAAATGTTGGGTCCAATTACTTGAAAAAACTGTGTTTTGGCCTTTTGGGTGGGTATTCAATTCGTAGGTTCGTTATATCGTGTACCGCGATGCATGGTGTCGTTTTTTAAATAAAGAAACAACGCGTTGTTAGTATTAACGGATCGCGCATTTTTTTGTATGTTAATTACCAACTGACACTACAGTGTATCTAAACTGATACTGCCTCACATATTATTTTTATATTATCAAATGAAAGTGTAGTTATATGAAAATGATACTGTAGTTATGGTGAAATGAAAATGCAGTATATATAAAATGAAACTGAATAACATTTCACATATTTGAGTGTATATTATACAATGAAGCTGTAATTATATCAAAATGATCATATAGTTGTGTTTTAATAAAACTATAGTGTATATAAAATAAAATTAAATAACAATTTCACATATTTGAGTCTATAAATATCGAATGAAACTGTAGTTGTGTTGAACTGAAACTGCAGTGTATACAAAATGAAACTGAATAACAGAGTTACTTTTTGCAGAAGGGTGCGGAACGGCGTCAAACGGATGCCCTTTTTTTTCATTAAACAAAACGACGTAGTTTTTATGCGCGGTGCATAATCGATTATGCACCGCGGTGCACGATATAATTTGCCCAATTCCTACGACATTGAGTAGTTTTGTAAAATCATATCGGCAAATTATACCGCACCAGGGCGCACAATGCATTGTGCGCCCTGCCCAAAACGACTTCGTTTTGACCATGTTTTTTTTAGAAATCATGTTTCCCGTTTCTACTATTAAATTCAAAAAAAAAATCTCTGTTTCGAATGTACATAAACTCATAACAGAATACACATAATCTAGCATAATACATAATAGTGTAATACACATAAACTCATAACATAATACACATAAATTCATAACAGAATACACATAATCTAACATACTCTGTAATACATAATACCAATGTTGCAAAACACGTTAGGAGCTCCCTAGGCGCTAGGCGCCGATTTTTTATTTAATTTTTTTTTTAATTTTTTAATTAAAAAAATTAAAAATTTTCAAAATTTAATAATAAAACATAAAGTTTCCATAGTTATTTCTTACAAACTATTTACGTGAGTGGTTGTAAAAGTGTTCAAAAGAAGCATTTTTTTTAGAAAAAAATTTGTCCAAAACGGACAAACGAGTCAAAAGTTATATCTTTCCGAATTTTTCCCACTTTGCAACACAAAAAAAAATAAAATAAAATAAAATAAAATTCAACGCCAGTTCAGCCGGCTAGGCGGTCTAGGCGACCGCGGAGGAGGCCGATTCCGGCCTTCCTCGCGGCGGCGGTCGGGCGCTTAGGCGCGATTTTTGCAACACTGCATAATACACATAAACTCATAATAGAATACATAACATAATACATAATACACATAAACTAATAACATAATTCACATAAACTCATAACAAAATACACATAATCTAGCATAGTACATAATACACATAAACTCATAACATAATACACATAAACTTTTAACATAATACATATAATGGTAAAGACGCACAATGCATTGTGCGTCCTGTGCACGGTATAACGATTGAATCAGATCCGCCATTGAACTGCTTACTTTTTGGACCGACTAGGTCAGTTTAGTTAAATTTCACTATTTCAGATCAGACTGACTTGGACTGAACAATTTAAAAAAGGAAGAAAAAATATATGGTTGAGTCCATAACCTGAAGAATAAAAAATGTAAAAAATAAAATTATATATTTAATATATAAATTATTATTTATGTAAGTAAATAATTTTATTAAATATACAATTTACAAAGTATTATTTTGAAGCATTTTTGTTATTGTAACTTATACATAAAATTTAAAAATTATGTATTGACACATTTTTATTATATTTCATTGACTACATAAGTAAAATAAAAAAAAAAAAAGTACAAGCAATATTTTTTTAAAAAATTAAGTAATAATCAATCTTTACTACTCAACTCGCAAATTATGCCGTGGAAACGTGTTCACCATGCTTGGTGAACACGGTCCCAAACGGCATCGTTTTTACTGGAAAAAAAATTAGTTAATGTGCTGTTAACGGCGTTTTGCATTCTATGTTCAGATTATAAATTTACATTTATTAAATTATGATTTTTCTGTTATGAGATTATGAATTTACAGTTATGTAATTATAAATTTTCATTACATTCATAATCTCATAACAGAAAACTCATAATCTCATAACAGAAAATTCATAATTTCATAACAGAAAATTCATAATCTCATAAAATAAAAATATTTATTAAATTATGAATTTTTTGTTATGAGATTATGAATTTACAGTTATGTAATTATGAATTTTCTGTACATTCATAATCTCATAACAGAAAATTCATAATCTCATAAAAGAAAATTCATAATTTCATAACTGCACATTCATAAATCCATGCCTGCACATTCATAATTTATGAGTGTTGAAGAAACTTACGCGAAGAGGAAGTGAAACCGCAAAATGCGAATATGAAGAAGAAAAGTCCCGCTGTTAATTTAAAAAAAAAAAAAAAAAACAAAACAAAAACAAAAACAAAAACAAAACAAAAAAAAAAAAACAAAACAAAACAAAAAAAAAAATTGGTGGAAAATAACGGTGTCCGTAGGCACCGTGTTCACCATGGATGGTGAACATGGTTCCATGGCATAACGATTGTACTCAACTAAAGTGGACGTTTTCAAAAAAAAAAAAAAGTGGGCCGAACCAATCCATGAGCAAAAAATGGTGACATGTACTGATTTATAGTAGAGATTAACATAGTCCTAATCCGTCAAGTACTTTGTACTCACTGTTCAGTTGACACCTTTGTTACTTTTCTTGAACGAATGTCACATGATTGAATTCTCAGTGATGGGGTATTGATTGCTGGACCGAGTTCAGAAAAAAAAAAAAATTGAATTAGTCCACCTATTTGACACCTCAGCGGTGAGGTATTATTTTAAAATACAATTAATGGTGATTGGTGAAGAATGAAAATGAGCATTGGTTGGGGGTAGTGGAATGGCGGGGCGGCCAGCTATTTGTGAATACGATGGATGTCGTACGAGAAGTCTCGTCTCGCCGTTATAATGTCCAAAATTGAATTGAAGGCTTTGGAGGCATTAGCTGTGTTAGGTTTGTCTTCAATGCTTGAAGTCGATGTATAGTTGACATTACATATACACCACCAAGCCACCAATATAATGTGCTGTATGTGTATTTAGCAGCCATTATACCATATAGTACCCACTCTTTATTTTGCATTAATTATTTATTCATATCGCATTATTTCAATAATGGTGTGTGCTAAATGTAAAGTGTCGGTAGGAATCACAAATTCAAGTCGTCCTCAATTCTTTTGTAGATATCCATTTCACATAGATCAGATTTATTTCGATAATAGTGGGTGATGGGTCAAGGCCTCGCGAGTGATCTTTAAAAAAAACCCATAATATAATGCATCAGGCTGAATGCGAATTTTATAGTAAGGCACCCAAATTTCAATTATATACATTATTTTATTTTATTTTTATTAGACCACTAAGTCCATGTACTGAGTATGTGTATGTCCTAATAATAGGAGACATCTCTTATACACGCTATGTTTGGCAAACCTAGCTGAAAAGATAGTTAAAAGCTGAAAAGCTTTAAGCTAGAAGTTGAAAACTGAAAAGCTGTTAACTAACTGATTATGCTTAAAAGTGTTTGGTAAAATTAGTTTTTTTGATAAGCTGATAAATGTAAAAAGACTAAAAAGGATATTTTTATAAAATTTAAATGATCTGATTATACAATTATTCACGGATTGTTTGACTCTACAACAATACCTCTCACAATCAGCGACCTCACTTCGGTCATATATTGGCTATGCCATAGATGCCTGCAGGGCACGTATCACTACTTTTAATTATTGTTCAGTTGTTTACATTCCTAGATCAGAGAATTATTTAGCTCATACTTTAGATTTGTCTGCTTCTAGTCAGCCTGCTACTATGTATTGGGACTCTGTCCCGCCTCACACTATTTCGCAGTATTTTGAATAAATGGCATGACGGCTCCTTTCAAAAAAAAAAATGATCTGATTATTATATTATTTTTATATTATTAAATGTATAAGATATATGTCAAGCGCCTTATGTTCAAATGGCATGTAGTGATTCTCCCATATGAGAGGTCATGAGATCAAGCCTTAGTGGAGGCAGTGTTGACTTTTATGCTTCAACTGGTTGGAAAAATAGGGAGTATACGGTCACTCATACCAACCAAATTGGTTTCAGTTGCATATATTATTACTAAACAGAGTGTATTAATATTTTAACCATGAAAACTGATATAAGGTAATTAATTAGCAAATTTAACTGTGGAAGTTTGAAAGGATGGGGAGGACGTGCGGTAGAATGGGGCATGTGATAACATGCATGGATTTCCTATGATCATGTGTCATCTCCTCCGTAATTTATTTATAATTATATACTAATACTGTAACATAAAGCAAGAAAGGCGATCGTAATTGTAATTTTTTTAAGGGATTCCCCATGCATAATCATGGCCTAATTATATCATTTTTCTTTAGTGCACTCTTTGATCTTCAGTTTTTTACTCGAATATAATTAGATGCACGTGGCAAATGGGACTTTATTAATTATAGTAAACTTTTTGTAGGATATTTTGGGTTTTAACAACCCTAAACCCACCTAGTCTATGCTCCCATTATTGCAGAATTATATGTTTAATTTGTTAGTTACTTTAAACAAAAATAAAAAAATAAAAAATTGTTAGTTACTTTGTTCCTACATATTTAGAAATATAATAATATAATAATATTATAATAAGAAGAGAGTCTTTTCCGTAACTTCAACTTAGATAATTCATAATTGAGGTCTAAATCAATTATTTAATTTTTAACCATGTAATTATCAAATCAACCGTCTAACTAATTTAGCTAGAATTACACCAGTAATCGAAAATTTGATTTATATCTTTATCCTTCTCTAGGAGGCCCCTCCCAACGTTTGGCCCAAGATGGGTGCCCATCTCGCCCGCCCTCATGACCAGGCCTACAAAGTATATATTATATTAAAAAAAAACTAAAATACAAAAGAGAAGAATTATTCGGATCCTATATCACCTCGTTAGAGACGTTAAGGAAGCTTCAACCTGCCTAAATTGTAGCAGCAGATCGAAATTCTTAGCTTGCAGTTTGTTTGGTCATCTGATCCATCCATCATTTTCAATATATATTCTGGGAGGTGGCAATTCTTTTTCACTTCACTTGTTAATTTTGAAGAGAATTTCCTTTTTATATTTTTATAATAAAGCACTTTATTCTTGGTTGCTTTCACTTGTCTTTAAGTTCAAGCCAATTAAGGCCCAGCATCACGTTGAGTATTGGTACAATGTCCCATTAAGTTCTCTTTATGTTAAAATGACATTTTTTTAATCTAACATAATACTCCGTATGTTCATAAAAGTAACGACAATTAAAATTTTAATTACTTGATTTTCATATTAAACGAGATTTACACTCAAATAACAACAAGCTTTTGTAAATGTGTGTTCTATAGTAACCATTGGTTGCAAATGAGAGATAATTGTAACAAAACTTTATAGCAACATATTAACATGGGGTACTTCACCTTTGGATTAAAGCTACAAAAAGTATCAAATCATGAAAAAAAAAAAAAAAAAAAAAAAACTAAAACTAAAACACTAACAATAATTTAAAGAATGAAAAATTCACATCACGTACTTACTATTGATATTCCAACTTTAATTAGTCCCACTAAATTTCAAGCCAACCACATTCCAAAAAGACATGTGATTATTTTTCTATTATGCTACCCGAGTCACATGATTCTAACCACCTAATTAAAGTTAACTTGTCCCCAAGGCTTAGTGTAATTGGTTCGTACGTCGCTTAACTTAAAGGTTATGATGGGATGTGAGTGTGAAAGTTCAAATCTTACTGGAAACATGTGTGAGAAAAAAGGTCCAAGAATGCTGGAAGGTCTGGATTAGATCCCTTATGCGCACATAAATATTGTGATCTGACTGTTGGGTTAAGTTCATAACTCGCGATTTACCTCTATGAATTTAGAATTAGTCTGGTGAAGCTAGGATCACCTAAGTTTAAATAAAAAATAAAACTTAACTATATATAATCATTTCCTTAGTAATTGTGACGAAATTTTCTTTTTGTTGCTAGTCTCAAATAATATAATCTTATAAGTCAGTCCATTCTCAAATACTCATAAATATAGATAAAAATAAGTTGAGTCTCTTTCAATTTTAACTAGAAATCTGAATTGAGCTCTAGATATATTGTTTTAGTGGATTAGCTCAAAAAATTATGATCAAACCAAAAATATTATAAAATTCATTACATATCAAACCATCAATATATAATTTGACGATATTTTGTTTATTTTCATAATAAAAACAAAATGTGTTCACAATAATTGAGATTTATACAATATATAATAACCTATAAAATGTGATAATTAGCAAAAATAATTGGTCAAAGATAATAAAACAGAGCACTTAACGGCCGGCGATTTGTTTATTACATTAAACGCACCAGAATCAGAATCAGAATTAGGTTGTATAGTCGCCGTCAGTCTGCGCATGCACAGAAACCAACCCGCCAGCCACGTCGGATTATGATCGACGGCTCAGGAACTCTGGTTGCCAGAGTTGTGATCCATCGTGCGCTCCAAAGTTGTCGGTGGGAATTGCATGGCTTTCGGAGAGGGAAAAGTCAAAGAGAGGCGTGATGTAAGCACCTCTGTTTTGTATGGTTGTTACGGTGAGAATTCTCAAAACTGACGTCATAATACGTGGTTTTCAAAATTTTCATACATTTTTTTTCTCTCTTGCAAAGTGTTTGTTTTCAAGAATTTTGTATACGCAAATGGAATTAAACAATTTCATTTTCAAATAGAGACCAAGATGTATTAGGCATACCTTATTTATTTTTATTTACTACCTAAACCTTATGAATCCGTTTTAAGCTCATGAAAAAATAATTGAGCTAATCTAACTCTGAAATTTAACACTAAATTGTACATTTGTGTACGCACACTTAATACTAATGACATAAATCAAATCTCCAACATGCTAAAAGAACAATTAAGTAACATTTTTCATATATTAAATTAATGTATTAACATGAAATGCCTGATAATATCCTTCTCATGCCCTCCCATTTGTTTGAATAAAGAAAAAAGAAAAAAAAAAAAAACAATCTCATGTTTTTATCTATGTGAAAAACCATCCAAAAACTTTTCTTAAAGACGAAAAATAAATATAACCAACAATTAGAAATGAATTTTATAATTATTATTATTATATAACTTAAAAGGCGAATAGTTTAATATTTCTTTTGAAACTAATATTGATTTTACCGGATGCCACCTTCTGCAAATTGCAAAAAGCAGTGATATGACCGGCAGAGAGAAAGGGCCTCTCACCAGGTTTTTTTTTTTTTTTTTTTTTTTTTTTTTTTTTTCTTTAATAATGGACTAATACACCACAAATGCATCTATCTTACTACTATTTACTAAGATGGCATTTTGATTAGCTCCATAATCACTATCACAACAATCATTACCATTTACCAACCCATTTACAAATTACAAGTACCACAACGCCCTCATCTTCTTCAAATCCAACACTTTACTTTCCCTCCCTCATCTCTCACTTTAATCTAATTTCACCTTTAGGGGGAGTTTAGTTCAGAGAATGTTAGATTACCTTAGGGAATGTTAGATTGCTGGAAATGTTAGATTATTGAGAAGGTTAGATTCTTGTGTTCGGTTTAAAACTAAGATACGTAAATAAGATAACGGTAATTCGGTTTAAAACTAAGATATGTAAATAAGATAACGTTGATAAGATAAATTGATTAAAACGTCCAAAGTCCAACATTAGTAATAAGACAAGGGGATGTGAGATTACCTAAGAAATTGGAGGGTATCTCACATTCCCTTCCAATAGCTAAAAACTGAACCAAACATGAGAATCTTATATTACCAAGTAAATATAACATTAGTTATCTTATATAACCTGAACCAAACGCCCCCTTAGGACATTTCGATTCAATTTTTACCACATGTATTATTAACTTAACTTTTAAGTGTGAATATAATAACACGAGTTTTTCTTTTAATTTATTTCAATTGAACAAGAAAAGTGTTTGGATCTTTACCATAGAATGCAACTACTTTGTTGATTTGTAGTCACCTAAAACTATTATGAAATACTTAGAAATAGAGACAACCTTTATATAGCTTTTGGGTGACGAGAGAAACTTACCGTCACTATTCGAGGATGTGTAATTGTATATTGGGTAAACTTCGCATTGTAACCCTAGCAGAAAGAAAATCACAAAGAAATAGATCAGCCTAAGTTGTCTATAGCTGACTAATTCAAACCAAAAAAGTCAATAAACCACTCTGACGGAAAGTCAACTTGAGACCGTGTGATTACCAAATCATCCGTCCAACTAACTTATTATATTTAGCTTTTTTTTTTTCTCATAAATTTAGTATATGATGTTAATATGACATGGTTATTAGTAAATAGTAATTCATGAATGGACTGATTTTACCTTGAGTTAAAATTTTAAAGAAATTTATTTAATAATCAAATCAAATATGAATAAAAAGCCAATTAAATAGTGTCATTGGAGGCTAAGCCAATTAGCCAAGTTCTAAGCTTTATAAAACACAAGCCATTGGAGGCTTTCTTCACTCCAATTTTCATAAATAAATATCTTGCCGGTTACCACATCAATAATTAAATTACTTATTTCTTGTTAACCAAAAAATAAATACATTTTAGTTCTTAATAATTCTTTGTCGTGTATTTTCTCTCTCTTTGTTCTTCTCTTTCTCCCCCTTCTACGCCTTTGCAACCAAACACAATACAGATTTTTTTTAAAAAAAGATTTCCTTTCTCAGCTTTCCTTCCATAATTGTTTTATCATTGGCGTTGAATTCGCCGGAAAATTTTGTTCCGGCAACAGTGTCAGCAGTTTCGCGGCAATAAATTCATCCGAATTAAGAAGATTTCACCGCATTTTTGGGTCTCCTATATATAGGATCTGAAATTTTCTTCACAGTATCGTATTCTTTACCGGAGTTTTTGGGCACCGACACTTCCCCGGCGGCGATTCAAGGATTCGGTTACTTTTACCATTTTTGGGTTTACGTTGACATACCGCTACTGTTGGAGTCGTGCCAAGATACAGGAAAAAGATAGAATCTTTCCCTGTCCACAACCGTGACGATACTGTTTGGAGTGGTGTATTGTTCAAGTTCAGGCATTAAAGCAACTGGGTCGCGAGATATGGATATCTCTTTCAGCTCTGTAGATCGCGCCGGCGAGAAGTCAATGCTCTGATCTGAGCTCCTCCAATCTCTCCGCTCTCAAGAACTCACACCCCTGCTTGCATTTTTCCGGCGCCGAGCTAAATCAAGATGATGCGAATGAAGATAGGAACCGTTGCTCAGCCGGTGAACCACGGTTCTGTTGCCGGCGCCGGCGCCGGCCGAGAAAAGGAGTGGGAGATGCGGCCGGGTGGAATGCTGGTTCAGAAACGGGACCCAGATTCCGATAACCTCCCGCCGCCACCCACCATCCGGGTCCGGGTTAAGTACGGGTCGGTCTACCATGAAATCAATATCAGCTCCCAAGCCACTTTTGGTAACAATCCATTAACTGTTCACCATTTTTTTTTTTTTTTTTTCATTCTTATCAAGACTGTATGTAATTGCAAGTAAAGTAATGATTTTTATTGGCAGGGGAGTTGAAAAAGATGTTGACAGGCCCGACAGGATTGCACCACCAAGATCAGAAGTTGTTGTTTAAGGATAAGGAGAGAAACTCCAATGCCTTTCTTGATGTCTCCGGCGTGAAGGACAAGTCTAAGATGGTGTTAGTTGAGGACCCAATTAGCCAGGAGAAGAGATATCTTGAGATGAGAAAGAATGCTAAGATGGAGAAGGCTGCAAAGACTATATCTGAGATCAGCTTGGAGGTTGATAGGCTAGCTGGACAGGTAATTATACTCAATTTGGTTTCGAAATTATCAAGATTGTAATTATATGCACCTTTATGAATAAAAAGATTGAATTTTTGGATTTGGGGATTCCCAGTTTGGAGATTTTAATGTTAGTGAAGCATGACTATTGACTCTTTGGTTTGTTGGGAATGATCGAATAGGTATCTGCACTTGAATCTGTTATTTCGAAAGGTGGGAAAGTTGCAGAAAAGACTGTTGTGAACTTGATCGAGTTTTTGATGAACCAACTGCTTAAATTGGATGGTATTAATGGTGAAGGTGATGTTAAATTGCAGAGAAAAATGCAGGTATATATGATTAGTTTAAATTACAACATGTCACGAGAGAAATTCGACAGTCACTATTTGAGGTGTACTGCTGCCTTGTGACCCTAGTCAGCAAAGGGTCACAAGACCACAAGGAGGTAAACTCACCTTGTGACCCTAGCCGGCAAAAGGTCCTGTGGCCATGAGGAGCTAAACCGGCCTAAAGTTGTCTCTAGCTGACCGTTTCAAACTAAGAAGGCCAATAAGCCGCTCCCAGTAGGAGTCGAACTTGTAACTTTGTAATTACCAAGTCTAATAGCCGGACCAACTTGGCTGGAGTTGCCCCTGTTGGTCAGAGTTTTGTATGGATACAATCTTGTTATAGAACCAGACTATAATTTGGTTATGGTGGCATCTATCTTTGTTGTAGGTAAAAAGAGTGCAAAAGTGTGTTGAGACACTAGATATGTTAAAGATCAAGAACTCATTGCCAAATAGCAGCAGTGATGATCAGGCTAATAGTCCATTGCCTGCAAGCAATGGGAATCACATTCAGAAACACCAATCACCCTCTCCATCTCCAGCTAAACAGCAGCAGCATCATCAACACCGGTATTCATACGACTTGATTTCATTGCCAGTGCACCAGGAGGAGCCGACCGGGGGGCATTCATTCACAAATTCACCTGCAAAAACTCCACAGCAACAGCAGCAGCCATCGAGGCGCTCGGCCTCAGGATCAGTGGTGATAACCACGCAATGGGAGACGTTCGATTCCGCTCCAGCGCCCTTGCTGGATCACTTTTCAACCCCCACTGCGAGTTCGACCAATCCTAGGCTCAACTGGGACTTGCTTTAATTTGAGTATATATGCAAAGCTGCAGAGTGAAGAAGCTGTGCTAGCTGCTGTGTGCATGTGTGTGTTGCATGTTAGTTGTGCTGGTTTGCTGCTATCCATTCCCCATTCTTTTCTTGTATTTATAGGGTTTTTGGTCCGACTTATATATGTCACACTGAAGAAATAATTGGGGGCTACTACTTCAGTATATGTTGAAACAATTTTTTTTTTTTGTCTCATCTTTCCCCTCCATTTGCTTGTAATGTTTCTGGTCTTGAAAGAAAAGGTATATTGATACATTTTGTTTAGTGATTGGTACATTAATAAATAGGGTTAATTCCCAATTTAGGTGGCTTTTTTCAATTTTTTTTTACCAATAATGTTATCTTATTTTTGTCTTTAACTTTAGCGACGGTAATTGATTTTTTTTTTTTTTTTTGGAAATAAGAACTTATGGCGTGTTTGGTTCATGGTATAGGTCGGGAATGAAATACCATTCTTGATAATAGACCTATTTCATAGTTTGTTTTGTTATTTTATTCATGGGAATAGTATTCCCGGAAATGAGCTATTCCCTTTGCAGGGAGAATAGCCATTCCTAGGAGACCCCCTGGTATTAGCTATTCCTGAGTATTTGGGAATAGATTTAGTACTATAATACCAAAAATACCCTACCACTGCCACCACCACCGCTGTCGTCGTCGCCGCCACCGCCACAATCGCCACCGCCACCACTGCCATTGCTACCGCTGCCGTCGCCGCCAACACCACCACCACCGCCGCCGCTACTACCACCGCCGCCACCACCGCCGCCACTACTACCACCACCACTGCCAACACCAACATCAACACATATTTTTATAAGGGTATTTATGTCTTTTAAAACATATTTCATTCTATTCCTTAAACTAATCAAACACTATATTATAATTCTAAAGTCTATTCCTTTGTGAACCAAACAATAGAATACAATTTCTATTCTATTCCTTGTATATTCCATTCCTTATGGAATATCATTCCTATTACCTTACAATTCATTCCGTGAACCAAATGTGCTGTTAATGCATTAAATTAGAGAGGATACAATCAACCAGATAAGGAGGAGGGTCATCAAACCACTCCCCGCAACCTGACACAGAAACGACTTTCCGAGCAATAATGTGGGCAACACGATTCGCAGATCGCTTGACAAAACGGAAGTCGACACCATGTATAATAGATGCCACTTCTTTAACATCATCTACAACTAAACCAAAAGCAGAATAAAACGAGTTCGAATGTAATGCATAATAAATCAACTGGGAATCAGTTTCTACATCCACATCTCCCATCCTAGTGTCTTTTAACCAGCTTAGAGCCTCACGGATACCCTCTCCGGTAATTGATTTCTTTTATTATCAACTCTTTATTCTTTCAGCACACTTGAAATGATGAGCGTTATTAACTTTGACGATTTTATCATTTCCAAGATAATAATTTATATTTTAGTAATCAAATTTAAGGAAATGAAATTAGTAACATAAGATGAAATTGAGTTTTTTTTTTTTTTTTTTTTTTTTTTTTTTAAAGGTAGATGAAATTGAACATAACCAATGAATTTGAGATTGAAAAAGATTAGATTAAAATATTCGTTGAAAACTTAACAGAAAATTGCAGTATTTGAGAATTAACTTGAACAGATATTATACAATATATAGAAAGACATACTTGATACAAGTGACATAGCATTATATGTATGCCCAAAAAAATAAGGAAAAAATTACAAAACTAATGATATAGAAGTATGCACTTTTGAGAGTGAGAGAATATTGCAAGAATAAAGATAGTCTTAGTTAGAGAAATTCAATTGTTGTAGCTATCTAATTCCCATGGAAATTAGCTTCCTTGTGGACATGTTACCCCATCGTGGAATACTAAATTCATTCGACTTAACTCCTATATTGCACGTATGATATGAAAATAGAGCAATTGTTATACCATGGACTCCATATTTATCTTGCACTCTGGATCTTGATAAAAAAATTAATGCTTACAGAATTACAATTGATATATATTGTACCTGCGGTTAACCGTTTATGCGTCTGTAATTACTATTTTATGTGTCTATAGTTAACATGGCATATGCCTTCAATTTATTTACAGGCACATAATAGTTAACTGTAGGTACAAAAGAATTAAGTTCCCGTGAGGTTGTGTGGTGAGTAATGTACGTGAGTTTTGTACTTAAGGTGCGCGAGTCTTGTGCTTAAGGTGCGTGAGTCTTGTACTTAAGGTGCGTGAGTTTTGTACTTAAGGTACGTGAGTGTGTACTTAATGTGAGTAGTTGTTGAAACTTAAGGTGCATGAGTTTTGTGCTTGAGGTGCGTGAGTTTTGTACTTAAGTTGCGTGAGTCTTGTGCTTAAGGTGCGTGTGTCTTGTGCTTAATGTGAGTAGTTGTTGAAACTTAAGGTGCATGTGTTTTGTGCTTAAGGTGCGTGAATTTATGTTCTTAAGGTGTTTTGTTTGTGTGCTTAATGTGCGTGTGTTGGGTGTACTTTAAGTGCGTCAGTTTAATGCTTAATGTGCGTCCACCTGCACAACCTCACGGGAAGCCTTCCCCGCACTTGATCCCTAATATGTCAATTGCACGCACATAATCAGAAAGGTTATTTTAATTTGGACCAGAGTTTACAATGAAATATAGACCCTAGTCCATGTTATAATTTGCCAAAAATAGGATCTCTCTTCTACTTTTTTTTTTTTTGTTGGGGTACATCATGGTCCATACATTCGTGTGAACCATAAATAAAAAATACATTTTTAATATACTAAAAGTAAATTATTTGTATACATAAAGTACACTATTTGAAAGTATATGATTTTTATGTATTAACAAATAATGTACATTCTGTACATAAATAATGTATTTTTAATATATTAAAAATGTATATCGTATTTATGGTCCACGCAATAATGGGGGTGCTGTGTGGCTTTAAATAGCATATAGGTATAATTATTTAGTCCGGACCAAAATGGGTTGAAAAATAAGTTAAATATTTTCTTTATAGGTTAGGAATTGAAACCAACTTTCATCTTTTTTTTTTTTCTTTTTTTTTTTTGATAGGAACTTTCATCTTTTCTAATAAGTTGAGAATGGATTACTTCCAAAGCTCCCAATAGTTATGCTGTGCAACCGAATGTACCATGCGCATGGTGCATACGGTTCAAAACGACGTCGTTTTGATTAAAAACGCGCGTCTCACTTTTTAAAAAAAAAATCAGGTTCGACTCTCAGCAATAGCATTATTGTGGATATATAATTATGAAATTGTGGATATATAGTTATGAAATTGTGGTTATATAGTTATGAATTTATGGATATTTAGTTCATTCATTGTGGATATTTAGTTCATTCATTCATTCATTGTGGATTTTTACTTCATTCATTCATTCATTGTGGATTTTTACTTCATTCATTCACTGTGGATATATAGTTATGAAATTGTGGATATATAGTTATGAAATTGTGGTTATATAGTTATGAATTTATGGATATTTAGTTCATTCATTATGGATATTTAGTTCAATCATATATTGTGGATATTTAGTTCATTCATTGTGGATTTTTACTTCATTCATTCATTCATTGTGGATTTTTACTTCATTCATTCATTCATTGTGGATTTTTACGTCATTCATTCACTGTGGATATATAGTTACGAAATTGTGGATATATAGTTATGAAATTGTGGTTATATAGTTATGAATTTCTGGATATATAAAAATGCTTGTAAACACAAAAAATATCGAAATTGTATATATTCACAAAATTTTGTGTACAGCGTGTGTATAATTCAATGCAGGTACAAAATCTCTGTGTAGTCCTCTGATTCTTCACTAACGTTGTCTACTGAAGTGCCTCCGGGATTCAAATAGCGTAGCCTCCGGGATTCAAATGGCGCGTGCCTCCGGGATTCAAACGGCGTAGCTTCCGGGGTTCAAGTGGCGTGGCTTCCAACAACGAGCGTCAAGAATTTAGAAATAATCGGCCATGCAATGGATTCAAATTGCCTGCAAAATCAACAAAAAATGCGTTCAAATCTTCAAGCGTTCTTCAATGCCGTTATCTATTGAAGTGCCTCCAGGATTCAAATAGCGTAGCCTCCGGGATTCAAATAGCGCGTGTCTCCGGGATTTAAACGGCGTAGCTTCCGTGATTCAAACGGCGTGATCTCCAACAACAAACGTCAAGCTCCGAAGCAATCAACTAAAAAGGCTTCAAGTTGCTTCAAGATCTTTAAAACCTGCAAAAAATGCCTTCAATGCCTTTAATTCTTCAAGATCTTCAAATGCCTTCAAAAGAGCTCTCAAATCTTCAAGCCTTCAAGTTGTCAAGCGTTCTTCAATGACTTCAAGCTCTCAAGTCTTCAAGTTGTTCTCAATGTATTTAAGGTGTGATTTGAAGAATGGAATTGAGGCCCTATTTATAGTGAAGTTTGTAACTAAATTCCCTCAACAAACTCCACTAATATTTATTAAATTAAATTAATTAATTATCTACTAAAATGAACCTTGCCAAAATCAAGTCTAGGTTCATTATTCTATCATCTAATTCAAATTCAAATTAAATTATAATTATCTAATTCAAATATAATAAAATCATATTATATTTAAATTACAATTATAATTATAATTCAATTATGAAATGGGCTTGGACCAATTAATTAATTAATTCAACAGCCCAAATCAAATTTATTTGGACTAATTAAATTAATTTAATATTCATAGCCCAATTAATTAAATTGGACCAATAATCAACCCTGAAATTGGGCTCGATAATGATTTAATCGGTCCACTTGTCGGCTTCAAATTTTCTGTGTCTACAAATTGTCCCCTCGAGACTTTCTTGGACATGCTACTCGAGAGCATACACTGCTTGAAAGTATGTAGTGCATGGAAGTCTCGAAACTATAAGGTCATTTCAACTCGTGCCACGGAGCCTTATGGGATATGAGGCAATTTCGACTCGTGCGGGGGAGCCTTGAAGTAATATGAGGCAGTTTTGACTCGTGCCGGGGAGTCTTGAAGTAATATGAGGCAGTTTTGACTCGTGCCGGGGAGTCTTGAAGTAATATGAGCGTTTTCAATTCACATAGAGGAAGCTTGCAGAATATTTCCTCCATCGCATATTGTGGTATAATGTGTTGAGGCACATTCTTCTCTAGCATATGGGTTGATTTGAGGAGTTTTCATCTTCACTCCTTGGTTAGTTGGAGTAATATGGAACCACTTCGGCACGTAATCCGCCAATGTGATTGGAACTCGTGCTTTCATATGGTGGCCGCAAGCCCTCCCATCAATAGAGCCCTTTAACATTCTCTTCTTGACCCACCTTTTCATAACTTGCTTAGATGGTCGTGTCGTAGCACAAACGTGATGTTGCTTAGCATGCTTAATACCAAGTCGAGTGCCATACTCGGGTTTGGTATCATAAGACTTGATGTTAAGAGGGAATATATACTTGTGTCGTTTCCCTTTCATCTTCACATTGTTCCTCTCAATGAATAGCGAAGTAGATTTACCGCATGAGATGGAAACTTGATTAGCGCTTGCTGTGGCATTTGCAAGTTCAATTCTCCCATCTCGAGCTAACTCCATTACTTTATCCTTAAAGATAAAGCAATTTTCAATTGGATGTCCGACAAGTCTGTGATACTTACAATAACTCGGATCATCCACCATTGATGCCTCGTGTGGTCGCCTCATTTCTGGAAAATCAACGAGACTGTGTTTCAATAGCTCATCAAACATATGTGGAACATCAGAATCCAAGAATGGATACTGCTTGTTTTGTCTTTCCCTGAAAGAAAGCCTTCTACTACCATGTAATGATCTAAAAGCATCCTTAGACTCACCAGTAACTTCAGTGAATATCCTAGCTGGTTGAATATTCACATGCATAGCGTCCATGCTTTCATATTTCTTAAAGGCCTTGCCGCCATTTTCAATGTCATCCTGACTCTTGCCCCCATTGTAGAAGCTTTGAATAGGTATGTTCTGTCCACCATTAGCTGTTATGCTTAACTCCATATCGTGGGCGCGACTAGATAATTCCTCAAAAGTCTTAGGCTTGAGCCCTTGGAGGATGTAAGAGAGCTCGAAGTGCATGCCTTGGATGCACATTTCAATCGCGGAGCTCTGTGATATCTTTTCCTTGCAATTCAAGCATAACTCCCTCCATCTTTCAATGTAAGCTGTCGAGCTTTCACCATTCCTTTGGCGAGTGGTGGTGAGTTCTAAGAAGCTGACGGTTCTTCTTGTGCTATAGAAGCGGGTCAAGAACTCGCGCTCCATGTCTTGCCAGCTATCAATGCAACTAGGCTCCAAGTCAGTGTACCAATTGAAGGCAGTACCCTTCAAAGAGCGGACGAACTGCTTGACAAGAAGATCTCCATACGTTCCAGCGTCGTTGCATGTTTCCACGAAGTGGGCAATGTGTTGTCTTGGATTGCCTTTCCCATCGAATTGTTGAAATGCTGGAGGTTGATATCCAATGGGCATCTTCAAATCCTCTATCCTTTGGGTGTAAGGCTTGGTGTAAGTGTATGAAGGTTTTTCCCCCTCGAGCTTTCCTTTGATAGCTCCCATGATGAACTCGTTAAGTTGATCTACAGGTATCATGCCCCCTGTGACTGGAATGCTCCTGTCCGAACTTGGTATGTGCGAAGTTGATTCCTCGTGCACTTTAGTTCGCCCAATGCAAGTTGGTGAGTGCGAGGCATCTTCTCCTTGAACCTCAGGTTGCTTCCCAGGAGCCCAGCTAGTTTCGCCATTCCTTGTGCTCTCGACCTTTTCAGCTAAGTCGTTGATTCTCTTTTCTTGGTTTTGAAGGAGGGTGGTGATCCCTTCAAGCGCCTTAGTGATGCTTGCAAGCTGGTCCTCTATAGTTGTCGCGCTTGTTGTCATAGCCGGCATGCCTGTATAGATGCGTGACCATTCTGGCACGACCTTCCACATGTTAGACGACGGCGAAGTCGGTGACGAGCCTCCGGTGTTAGCGTTTCCTTTTGGGGATGTTGGACTCCTACTATCATCAGCTCCTTTCAAAGATGTTGGATTCCCGCTATCGGCTGCTTTTTTCGGAGATGTTGGACTCTCGCTACCAGCTGCTCCTTTTGGGGTAACCGACTTCTCGCTATTATCCGCTCTTTCTGAGGTAGATGACTTCTCGCTATCAACTGCTCCTTCTGAAGAAGTCAGTGTCCCGCTGCGAGCTGCTCTTTTCGAAGATGGTGGACCTGCAACATAGATAGACTTCCTCGGGACGGTAGGGGCCGTTTCGAGTCTTTGAATCATACGTCGAACAATTGACTCAGGCTTCGGCGGTCGCATTCCTAAGCTCCTTGCACGGCTCCTGGTTAATGGTGTTTCGGTCTCTCGGCTAGCTTTAGAACCAGTTGTTGATGAAGACTTGGAACTAGCGGTTTGGGCATAAGACTTCTTGAACATCGAGCTTCTTGACGCCATTTCGATTGCTAGTAGAGTTGCTTGCTGATGTAGATCGATAGTGAAGAGATGAGAGGCAGAGTTGTCCCACTGGGCGTGCCAAAATCTGTAAACACAAAAAATATCGAAATTGTATATATTCACAAAATTTTGTGTACAGCGTGTGTATAATTCAATGCAGGTACAAAATCTCTGTGTAGTCCTCTGATTCTTCACTAACGTTGTCTACTGAAGTGCCTCCGGGATTCAAATAGCGTAGCCTCCGGGATTCAAATGGCGCGTGCCTCCGGGATTCAAACGGCGTAGCTTCCGGGGTTCAAGTGGCGTGGCTTCCAACAACGAGCGTCAAGAATTTAGAAATAATCGGCCATGCAATGGATTCAAATTGCCTGCAAAATCAACAAAAAATGCGTTCAAATCTTCAAGCGTTCTTCAATGCCGTTATCTATTGAAGTGCCTCCAGGATTCAAATAGCGTAGCCTCCGGGATTCAAATAGCGCGTGTCTCCGGGATTTAAACGGCGTAGCTTCCGTGATTCAAACGGCGTGATCTCCAACAACAAACGTCAAGCTCCGAAGCAATCAACTAAAAAGGCTTCAAGTTGCTTCAAGATCTTTAAAACCTGCAAAAAATGCCTTCAATGCCTTTAATTCTTCAAGATCTTCAAATGCCTTCAAAAGAGCTCTCAAATCTTCAAGCCTTCAAGTTGTCAAGCGTTCTTCAATGACTTCAAGCTCTCAAGTCTTCAAGTTGTTCTCAATGTATTTAAGGTGTGATTTGAAGAATGGAATTGAGGCCCTATTTATAGTGAAGTTTGTAACTAAATTCCCTCAACAAACTCCACTAATATTTATTAAATTAAATTAATTAATTATCTACTAAAATGAACCTTGCCAAAATCAAGTCTAGGTTCATTATTCTATCATCTAATTCAAATTCAAATTAAATTATAATTATCTAATTCAAATATAATAAAATCATATTATATTTAAATTATAATTATAATTATAATTCAATTATGAAATGGGCTTGGACCAATTAATGAATTAATTCAACAGCCCAAATCAAATTTATTTGGACTAATTAAATTAATTTAATATTCATAGCCCAATTAATTAAATTGGACCAATAATCAACCCTGAAATTGGGCTCGATAATGATTTAATCGGTCCACTTGTCGGCTTCAAATTTTCTGTGTCTACAATGCTATTACCGGAAATCGAACCTGATTTCTTCTTTAAGTGGGACGCGCATTTTTTTAACCAAAACGGCGTCGTTTTGCAACCGAATGCACCTTGGGTTGCACAACATAATTTGCGCAAAGCTCCATACTTCCGTTACAAATTCTTCATTTCGGTTCTGTATAGCTTTTTTGGGCCTGCAATGGTCTATATTTCAAGATGGGCTATTAATTGTCCGTCAACCAAAACTTTTAGACAGAGCCCATTCTACATAAAAGGGCCGTCAAGCCTTCCAGTTTCGACCCAAGTCACATCTTGAATATAATGCCGGGTTCTATATATATACCAGCAATTATATTGTGGACCATGGTTCAAAACCACAGACACTATAGTATATTTAAATTGTCACTGATTCATGTATTATTTTTATTATATTATCAAATGAAACTGCAATAAATTGAAATTAAACTGTAATTATGTTGAAATGAAACTACAGTGAGTTAGTGAATACAGAATGAAACTAAATAACAATTTTACATATTTGAATGTATATTATCCAGCGAAACTATAATTATATCAAAATGATACTATAATTGTGTTGAAATGAAACTACACTGCGTATTTGATGCATTGTAATTTGCCATATAAGGCGGGATTAGAAAGTCCTTTGCCAGTTAGAATTACAAGGAAGGTTTTATCCATACAAATCTTCAGATAGTAACTGCGAGTTTTCTTATTATCCAAAAAAGACTTCAAGGAGTGACAAAACATACTCATATATGCTCCCTTGTGGATTTTAATATAGTTGCATATTATTTTGATACCTTAAACTCGAGAAAGATTCGTGTCATCACATCTACATTATATAGGTAAATTGCGATAAAATACATTATATTTTATCAACTTTAACGGATTCCCAAGAAGATTTCGGTGGAATAGTTGAATCCAAAGAATGGACAAAGCGGCATGTTGTCACGATGATCATGTCCGTAATTCTGCATGCAATTAAGGAAGAAAAAAAAAAAAAAGCGGTCGTCGGTAACATAAACTATACCACAACTTGGAAGGATTAAATTAAATTATTAAATGTAATCTAGTATAGTTTAATTAAAAACAAGATAAACTTAATTATCCAGTCCTAGGCCAGTAGGACTAGATTTGAGATTACTAATAATGCAAGCTAGCCAAGACAAAGAGAACTCGGACAAAAATAAAATAAAATTAAGTAACAAGAAAAGCTTCACAGATCACGCACAACTGGCTTCACTGGCGGTGTATATATGTGATTGTCATTATCATATAATTAAAGATAGAGAAGATTATTTGAAGAAGTGGGTCGAGGTCGACTTCGTAGGTTGCCCGTTTTACAAGTTTTAGGAGATCGATGATTCTATCACATACAGTCTTTCACTACATCATTAATTGCACTATTCTTCTTCCAAAAGTCGAATCCCCAACCCTAAGGGTCTCTCACCCTCCAACTCGATAGACTATTTGAGAAGATGTAAATCACAGTGACTCAATGGTTCAGCGGACAGGACCAAATGCCGGTGCGCACAAGGAATCTGCTCACTTTGGACATAATTCCCACACTGCCGCCGCCAAGATTAATTGCACTATTCTTAAACATATATAAAGGATTCTTGCACTTTCGACTTCATCATTATCATCATCATCATATATTGTTGTGATTTAATCAATTTTTGTCTTATTAGACCTCTCGTCAAAAGGTTGGTGCGTGACAGAAAAGGATTATGAAAACTGTTAAGGTCGAATCACAATTTTATTATTTGACGGTATAAGATATTATGAGATATATTAGTTTTGTTTTTATTATAGTTGTTAATGCATGTTGTTGCTATTACGTTAGGTGTAGGACGCGGTTTCAAAGAAGTGGTACAGATAGAGCCAAGAATTAGGCATAATTTTTTGGTCATTCCCCTATACATATACTTATTAGCTAGGCCCCTAGTTCCTGAACTTAAGAAGCTACCTCTTCAAACTTGCATGTGCAACATACTATTGTGCTTGTTTCTAAGCCAGTAGATAAGAATTGACTTGCATGGAGACTAATTCTGAACGTGTATTTTAATTTTCCTGTACAAAGAATTTTTAATTTTAATTTGTTTTATTCACTAATGTGTTAATATATTGTAATACATTGTATGCGCGCTCATCATATTTAGAGATCTTTTTTTTGTCATATAGTATTTGGTATTCTCACCACTATAAGCTAGACTAACTCGAATTCAGCCATCGTCTTGGTTGCCGCGTTTGACTTTTACTCAACATGACACACACCTTCAAGAGTTAATCCTCAAACTTTAGCTTAGAGTTGTGTACGATATCCTGTATCTTTGTGACTACCAAATTAGTCCATATTCAACTCTAGTTTCATTCACAAATCGATTTTTGCTCTTACTCAGGGGAAGGCATGATTCAGAATTAAACTCTGTTACATGATGTATGCATACAAGACTACAAAGTTAATCATCAAATTAAACCTTATAGTTGCATTATCAGTTCACTTTTCAATTGTCTCAAACTATTAGATTTAATAGAAAACATTTTAATTGTAATGCTCTTATATCAAAGTTTTTGTATTAAACAGTGTGCAATAATCATTCATAAATTGACTGATTTCAATAATAACAAATTTTAAACAACGCTATTCAGAAAAAAAAACTATAATTGGAGCAATGGCAGTTCTAGAGAAACTAGCTAGTTAAACTGTTGACTCGATAATCATAAGGTTACAAGTTCGATTCACAACAAGAACAACCTATATATTAGCCTTCTTGGTTTGAGCTGCTAAGTATGAGCAACGTAGACTTACCCAATGTACATCTTTGAGAAGTGGCAGTGTGTTGAAATGGTCCAGTTCAAGCAAAAAGAATGATGAAGTTCATCGATTGAAGATGGTGATTACAAAGAGAAGATGAAAAAGGAGCTGTGACATTTTGTGATAGATGAAAGCCTAGGCGGGAAGCTCATTATATGAACATATACTGAAGACGGGAAGCCGTTATAACTAATTTTGGGAAAGGACTAAAAAGCCCCTGGCTGTTATAACTGTTTGACACCCTTCACTGTGCTGCCTTCACTGCCTTCTTTATTGATGGTGTTGGTGAGAGTTTTAGCTTGCTTCATCACCCCCCCCCCCCCCTTAAGCTGGAGCATGGAGGTCCTGCAAGCCCAGCTTAGCATGAAAACTATCAAACAAAGGTTTTGACAAAGCCTTTGTGAATCCATCTGCTGTCTGATTTTGAGAAGTGATGCTCAACAGTTTAAGGACTACTTCTTGAATCTTTTGTCTCACAACATGACAGTCAATTTCGATGTGTTTTGTACGTTCGTGAAACACATGATTTTCCCATATAGCAATAGCAGAACTGCTATCACAAAACAATGCCACAGGCTTGATTATTTCTACCCTCAAATCTGCCAGTAAGTACAGAAGTCATTGTAGCTCACAAGTTGTTGATGCCAAAGCCCTGTATTCTGCTTCTGAGGAGGATCTTGAAACAGTTACTTGCTTCTTGGTCTTCCATGAGATTAATGAATCTCCAAGATAGACACAATAACCCGTCAAGGACTTCCTAGATTCAATGCAAGTTGCCCAGTTTGAATCAGAGAAACCTTGTAGTTTAAGATAGTTGTTAGAAGAGTAAAAAATGCCTTTTCCAGGTGATCCTTTAAGGTATCTCAATACCCTATGACCTGCCATTAGGTGACTGTCCCTTGGTTTATCCACAAATTGGCTCAGCTGTTGAATTGAATATGTTATATCTGGCCTGGTGTTGGTTAGGTAGAGGAGCTTACCAACCAGCCTTCTATAATCCCCAGGATGCTCAAGGAGGTTGCCTTCATTGGAATTGAGTTTTTGGCCATAGACAGAAGGTGTTGGTGCAGGTTTTGCTTCTAAAAAACCATATTCTTGCAAGATTTCCAAGGTATATTTTCTTTGGCATAGGTTAATGCCCTTGGGGGTTCTAAAGGCTTCAATGCCTAAGAAGTAGTTCAGATTACCAAGATCTTTGATCTTAAAAGCATTATCCAGTAACTGTTTGAGAGCTTGGATTTGAGTGGAGTCTGTTCCTGCCACCAGAATATCATCCACATATATTAATAGGGCCATGAAAGAACTGCCTGTCTGTTTAGTAAACAAAGAAGGATCTGCTGAGGACTGAGAGAATCCCATGTTCTGCAAAGCTTTGGTTAATTTTGCATTCCATTTCCTAGAAGCTTGTTTCAGACCATACAATGATCTCATAAGTTTGCACACTTGATTTGGTTTGCTGTTCTGGAATCCTGGTGGTAAAACCATGTAAACCTTCTCTTCTAAATTACCATGAAGGAAAGCATTATTGATGTCTAGCTGCTCAATTGCCCAATTATTAGCAACAGCTACTGCCAGAAATATTCTGATTGTAGTCATCCTTGCTACAGGTGAAAAAGTTTCAATATAATCCACTCCTAGCTGTTGAGTGTATCCCTTGGCCACCAATCTAGCCTTGTATCTTTCTATGGACCCATTTGCTTTAAGTTTGACCTTATACACCCATTTGCAACCAATTGGAGTCTTTCCTGCTGGCAGTTCTGTCAAGGTCCATGTATTATTATGAACCAAGGCTTCTATCTCAGCTTCCATGACCTGCCTCCATTCTGCACTCTTGATGGCCTCTTTATAAGACTGAGGCTCATGTACAGAGGCTATGGAAGAAGCACAAATCTTATGACTGGGATGTAAGTTGTCATAGGATATGACTTTCTCAAGAGGATGTGGAGATGTTCTGAAAATGTCCTTGTGTATCAATTCTGACTGGCATAAGTAGTCTTGGAACTTAAGAGGAGGAACCCTTTCTCTTGTTGATCTTCTAGGTTGTGGCTGATCAACATGATCCATAGGTAAGAGAACCTCAAGCTGCAATGATTCATTAGAGTCCCTATCATGAGAATAATGTTCAGCAGTTTCCCTGGGATGACTTCCAGTGTTTGACTGATCAGATGAGCCTAAGTAGTGATCATAGGGTTGGTTTCTTCAATGATGTGACTATGGTCTTCCACAGTAATCTGTCTATCCACCTGTTCCAGACTAGTGGTGTCCATTCTAGTAGAGATGGGAACCAGAGGCAATGGGGGATTGAACATCTCTGATATACCCTCATCATTATTTCTTGAATCAGCAGTGTTGCAAGGAAAAATATGTTCATAGAAAGTAACATCTCTGGATACAAAGGTGACTTTGTTATCCAAATCATGTAAAAGGTATCCCTTCACAGCAGCAGGAAAACCCAGGAAGATACCTTTTCTAGCCCTTGACTGCATCTTGTTTCTACTATGTGATGGTGTAGCAGCAAAGCATAGGCATCCAAAAGCCCTTAGCTGATTATAATCAACCTCCTTATTAAATAAGACCTGAAAAGGGGAACTGCCAAGGAGAACCTCAGTTGGTAACCTATTGATCAAATATGATGAATGTAGGACACAATGACCCCAGAACTCATATGATAAACCAGCCTGAAATTTCAAGGCTCTGGCAGTGTTAAGAATGTGCTGATGCTTTCTCTCAGCCACCCCATTCTGTTGGGGAGTATAGGCACAAAACCTCTGATGGATGATGCCCTTCTCTTTAAACAAGTTATCCAACATGAATTCACCTCCATTATCTGTCCTGACCATTTTGATTCTGGCTGTGAACTGAGTCCAGACATAATTGTAGAAGTTCTGGAAGACAGCTCTCACTTCTGACTTATGCTTCATCAAATGTAACCATGTGAACCTACTATGGTCATCCACAATGGTTAAAAAATAATGGCTTCCTTGTAGAGATGGCACAGCAAAGGGCCCCCAAACATCCATGTGTAGCAAATCAAAAGGCCTTTCAGCTTTGCTCATACTAACAGGAAAGCTGGACCTCTTATGTTTAGCAAAATGACAAATGTCACACACAAGAGCAGGAGATTTATGAAGGGAAACAATTTTTATTCCTTTCAACAAATGTAACTTGTTCACAGGATAGTGCACTAATCTATTGTGCCACAATTCTATGGAAAGATTGTTACAAAAAGATGTTGACAAATTGCTGGGAGGGCAAGTGTTCTTCCTGAAAGGGGGGTTGGTAAGCAGGTACAAGCCATCTCTTTCCCTAGCAAAACCATCCACTATTCCATGCTGCCCCTGAAGCACACAAGAGTCAGCCCTCACAACAATCTCATAATTGGACTGCCTTGTTAGCTTACTTGCAGAGATGATAGGTGAAAGCTGGGATGAACAACACATTATTCAACACAAGATCTATGTGCAATTTGACTTGTCCTATGTGTGTGACTTCCACATTCTCTCCATTTGGCAGCTTAACAAGAACTCCACACACATTATAATAATCATCAAAATAATCCAAAGAACACACAATGTGATCAGTTGCACCTGAATCTACTATCCAAACATCAGGTGAATTTAGCACAGTATTAGCAAAGAGATTAGAAATAGACCTGCCTTTGTTGCCTTCATCCCAATTCTTGAAGTCTGATCTGAGACCAGTGCTATTTATTGCCATAGCTGCACTAGTTGAAGCATGTCCAGGCTGGTTTTGTCCTTGCAAAAGAGTCAGAAGTTTCTGAAACTGCTCAACAGACAGCCCTACTTCCCCAATCTGATTCACAGAGGCATTGTGAGACTGTTGACTGTCCTGATTGTGTTTATTATTGGATTTAAACCCTGGAACCCACCCAGGGGGGTATCCATGTTTCTTATAACATTTCTCAATTGTGTGTCCCACCATTCCACAGTAAGTGCATTTAGGCACACTTCTTCCTGAACTACCATTAAACTTCTTCTTGTTATTTGAAGTTGCTAGTGCCACCATGACCTGTTCTTCTGTCTCTTGCTGATTATTCATCATTGCATTTGCCTGAACTAGATCAGTGCTCTTGGTGTTAGTTGAGCTCTTGAGCTTCCTCTCCATTTTCAAAGTCATGTTCAAGACTTTTTCTATAGATGGCATAGGGTCCATAACCAGGATTCCAGATTTGATGTTCTCATAGTCCTCATTCAGACCTTCTAAGAACCTGATAATCTGATCTTCCTCTTTCTCTTTCTGGATTTTGCTAACAAGATTACAGCAGCCTTTTGGTATACATTCACAAGCAGGAATAGGCCACATAGCATTCAATTGCACCCATAAACTGTTACTTTTAGTGAAATACTCATTTATGGATAGGTTACCTTGTGAGCAACGGTAGATCTCGTTCTGCAACTCAGCGATTCTATGAGGATCAACCTGGGAATATCTCTTCCTGAGAGCGTTCCAAATATCCGCAGCATCTTCCAAATAAAGGACTCCTTCTGCGATGGTAGGATTCAGGGACTTATAAATCCAGGAGCAGACGATATTATTACATCGCCTCCAAATTGGATACTTAGGATCTGTTTCAGCCGGTTTCACGATGCTTCCATCCACAAAACCTAGCTTATTTTTGACTTCTAATGCTATTTTCATCGAGCGAATCCAGGAAGCATAGTTAACTTCTGAGAGAGGTGGGGAGACTAGAACCAAATTTGGATTCTCAGTCACATGTATGTAGTACGGATCCTCCAATTCATCAGTGCGCTGAACTAGATTTGGATTCGTTGAACTCTGGATCGGTGGACCTCCTCCTTGCTGTCCAGACGAACTCCCTGCATCGTTTTCAGCCATTACCGCTGCGGCATAGCTTCGATGCAGCTCTGATACCATGTTGAAATGGTTCAGTTCAAGCAAAAAGAATGATGAAGTTCATCGATTGAAGATGGTGATTACAGAGAGAAGATGAAAAAGGAGCTGTGACATTTTGTGATGGATGAAAGCCTAGGTGGGAAGCTCATTATATGAACATACACTGAAGACTGGAAGCCGTTATAACTAATTTTGGGAAAGGACTAAAAAGCTCCTGGCCGTTATAACTGTTTGACACCCTTCACTGTGCTGCCTTCACTGCCTTCTTTATTGATGGTGTTGGTGAGAGTTTTAGCTTGCTTCATCACAGTGGACAAACAACTATCATAGTGACTCTTATGATACCGTGAGATGAGTCGAGTCAAGAAACATGAATAAAGTGTTTGTTGCATATAAGTAAAATTGTAATACTTTTAAAATTACATTTTTTTTCAAAATATTACACTTTTCTAGTAACAAACACTTTATTCCTTATTAGCAAGTAGTACATTTTCTTCTTGACCTGACCCGTGTCACGAACAAAAATTTGTGAAACAGTTTCACACAAGCTGTTTCACAAGTTTTTGCATTTAAGTAATTAATTTAATGAGGTATAGTAGGAAGTATATATGTGAGTCTTTAACGAACCACAAGTTGGATGGATATGATATAAGTTGAAAGATGTCAGCATCCAATAGCCCAGAGCCATCAGTTGGGTATGTATATATGGTGGTGGATGGCAAGCCAAAGATGAAAAGGTTGTCATTTGCGCCGTCATGTCTACATAGGAGGAAGCCACCACCTTCCTTGTTCCTAATCTTCCCGTAGCATATACCTCAATCAATCAATCAAAATTCTATTCTTAAACCCCATTCTACCCAATACAATAGAATATAATAAAGATAAATACAAAAGAAATTGCACTAATCTCCATTTTTGACCATTCTTTTTTGGCAAGAATCTTTGTCTAGAACACTGCCAAGTGACCTGCCAATCGTTACGTCCTCCTTCATTATATATATAATTTGATAGGTTGTGATTATCCTCACCAAAAGAGGGATGAAATTGATGAAGAAAACGACTCCATGCTTCAATACCTTTCTTTAGTTTTATTCTTTTTCCAAGTTAAATATCTATCTTCCAATCACTGAATTATGTGGTGCTTATTCCCCTAAGCATTACTTTCTTTACAAATAAATTATAATATATATTACACATGTCATGAGACACGTTTGATAGTTGTCCTGAATTGAAAGACAACTTTAACATTTTACATTAATTTTTTATTACTTGTGAATTGACATGATGTGATCAAATTAGGTGAGAGGATTAATACTCGCTGCAATTTTTTTGTTTTTAAATTTGTAAAAAAATTTTGGGTACGAAAAAAAAAATTATATATATAGACGATACAAAGTGAGAATTGCAACAAATCAATCACAAAATTAATTTTGAGCAAAAAAAAAGGAAGAAAAAAGACCTCTGACACTACCTTTAATGGAATTCTTTTCCTTCTACTGTATGTTAATCATATCAACAGCAATAGATCAATAATACAATGCTACATCACATGTGGTGATCTGCAGTGACACGCACAACGTTGTTACTTCTTGGTTGGAAAAAGAGTTCAATGATCCCACGCCATAATGTATTTATTGTACGCGTGATATAAAAAAAAAAAAATAGAAGTTAAAATTTTGACACTATTATATCAATAACGCGATCTGTCAACATATAAATCTAGAAGTATTTCAAAGAACTATTTAAAAAATAAATGTCTATATATCATATGTTATCAATCATACTGCATAGAAATTAGCATTTGATAGATGTGACTAATCCAGCAAACGAGTCCCTACCAATGAGCACGTGAATGGCAAAGATTAAATGATCAACCCCACCCGTAGCCTACTATACCTACCAATTTTGTCAATAGTCACATTCGAGTCGCTCTCGCTTATCACTTTCCTGTAGCCCCTAGCCTAACTCAATGATAGTGCATGAAGAATTGCCCACAATTATTCTGTTATCAAAACAACATATATATTTTCATTTTTGCTTCTTATATTGAAAAATTAGATAAATAATATTAAATGGATTGAAGATAAAGTGACATTCTAGAAATGAAAATACCTAAGTTTGTCATTAATTTGTGAGTAGGCATCGATCCATGCATACATATATTATATATATGGATACGCTTGCAAGTTATAAAAGCAATATTATTGGATAAACTATCTATTTCTATAACACAAAAGAAAAATTCAATCTGCATGTATATCTACATTGGATTTTGAGCTTAGACAGTTGGAATCGTTGCCAACTTCTACTGTGCAGACCAATAATAGTCAATATAATGATCTAAAAGCATATGTGATGAAGTCCATATATATCCAGAACAATCTTTCTGACATCCAATATATAACATACCTTTATCGGCGGCTCCTCTATCTCCAGCATTCATTGTGAGGTGAATTTTTTATTATTTTTAATTTTTTGACGATTCATCTTTTAACTAAATACGTCTTTTATTAGATTTGAGAAGATCTAAAGCTGATTCTTTTTTTTTTTTTTTTTTTTTGAGATTCTAAAACTTTTTATTTGATTACTAATTATCTTTAGATTGTACCTAATCCCACCACGATTATGTAATTTTAAAAAAAAAAATACTTTATTGTCATGCGTGCATGAAAAATATTAGACAAATGGGTATGTGTGATCTTTAATTCAAAAGATGATGATGACTTGATACGTTGTAACCTTCAAAATTCCCCTAATGATCCATTTTACATGTGGACTTTGGTATTTGTAATTGGTGTTTTAGTTGAAAAGAGACGTGTAATAAGAAAAGACTACAATTTGCCGTTCACAAGTGGTTCGTTGTTGCCCCCTATAATACAAGGCAACCTATAAAAAGGGTTACTTTGTGCTTGATAGTTGATAAAGTCGAGAGAGAGACATGGATAGACTATAGTAAGAGTCACATAGTGAAAATATCTTAAGAGTTGGTGCGTTGTGATACGATCCAACATTGTCTCTGCTCAATATTATAATGTGTTACTACTTAAACTTGAAGAGGTTACACATTCCACAACTTATTAGACCGACCTTTTAAAAATGAACTCTCTCTTTAAATTTAACTAACCATAAATAACAAAAAAAAAAAAAAAAAAAAACTAATCAATTATTGTAATCTCAATTAAGGTTTATCATTATCCTTCCATACAAATTATTATATTATTACTCCGTAAATTATTAATGAAGTTGTACATTTATTACCTCATTTCGTGCATGGGTGCTTGCTTTCGTGGGCGCTTATGCATGGAGAGAGTGTATGTCAGTATGTGATTTGCATCAACAATATGTTAATCATGGGCGGTCCACGTACGTTGAATATAAATATATGTCGACAATGTATATATATGCAATTATATGAATATTGGTGGGGCTGATGACTTCAAAATTTCCAGTCGTTGATTGGCACCCGTGTATAAATTTGACATTAATGATGAATATGATCTTAGGTTTCAGAATAAATTACTTCAATTGGTATGGTTTCATACATTATATATATTCCCCCCTATGCCTGCTAGACATATGTTGCTTTTATATATACAAAGTAATTATTAATATTATTATAGTAATTAATACAACGTTGAACGGCTGCCATGATCGATCAGATTCATGTTTTCTTTCTATTAATTGCTACATTTGAATTCAGCACCCAATGCCGCAGCCAAAATCATACATGTTCATATTTCTTTCAATTCATTAATTAATTAATCACTAATTTCGGATGCTCATATAGTGTGCAGCAGCATGGCAGCTGCAAATTATACCATGGATCAGGGTTTACCTTACATTGTAGATCCTAGTTCAAAAATAACCTTCGAATTGTATGATATTTTGTATTTGCAGTTGATAGTTTCTGTATTTGTAGTTATCATATTATGTGTCAACAATTATCAAGTCAGATTATGTATCTATAGTTGACAACTTGACACATTCTGTACTTGCCGTTAATAATTTTTGTACTTGTAGCTATCATATTATGTGTCAATAATTATGAAGTTATTTGTTGAGTTTACATGTACATAAATTGGTAGGTACAGAATTTTTGTATCAGGGTTCACAATGCAATATGAACCCTGTTTCATTGTATAACAATTACATAGCAGCAGCAGCCTGCAGTATGTCTTAGGAGTTGAATTTTGTGTTTGTTTATTTTACGTTGTGGCACGTAAATGTTGTCAGTCAAACTTATAAATGAAGTTAATTGCCCAAATACATCTCATTTTGACTGTGGAATTGAAATTAATGTTTGTATCCATTCGTGGGATTTCAGATATTACAGCTGCTTTCAAACCACGACGTTATATCACTTTGAACTCGATCTCAAGTATATAATTTTTTTAAAAAATTTTAATTTGACCCATTTGGTCTTCAGTTTTTTATATAAATTGATCATACTTTATTCAGAATAAAATTTGAAATGTTTCAAGTTTCAACAAAGTTCACTCTTTTATTATTTATTTACAAGTAAGCACGCTGAACTGTATGTGCGTTCTGGGTCAAGCACGCCTTATAACTATAACAGATATATAAAAGATCACAAGGAGATAAACTAGTCTAGATTGCTCATAGCTAATCAACCCAACCAAATAAAAAAGTCCAATAAACAGCTCTTACGAAGAGTCGAACTTGAAATTTTATGGTTATTAAACCAGATGTCCAATCAACATGGTTGGGGTTGCCCACAAATGTACGCTTTTAATTTATTATTATTTTTTTATTTATGAAGGTATGGTGTTTCGATCGGATTTAGTTAATTTGGAAAAGTTGATAAATGAGAAGTGACTAAATAGATATATAATTATATAGTCAAGAAAGTACTAAAAGTATAAATACCCATTATATGTACTTGAGTGACAAAAAGTGGTATTAACTCTTCAAACCCGGCCCCTAAAAAATATCAATTTGAAACCCAAAAAAAAAAAAAAAAAAAAAAGAGAGAGAGAGAAATTTTTTTTTGGATATTTTAATGGGACAAATTATTTTATCTACAAAGAATATATGATTTTTTTTTTTGAAATAAGAATATATGATCTTTTAAGTAAAAATATTAGTAATGAATGGCATGTGAACTATGGACAATCCTTCATGGTGTTATCAGGGAGTTAGAGGACTTCATATGGCGTAACTCGATCGACTAATCGAGAGTGACTCAAATGTACAATTCATAAAGTTACCAATAGTGGATTATAGAGTGATCATCACTTTCACTTGGTTGGGGCAATACTCGATTTGTTGAGGCAAAAATAGGTTCGTTCCATTAAATATATTCACTAGGAAGCAAATATGTGCGTTGATTGAATTTCTTTTAATTTGGAGAGTTTTATTCTTGGCCCGAAATTTTTTTAATATCTTCCCAATGAGAATTGTTCTTTAATTTTTATAACAAAGATCAATTCTAATTTCTAAATCAGTCACATATGTATTAAACTAAGTCAACAAAATAAAATTGTTATTAATAAAATATACTAAAATATAAACGATTTAAATTGTGGACTTTATTAAAGCATATATACGTGTACGGATGTGACATAATAAGGTTTTTATATATTATAATAATGCTGCTTTTTCCCCGTTGCTGAGAGAAAAAAAAAACATAATTATAAATATATTTTTTTTATTAAAAAAAAAAAAAAAAGAGAAAAGGATTGTTAGATGATCTGCCACGTTAACATTTAATTTTGGTAAAATAATGTTACGTGTCACGTCAAGTTATGGATACAAAGAATCTATGCGGTAGTTATAGGGAAAATGAAGTCAGAAAGCAAGAAGAGAATGAGATTCTTTCATATATATTCAATTATTAACAAATATAATGAATATCAAAATGCATGGTTGATATAATGAAAAGCGCTTTTATACTACTACTTGCTGGCCGACACGGACACCTAGCTAGGAGTTCAATCCTAGCTAGTTTTTGCAACTTTTTTTTTTTTTTTTTTTTTTTTTTTTTTTTTTAAGTAGAAGATAAAGGTTGATCTGATGTGTCTAAGTTTATCATCTTATCACAAAGTGTGAATGTGAAATGTAGTGATGGTTGTTACAGAAGTATAAAGAAATATTGGACGGCGGCTTGCAGGGTCGAGTTCAATATAGCGTGGATTGCTATGCAAGTATATAAGTTTTGGTCTAGTGCATGCTAAGCGATTCATATCTTGACAAATAGTATTATGGGTTCGAATCTCATTGAAAACGTGTTGTGCTTGGAGCTCCTTGGTCTGGACAAGAAATCACTGTAGTGATTACTACAGTGTTAGGTTGAGCCCAGCACGAGCTAGCTCAAAGGGTGACAAATCAGCCTTTGGCCCAATTAAACTATGCATGTCAGTGTGATAGACTAGCTCATTGTATTAGACTTCGGTATGTGTTAATTTTTTTATTATAGTAAAATGTGTACCATGTGGTATGGGTTTTTCCTACTTATTCCATATAGGTTGACCAATTTACGAATGGATAATGAATACAATATTATAACATTTAACACACAATTAAAAAAAATTAGTTGAAATCACATTTTCATTAACATTATACTAAGCCATATATATATTATGGATGGTGCAACAGAAAAGAAAAAAAAAAAAAAAAAAAAGAAAAGAATATATAATGGATGAATGGCATGCTAATTAAGCTAGTCCATGCCTTTTCAAGTTATCCAAAAGCCCATACTTTTTGACATTTAATTTGCGGCCGTTGGAACTCATCCAACCGAAAGATCGAATCTCTTAATCTTTCAGAAAAATTTATGGTCTGTGCCGCATGTTTATCCAAATTCATACACATACACACACACACACACACACACACACACATATATATATATATATATATATATATATATATATATATATATATATATACACACACACACTGTAATTATGTTTATCAGAATATTTTGATTTACTATACATTGCCGCCCACAACACTGCTGCACTGTAATTGAGTTCCAAATACGACAAGATAGACAAGTACGTGTTACACAATAATAAAGGTGGGCAACTCTGACAAGTTAATATGTTGTTGACTTGATAACCATAATGCTACAAGTTCTTTGACTTTCAGCCGAGCTTTTTAGTTTGAGCTGGTGTGGACACTCTAAGTTGATTTACTTCATTGTGATCATTTACTTTGCTGATTAAGGTCACAACTAACAAGACGGAGTTTATTCCGTGCACACTCGGAGAGTTACAGAATAATGATTAAGTTTAATGATGTTGTAATTATGCAATTTAGGTTGTCTCCTGGAAAGGGTTTTTGTTCCCTAGCTGGGTTCATCCTAAAAGTGGGGCCAAGCTAGCATGCAAGTTGACATTTGCGATCCAGACTGCGTCGATCTGATCAGCTTTTCATGTCAAATTTTGCTTTTAGTAAAGTGGTCGGGGAGGAGATATGATGATGAGATGTCATGGAAAAAGTTTTTTCTTTTTTTTTTTAGTACAGTCAACATTTAACGTTAATCGTCTGCGTGAATTTTGGCATCTTATTCTCTGAATATGTTGCTTAATTGGAGCCGTAGGGGTGGCATCATACTTGCTATGGCGCACCCCATTTTCATGCTTTTTCCATGCCCACACCCCTCATATAGTCATATGCCATGCTTTTGTTCTTTGCCCTCGTTTTCGTATCTATCCTTTGACTATTTAATGTAAGTTGCATGTATATCGCTGCTGCTGTCTTGTCGTTAATTCTGGCATGGTTTTTCTAGCGGGGGTTAAAAAACTAAGGGTAAACTCTTGGGGTGTAGGGGACTATTATATAATTTCGCATTATCTCTTCCAAAGGTTGTGAATAATACACATAATCAAAAATTTAAATTGATAGTTGGATTGCATATTTATGCTTGTCTGGTGCCATCATAGTGGAAGGTCGACTCAAGAAACGACTATTTAAAGGTGTTTGATAAGATCTAGAATATGAGTAATCATAAATTGAACAGGTTACATGGTTTTCACAATAAATTATAGAGTGATATATTTAAACGGAATAGTTTTTGAAATTTTTCATTGAATTGACTAATCAATTATAGTAAACATAATTTTAGATCTATTCACTGTATAAAATTTGGAAGAGTTCAATGGTCGGACGCACGGACCTATAAGGACAAAGGAACCAATTAAAATTGTAATTTCAAAATAATAATAATAATAATTAAAATTAAAGGAAATTTTTGATTTTGTTACATATTTTGATTATTCAAATTAACAAATTGGTATTTCGTATGAATTTTTTTAATTGGGGTTGGATGTACGCGGCGTGTATCCACCTGTACAGAGAGTGATGAACTTGGTAAACCGTTAGCATTGTCGCTAATCAAGTGCGTAACCTTTACGTAATCATGTTCTATTATTCTATTAATCATTAATCTCTACAATAATCTAATTTAAACCCACACAGTCACACAAGCTTTTCGAAACAAAACATCATTAAATTAAACTAAATACAAAGTCGAAGAAATAAACATTTTGACTTATGGCTTTCCGAGCATAGAAAGGTCAACGACCTATACTATGTATTATGTAACCCCTACGAATTTATATAATTTCAGTTTTTATAAAAAATGGCCTTGACCGTACCCATCCAGCTACACACACTGGATACAGCCTAGTTCATCTGATCTGTTTGTTTAATTAACTTTGGAAATATAATTTTAATCATCACTACCCTCTTGTTAATGTAGTTAATTAAGGTGGATAATCCTAAATTAATTAAAATAATATTCACATATATGCCTTCTCAAGATAACTAACAATTGTTTAGTAGATTGAATAACATATTAGTATCAACTTGTTTTGTTACGTTAATCTTAATTAATCTACTACTTGTCTACTTGTAGCATTAATGACCTTCCTAGCGAGCCAATCTATCATGGTTAGTAACATGCTTAAGTCCTAATTGTCCAATTGCTTGGATTCAATTAATCCTTAAGTGTGTGTGTATATATATATAATCACGTACACTTTGTTCTTGTTGAATCTTGCTCAACAAAACAACCTAGGATTAGAGTCTCAGAGTGTATATGTCTCAACTTTGAAATAGAGAAGCTCATACTATGTACAAATATTAGTGTTACAACGTTATTGTCGATCTTCAGGTGGTTTTATTTCATGAATATATTGTAAATGGACCTGGTACGGATCAACCCAAAGGAAGTCGGACTCAACTAGCTGTGGGGTTTCGGATTCGAGCCCGACTGACCCCGGCGCTCGCCGCCTAGGCCAAGCCCAGTGCTCGCCACCGTGCTCGGCCGGGTGCTTGGTCTTCGGCTAGTGCGGTGCGGGGTACGTGCGGTTCATTGCGGTAGTAACCGGCCTCCCGCCCCTTTTTTGCGGTGCGGTTATGAGTTGTTTAGTATAAAAACACCCATCTTTGTTTTGTTAGGACATCATTATTCCAATCTCTTGTAATAGTCGGACACAATTCATTAATACAAACTTTGTTTCCGTGAGTAGTGATTCATTGTCTTTTCCATTACATTACCCTTGCCTTCATCCCTTATTATTTATCATTTGATTATTGGGTTATTTGAGTCGTGCACCTCGATCAATATAATCCATCATTATTATATAAATTTTTTGTCTGATCTGGAATACATTAATTTGGGTTTAGAGATGTATATTATGCTTTGCATGGATTTAATTAACTCTATTCATTATATTTTTATATGGTCTTGACAGGAGGCGCCGATGATGCATGGCAGATATGTCGTGATACATGGCTGACTTTAAGAATCTTGTCTGTGTGTAATGGGATGCTGCTGATCAAGCTGAGGTGCACAATAATTTTAAGGTTTATTATGATTTTTTTTTTTTTTGAAACATGCATTTGTTATTCTGTTTACATCAGACTAATCTTAAGTCGGCAAAACCTGTTCCAAACTGTCAATAGTTACTAAAGTTCTCATATAATTTAGAGTTTTTCTTCTTCTTTTATTCAAAATTAAATACAATTATTTAAAGTTGACTAATATAAAAGTAATAAGGAAAATAGTATCAACAAACTTGTCTAACATTTTATTGCTCGAGGCGATTAGGTTCCGTTCATCTAAATCCTGCGTCATTCACATGTAGTCCGCAAGCAAATGATAATAATTAGGAGATTTTGATAATTATATTATATTGTTGGCTTTCAGAATTCAACTCTTTAGGTTGTGATTATTTGTTAATTAAATAAATAATTAAGGCCACTGATCTCTAGCAAAGGCTGGTGTACGAAGAATCCTATCAAGGGACATAATTATTAAAAGATAACATTGTTATTTAAGAAAATATTTGAATCTATTCGAGCACGATCGATATATCATGAATGTGTGATTTAATTTGCTTTTAATTAATTATCGTTTCAAATATATAAATACAACCCTTTAATATATTTTTTTATAACAATTTTAATTTCGTACGGAGTATAATAAGTAATAAGCTAGCAAAATACGATGTAGTAATTTATTAATTATATACGTTGACTTACTCTGTCGGCTTCTCAACGCCGCATATATATATCTAGAATTGGCCGGCAAAACTCTCTCTCTCTCTCTCTCTAGATTAATTCCTATACAATTAACACAACTTGCTTTTTTTTTTTTTTTTTTTTTTGAATGCTAACTTGCTTGTTTAGTTTAATTGATTAGTGAATTAATAAAATCATGTTGGCTTAGTTGGTTATAAGTATTAGTGTCCGTACGGGCTTAACTCAATGATTCGGTAGGTCGTATTGGGGAGAAGTATTAGCTATTATACTTATATATATACGTGGAGATTAGATGAGAAACGGAAATATCATATCAGAGTAATTTTGTGTGTTAGAAAATATTTTTACAGTTTTGATTCTGGTAAAAGTAAGTATTGTGAGTTTTTAATTATCTTCTCGATGGACAATATATTTTTATAGCCTAAGGTGTAGTAATCATGAATGCAGCAGGTACAATAATGCATGCGCAGGCCTGGGGATGTAAGTCATTTGATTTTATTTTTTATTTTTATTTATTTATTTATTTTTAATACTTATGTGATTTCAGTTTTGCCAGACTAATTCTATGTCCACGGAACCCCACACTTATAGCTACTGCAGAGGTAAATCACAAGTCGCGCAATCATTCCACCGGTTGGACCCTAGTCTTCATGTGTGCACAAGGTTGCCACCTTCAATCGTAACATCAAGTTTCACTACTGAAAATTATTGAATTTTCGACCATCTGAAAGTGATCTTAAATCAAGTCGAAAGTAAAAAGTGGTCGAAAATAGCAATAAAGGTTTTTCCGATCTGGATACCAAAAGTGGTCGGAACAAGGCTTTCGACTTGATTTAAGATCACTTTCAGGTGATCGAAAATTCCATAATTTCCAGTAGTGTTTGGCGACGAACCACTACGCTAAGCCCCTATGTGGTAAGTGATTGTATTGATATATATGTGGTTTATTGACGTCCAAATTGAAATTAATGCTAATTGTTAAACACATTACAATCTTTAATTACACGTTAAGCCACTCATTTTCAAGAGATCATTACTTTAAAAATGGAGAACCAATAACGTAAGACTGACTAGATTCGATCAGATTCCGCCTCTTGTGTGCCAAGGTGATAGATGAATTATTTTTCCAGTTCATCATCGTAGCTGGAATGCTGATTCTTGATTCTTTGGAACGTTTAAAGGGATCTCAGCCTTTGGGAAAACCTAGGGCTAAATATTCCTCGGAGAAATATATTGTCAGTGCACATTTTACGTGTGTGTATGTATATATATTATTGGTACGATATATATCAGTGTCGTATGAATATGTTAATGGATCGGAGGTCCTATGGGATTGGCTTTGAATCTCTTTGTACGTTGAAAAGAAGATACCAATCCCTTAAAAATGGTTATTAATGGGATTTTGATCATCGTATGTTGTAACGCAAACCTTTTAATATTCATGCATGAAGTCTGCAGGCCAGGCAGACATTGAACCACAAAAACGATTTTTTGGCCTAGTTAATAATTGTCTAGCTGCATTAAAATAAATAATTAATCAACACATTTATTATTATCTTTGATGTGTGCGTCGTTTCCTTAACATTATCTTGTTTTAGTAGTATCTTACAAGTTACGAAGGTCAAACTCCACCTAAATTAGTCAGACAGTTGACATGGTAATTATAAGGTTTCAAATTCCACTCTCTATGAGCATACTTTCTTTGTTGTTCTTATGAGCATACTTTCTTGTAGCGGGGCTAGGAACATATTTAAGGCTGGTAGCGGGTAGTAATGTTTTAAAAAAATTATACAATATAATATATATTGAACAGATTACAAAGCAGGATTCACTGTATCCAAATCACACATTTTAAATAGAGGCGGATATGAGTTTTTTTTATTATAAGATTACTGGGTTATTTAGTTGATCTACCTATTATTATTATTATTGGAGGGGCCTTTGTATGACGTACGCAACAAAACCAAACATCTTGGTTTAGGAAAATACATTAATTCCCTGATAATGAATTGAAGTCAAATGATAAGAATATGAATTAATTACACCTTAAATCGGTAGAAGCTTAGAAGTCATCTCTGGCCATAACTATTTTATTATTCTTTTGTGGGTTTGTGACTTTGTGTCGGTATTTTTTAATTTACAGAATCTTTGGCTTTCAGTGTAAATATGCCAACGAAGTTACTGTAGCAATTTTTGCATTTCTTTCTGAGGAGTTCATGTACTAACATATGTATTGTATACACAATTGATATTGACAATTGGCAACTACCTTTACCACAAAATAAAGAGTACTATGTATAATATTAAATGAGATTCGAACACTTGATTAAAAGTTTTGACACTAAGATGTTGCCATTTGGACAAGGAAACAATGATGTATGTTTGCATTGTATGGAGTAATTAATTATATTAAACTTGACACATAAATAAATTGCTTGGTTACATAACTAAACACAAAGTACTTTTAATAATAATAATAATAATAATAATAATAATAATAATAATAATAATTAAGTAACCACATCAAATCAGAGTACAAAAACATAAAAATAGTAGAACAAACCCCAACACTTCAAAAGGGTGATCGGGTAATTGGTCAGAGTACAAAAACATACAAATAGTAAAACAAACCACAATACTTCGAAAGGGTGGTCGAGTTGGTATGGTAGTTGTCTAATGCATACCCTCTGGTATTATGGTCATGGTTTGCTAGTTGTTAGGTTTGTTAACATATGGCATCCATTGAGGCACTCAAGTCAGTCATGACACGTGTAAAGTATTGATGTGATGACTGGTAAAGTGATAGCAAAGTTGACTTCTCTAGTAGTGATAGTTGAAAATTTCACTGATATCTAGGTCAAAAAGTGAATTAGTATCAAAGTAGGAAGAAACCACAAACATACGATATCCAATTATTGAGTACGTAGGACTATCCTATAACCTTATCACTAGTCATTCACTTCCTATGGTGCAAGGATTCTCAGCATAAGTAGACAATGAAAATCAGCTCGAACCTGAAAAATACTGAGACTATGAAGAAACCACAAGTTTGACTAGTATCCAAATGATATATATATATATATATATATATATATATATATATATATATATATATATATATATATATATAGGGACGGAGGGAGAAGGGGGGCAGGGGGCGGCTGCCCCCCTTCACCCCACCCCCACCCCACCCCCACCCCATATATAGTATTTGTATGTATATATGTATATATAGTACATGTTTTAGTATTAGTATAAAAAAAAACTATAAAATGTTAAAAAGAAGTGAGTTAGTGTAAGTGGTAGAGCACATATTTGGTAATAATGAGGTTAAGGGTTCCAATCTTAGCATCAACATAATTTTAAAATTCTTTTTTAATATTACACACACACACTCTATAATAAGACGTGTAATTTATAATGTGTTTTCTATTCAAATTATTTTATTAATTATGTTTCATATTCTGTTATGAGTATTTTTATAAAGTTTCGATGTGTTTTATTTTTCGTCCGTATCCAACAATATTTACAATTATATTTCTTAGGTAGTTTATTTATTTATTTTTAAATTATCTCTACTTGTACCTATCAAATACTCCATTTTAAAAACTACATTAAACATTTATAATTGGCACAAGTGTCAAATAGACCCATCTACTAATGTGAAGTGCTCAATTCTCACCACGAACTAAATTAAGTGTCAAATAGGTCCATCTACCAGCTAAATTTGTTCGATTAACATTTTTTACAGGTTACTAGCAGGTTTCCTATCTAATTATTAAAAATAAATAAATAAATAGAATAAAAAAATTAAAAATTAAAAATTAAAAAAAAAAAAAAAAAAAGAATATCAGCCACCGGCTGTCCTCGCCGTACAGACGGTGGCTGATATTTTTTTTATTCTATTTATTTATTTATTTATTTTTAATAATTAAATAGGCAACTTGCTATCAACCTGTAAAAAATGCCAATTAAATAAATTTAGCTGGTAGATGGACCTATTTGACACTTAATTTAGTTTGTGGTGAGAATTGAGCACTTCGCAGTAGTAGATGGGTCTATTTGACACCTGTGCCTTTATAATTTATACTCAATACAATATAAGAATATAATTGACAACTTTAAGTAAAAGTAAGTTCACTTGAATTCCTTAGTCTAAATTAAAAGTTATTCATCACTGTATAGCAGCAAATTGTTTTAGAACATTGGATTGTAATGTTTTGGATCATTAATGGTTTTAGACATTCCGAGCCATGTGGGCTATGATGGTACATTTACACCATCCAATAGAGGACGGCAGTCATATTTTATGGTTGACTGCTACACCAATCATGCTTAATCATAAATCCCCTCCAATCACACATCAACACGTGCCTTAATTATCTTACTAATTATAAATCAAGCAATTAGCTATTTCTTTTTGCATGTGATTCTCCATCCTCTTAAAAGTAACACAAGTTCTTGGGCTTCCAGATTTAACAAAAATGAATCTTTAAAAACAGAACATTTTAAGGTTGCATGAATTTTCTGGGAATTTTTAATGCGTTGACTTTTAGTAGAATATATAAAGGAATAGATTGGAGATTGCCCTTATTTTTAAGTGGGCACTGACCTAAAGATGTCCCCTGGGGTACGGTGGACTTTCAATTAGTGGGAATCTCTTTTAAGTTTTATCTTTCCAAATTAACTAATTAATATTTATATAATTATTATGTATTAGGACTTAGGAGAATGATTTGATTAAGGTATTTAAGAATATATCTTTTGAGGTTAAATTAAATTAAAATGGAAGAAGAATCATATTCGAAAACTGTGCCACCAGTGTTACTTCCACTAGTTTCTATCCATATGATTATTATAAATTTTTTATGGGAAAATGGCACTTCTTCCCCCTAAGTTATATACTTATAGCACTTTCTCCCCCTGAATTATTCAAGTGGCTGTTTTTCCCCCTGAAATGTTAAATGGACATATTTACCCTTAAAATAAATATTTCATTTATTTTCCTTCTCCAACAAATTATGACAACAATTTGGTTCAAACCAAACAAACACTATAGCAACCAAACCGAAATATTCCAATTACAATTTAGAATCGAAATTTGATATTTAGAGTTTATTAAAATCGCGAACCGGAACGGACGATTCATGTTACGAACTTAAAAAATAAAATACATTTATTGTTAAATTTAGACTATTTTAAAATAAAAAATAAAATTTTAAAATAAAGACGGTTCAAAATCGCGAACCGGATCCAGAACCGCCGATTCACGGTTCAAGATCCAATTTTTTTATTCATAATTTTCATAAATTGAAATCCAAATATTAGGTTCTAGATCTGAATCATAACCGGAAACTTTTAATTCAATTGCTATAGTGTCCGGTTTAGTTTGATCTGAACCGTGGTCATCCCTACGTTACGCGATAATTTGTTAGAGAAGTAAAATAAATAAAATGTTTACTTTAAGGGTAGAAATGTCAATTTAATATATCAAGGAGAAAAACCACCACTTTTAGAATAATTGAGGGGACTAATGTGCTTACCTAAATAATTGAGGGGGAAAAATGACTATAAGTATATAACTCAGGGGGAAAAAGTGCCATTTTCCCATTTTTTATAATAATTAAACAAAAAAATAGTAATTGGGGGCACCGCAGCCGGCCCTCTGCATTTGGGGGCTCGTCGTGTTGGGAGGAACATAACAACCTTGTACTCTGCATCTTTGCTCTCCGGTTTTGATAGATCCGATGACAAATCTTGCCGTTGTGCCATTAAACCTGGGGCTATTTTATGGCATTATTTATTAGTATTCAAATGTTGAAAAAAAAAATAATCAGGACTATTTGGTCCAATGGTATCCGGGTTGGATTTTCATTTAGAAGGTTGTAAGTTCGAGCCTCGGTGAAGGTGTTATTAGCTCTTTGTGTTTTAGTAGGTTTGCTAGTAGCATCGGCGTTATTAGCTGTTACCTGATCTTTTCACTTAATGAACTACTGAATCAATGTCATTTACATTTCTACTATTCTGTCATATCGGGATTTGGTGACTCTATGAGCCATGAAATTTTGCCTTTTATGAGAAAGTAATATTTCATTAGAGATTAAGATTATGTTGATTTTGGAACAACAATAAAGATAATGGGAATCTGCTGTATAGTAGCAATATAATGGACGCGTTTCTATCAGAGTGCAATATGGCAGGTTATTGAAGGAAGTTGATGTTGCTGTCAAATTAACTTTAATTTCTGAACTGGAAATAATCTTGGGTTTGAACTAATGACCTTAGTCAAGACAAAGAAACTTTTTATTTCCTTCAACTAAGAAGTTGGGTTTGAATATAAGTTTTGTGGATCTTACATTACTATTTCACACATTGAAACTAATCATATTTATGCCCAATAAAATTCAAAACTTAAAACATACGTCATCTCTTACATACCTCCATAAATTAAGGCTCTGTTTGGCAACGCTAAGCTAAGAGCTTATAGCTTATTTTAAGCTACTAATAAGCTATAAGCTCTGTTTGGTAATGTTCCTAAAATAAGCTCCTAGCTTAAAATAAGAGCTTATTTTGAAACGCTACTTTAGGTAGCGTTTCAAAATAAGCTACTAGCTTCCTAACTTTTTTTCCATCTTTACCCTTATTATTTTAAAGTAATGACATATTTTAACCTTAGAGTTAATCAACGATTTGGTCCCTCAATTATTGTCAAACTGTGAATGTAGTCCTTTAATTCTTTATTCATCGATTTAGTCCCCGAAAATAATTGTTTTTAGTCGATTTAGTCCCTCCGGTCGTCTTCCGTCAACAAACCGGCGAGAACTCCGATTTAGCAGGGGCATTTTGGTCTTTTCTTGTCTTCAACCCTCTTCTTGGTCCGATCAGATCGCCGGAATCATGGAGAGCGAAAACCGATGGTGTTTCTTCACCGGAAACTCTAGGAATTACTTACGGTGTAAAGATCCAACTAAGAATTAGGAGCGGAAGGATTTACCGGAAAATCAAGCAACAGAGGATCGCCGAGAAGGGAAAGATGAAGAGGAAGATGAAGAGGAAGATGAAGATGGTGAAGAAAAAGGAAGCTGGTGTAATTGCAGTAGTATTTTTTCAATATTCTCTTCACACATTCTGTGTCGTATTTTTCTTCTTTCGTGTATAATTGACATAGTTTTAACAGGTCCTGGACCGTTGTCAGATCATGCTGTTTTCCGATTCTGAGCTCCAATCCATCCTTGCATTCGACGCTAGCACCCAACGCTATCGCAGATTGCAGCATTTCAAACAGCGATCTGCAAGAAATCAGCCCTTTCTCATCAGTTAACAGTCTCCGAATCGCTTCAATCACTTCTCTCTCGAAGCTCTTTTTGTACATTGTTGAGTTGTTAATTTTATCTCCTCGTTTTCCATCTGAAAAAATCCAGTTTGTAACGTACTGACAGAGCGATGCAGCCACGTATTCCGGTGGAACTTAGCGGTGAATCATTGCAGAAATAATGGGTTCATAAAGCCTGATAGCTAGCACTGTCAAGTCCTCGGATTTCCATTCAATATCAAACAGCTTCCTCCTCGCACTCGGCTTAACCCCATTTTCTTCTCCACCGCAACCATCTATCACGACCGGTTCGCCAAGAAGGCGGGGATCGTCAAGTGCTTGAGCGACGAGGGACTCTGCACAACCATCAACCAGCCCAATCTCAATAGTTTTATTCATCTTCATCTTCATCTTCATCTTTCCCTTCTCGTCGATCCTCTGTTGCTTGATTTTCCGGTGAATCCTTCCACTCCTAATTGTTAGTTGGATCTTTACACTGTAAGTAATTCCTAGAGTTTCCGGCGAAGAAACACCATCGGTTTTCGCTCTCCATGATTCCGGCGATCTTATCGGACCAAGAAGAGGGTTGAAGACAAGAAAGACCAAAATGCCCCTGCTAAATCGGAGTTCTCGCCGGTTTGTTGACGGAAGACGACCGAAGGGACTAAATCGACTAAAAACAATTATTTTCGGGGACTAAATTGATGATTAAGGAATTAAAGGACTACATTCACAGTTTGGCAATAATTGAGGGACCAAATTGTTGATTAACTCTTTAACCTTATGAATTAAAACCCTTTCTCTTCCCCTATCCCAACTTTCACGTCAATCCCTTCCTTAGTTTTGTTTCCTGCTAAACAATTATGTTGAAACTTTAGCTTATTATTATTATTATTATTATTATTATTATTATTATTATTATTATTATTATTATTAATGTTATTTTAAAATTAGCAATATGGCTTCAATCTCAAATTGAACAAGAGCCGCCAACTAATGCTCAAGAAGCATTCAATCGTGCACATTCTTCTCTTCGAAGTTGTATTGAGAGGTCGTTTGGAGTATTGAATAAGAGATGGAAGATACTTGTTAAAATGCCGCAGTTTAGTGAGGAGACCCAAATTGATGTTATTATGGCCACATTTACACTACATAATTATATTCGGAAGAATTCACAAGATGACATGATGTTTAATGTGCTTGAGCAGCATCCAGATTACATACCGCCCGATGAACTTCAAGATTCAAGTAGTAATATCTCCATCAACGAAAATTTAAGTCACACCTCTATGGAGATGAAGGAGATTCGCAACAATATTGCTACTTCATTATGGGATGCTAGATCATGATCATGCTAATAGTTTTATTTTAAAAAGTGTTTACTTTTTTTGGAAGACGAAATGTTAAATTTTAATATGTAAACAAACTAATTTAAATTTTATGAAGATGTCCTTTTTAGTCTTTTTACACTTATCAGCTTATCAAAAAGCTAATTTTACCAAACACTTTCAATCATAACAGCTCTTCAATTTTCAACTCCGAGCTTATAGCTTTTCAGCTCCTTTTCAGCTATCAGCTCCTAGCTTATAGCTTTTCAGCTAGGTTTGCCAAACAGAGCCTAAGTGGTGTCTTTTTTAGGAAATGACTAAAATAGAGTGGGCATTAGTTAGGAATGCACTATTGGTACGCTCTTGATACTCGACAAAGAACAACATGGAGATAAATCAGTCTAAGTTGCTCATAATAACAGACCACTTCAAATCGAGGAGGTCAATAAGCACCACCCACAAAGAGTCGAATTTGAAACATTGTACTTACTAAATCAATACCTTACTAACTCAATTAGGATTACTCCGTACTGGAGTAAGAATATTGTCCCTACAAGTGTATAACACAAGACTTTATTTTTAACATATGATAAGTATCTACGTAGATTCTACTAAGCCAACTCACCTTGCTGATGGTAGCATTACTGGCATTTGCCCACTCAAATTCAACCCCTAAAATAATACTAATAATAATATATATACTTGAACTAATTCATACTAATTGATAAAATAATATAATAAATGTTTGGTCTTTGTTTGAGGCATTTGGTTTTGGAATTCAAGAATATTATAGGTCTGAAAATTAGAATTTTGCATGACAATTGATTCAACAAAGCAGCCATATATGTATACATTGAATTCCTTTTCTTTGTACATTGTAGATACCATTGAAGAGTATAATACAAAACAGACAAATTGATTGATGCAATGTTACTTCCTTTCTCCTTCCATGTTACAATAGTGGCAAATTTGAATTTCCCAACATGCATTTCTTACATGCACTACAAATCCAAGTCAAGTTACCCCTCCACCTATACACCTTTTTGACTGACGATGAAACACGTCGTCACTACTCTAAAGTGTACACGTGATAAATCTCACATATACACCTGTTTTTTTATAAAGCATGCAATAAAGAAAAAAAAAATTATTTTCTTAGCTAATGTTTAACATAGACCATTATGTCTATGATGGACTAGTGCCTATGAAAAATTTTAAAAATAGATATAAATATATAGTTTTTGTGTCAACACAAAGAATCTTGATTATTTTTTGGTTTGATGAGAGTTTCGGAATGGTCAGCTCCGGTGAGTTTTTCGGCTCTCTGGGCTTCCACTTCCCAATCCGTTTGGAGGAGAACTATAAGCATGGTGACCATACAGGACGCCTGCGCCGCAAAAAGTCCCATCCAGAGACCCTTGAAGTCGAAGCCGCCGAAGAAGCTGAGCCCGACGGCGACCGGCATTCCGACGAGGTAGAAGCAGCCGAGGTTGATATTGGCGCCGGTTTTAGGCCTCGCCGTCCCGCGTAGCACGCCGCAGCCGGTGGTTTGCGGGCAGTTCCCGATCTCGCAGAGGCCAATAATGGGGAGAACCATAGAGGTCAATGCGATAATCTCGTTGTCGAGGGTGAACATCCTGGCCCAAACGTTCCTGACGGAGATGGCGAAGATCAGAGCAGTGAACCCCAGAATGAAACTTCCGGCGAGGCCGACAATGGTGGCGCGTTTCGCGTTTCCGGGCTCCCGCGCCCCCAGCTCGTTGCCCACTCTCGTGGAGACGCTGAAGCTGAGAGATGACGGGAAAATGTAGATCAAAGAAGTGGTCTGAATCAGAATCCCCATTGACGCCACGGTGGCTCTGGGGTTAATCAACAGCCCACAAAGCAAGATCATAATCTCGTACCACCACCATTCCAAACACACAGAAACGCAGCTCGGAATCGCCAAATTTAACAAAGATTTCCACCCCTTTAAGCACTCCGTCGACAATGCCTCCCATGTCTTCTTGTAAGCACCGGAAATGAGTATATAAACAATCAAAGAAGCAACAAGATTGAAGTTTGTCCAAACCCCACTAAGCGCAACCCCTTTCGTCCCCAAACCCATCCTCGTCACAAGAAAATAGTTGATTGGAACGTGAAGAATAATGGATAAAGCGGCACAGAAGGTTAAGGGTAAAGTAATGGACTGTGTTCTTAGGTAAATACGCAGGGGATGGAGTAAAGACTGCGCGAAAAGGTCAGGGATTGAATATAAAAGATAGGATTGGGCCTCTGTAGCAATTGCTTCATCTTGGCCGCAAAAAAGAAGAATGGTTTTCATGTTAACCCAAAGAATAGCTATCGGAACGGAAATCAGCATTAGTAAAAGAATGGTTCTCTGTAAGGTTAGGCCGAGAAGATTAAATTTCTTGGCGCCGAAAGCCTGGCCGCAAATCGGCTCCATTCCCATGGCTAAGCCGGAGAGGATGGAATATCCGGTGATGTTGGCGAAGCCGACGGCGAGAGAACCGCCGGCCAAAGCTAGCCCCCCAAGACGGCCGAGGAAGAGCATTGAAATCATGGAACGGGAGTAGAGGAGAAGGCCGGTGAGAATCATGGGCAGAGCAATCTTGGCTATGGACTCTGCTTCTTTGACGACAGGGGAGAGGCGGACGACGGCGGTTTTCTGCGGCGGCGGAGATTTCAACGTGATCAGAGGGAAAGCAAGCTTCTCTGCAGGCGTGATTTTGATTGATGACTGGAATTCATCGTCATATCCCACCTCTGTTTTTGCTGTCTTGTAGCCCAGAGCTGAGTTTGTTGTAGGGTTACACATTCTTATCGAGTCTGAAACTTGTATTTTTTTTTCCCTGGTCAAGCTAAGAACAACAGTACAACCTGGGAACAATGAAATCCTATGATCCAAGAAAATCTAGACAGAGAAAGAGACTAAGCTAGAGAGAGAAGAGATTTTGTGGGAGAGGGTGTTCAAAGATGAAGAGGCAAACGTGTGCATTTATAGTGCGAGGAGGACGGCGACCCTATTGAAATTTTGTCCCATGTCTGGCCGACTATAAACCGGCTGAACCTAGCTTTAATGCCTATAATTGAAATATGTGTTTCATCTCAACTAAAAACCTAAGCTAATACATGGATTTACACATTTATGTTTATATATATATTATATGCTCAACACCCGTTACCAATCTATTCTAATCTCGAGCATTTTCAATCAAGTTAATCAGACTGAATTGGTAATCACAATTTTATAAGTTCAATTTTTAACAGGTACCCTTTGTTGGCCTTTTTGATATTTTTAATTTGAGCCAGTTATGCATGCGATTTATTTAGTACACACCTTAAAATAGTAACTGTCACCTACGCATTTTCTTTGTCACTCCAAAAAAAAAAAAAGAAAAAAAAACTATTCTATTATTAACAACTAAGATCTGCAGATGAATCCTAGTAGTTTTGTAGCTTTGTTTTTTGTCGTTCAAATGACACATGGTCAAATGTAATTACTACCCAATAATTATTTAATAATAATCCTCCAATCTTTTATATTTTCCAGCCGGTTTTTCACTTCTCCATCATAACTACTGCAATTTTTTGTTTTTAATACAACTAATAACATTGAAATACTTCACTCCAAAATTGTTAATGTTGTTAAATAGATACAAGGCGGGGTCGAAATTGTTTTGTTGCACGTGCAGTTTGGTTATGGAAAAGGGTGTTGTGAGTGTAGTGTATGGACCAGTGTGAGTCTGAGTCAGTCGACATGTAAGAAGATTTTGGATTTTTTTTTTTTATTTTTTAAACAAAGATTTTGGAATATTGATAGCGGCAAAGAGAAACGAATCAAGTAATTTGGAAGGTTGTAAAATGGGTGACAAAAAAGGCCCGGTTAAAATGGCCCAAGATTGCAGAGTAGAAGAGTTAAATTTGGCAGCTCAGTTTTAGCCCACTTTTGTTTGTTCCGGCACGGCTCCCACCTGAAACCGTCAACGCACTCATTCATTCGTGTGTCTTCTTTTACTTTACTTTTTTTTTCCTTGTCAGTTTTTTATTTGTGGTTTCTAAAGTTACGATTTTTTTTACTAATCAGATGATTGTTTTTGACTAATTAAACGTATTTATGGAGTTCACACTAACCAACGGTCGACACAAATAGTCGTTGTTCCAATATTGGTCATTTATTCCGTACACATTTAAGGATGGATATCCTTCCCTTTCTCAAACTCCCAAATATAATTCCTTAAACTTTACTCTCTGATTTGACGGGCACTGCAAATGTAAGTTCCAATACAAATGTCAATATTAAGATTTTGTGTGTAGAAATAAAAATTAAGAGTAGAAAATGAGAATACATATAGTGCTTTCGTTATCGAATGGACACACTTTTTCACTAACCTTCTTGATTTGAACCGATCAGCTATGAGTAATCTAGATTGGTTTATCCCCTTATGGTTTTTTGATAGCTAGGGTTATAAGGCGGAGTTTATCCAGTAGATACACATACCCTAGGGTAGGAGTGATCGAGTTAGTGTAACATGATTCACATATCAGAAGGTTACAACTTTGAATTTTGTCAATACAATATTAGTTTATCTCTATTATACAAGAGTAGGATTTAGCTATGATAGTGACTGCATGTTCTCTTATCACCCAAAAAAGAAAAAAAAAAATAAAACTCATTTTCACAACCAATAGGTCTTGTGTGCGACTAATTCATATAAAATGTGTAATATTTGTAAATTAAAATGTAATATTATTCTATGGATCTATAAAAAATAATAATACATTTTAGATAATAACTATATCTTACTTGAGATATTCTTATGTAAAACTTATTATTTACCAACGAGGCGTTGACATCGTGCAACTATGATCAAGAATTGTATTGTTTAAGTGCAAAATTTTACCCTCAAATTGGTATTTTCTCTATTGTGTTCAAATATTAGTTTAGTTTCAGACCAGACATGCTACACTTTATATTATGGCATGTTACTTTTTATAGTAATATGTGACGATGAGTCTGCAATGTGTACTGTGCATACCAAAAAAACATAATTAATTTTTTAAAAAAATAGAAACCAATTCTTATTTTTTTTTGAGTACTGCTGTTTATAATTAATTTCTCAACCTAGTGAAGCACAACAAGTCAATATCACCTCGACTGAAGCTTGAACCCACAACCTTCCATATGAGAGAGCAATTTGGTGCCACTAGACAACAAGTTTGTTAATATAGTTTAGTAAATCCACATACAGTTATGTAGATGTGTTTTGTTTTGTCTTACTTCTATTTTCTATTGTTGTTAAAAAAAGGGCTTGCTTCAAAGTGATAATGCAATTCATTGTTACAAATGATCAAGTATAAGAGCAATTAGTAAATTCATACATACAATTAAAAACTCCCACTTTAGACATGTTGTGGATTAAGAACGACACGAGAGTCCTTTTGCTACGAAAATCCCTCTTAATCTTATTACCAACGTAATTTTATTAATTATACTGTACTACTTGTAATTATGAACTCCTTCCATGCATGTTTACGGATACTAGCTCCGTAATTTTGAATTTCACCCACATCTTAAACTCTCGTCAATGAATCAATAGCATGTAAAGAACTAAATAATATAATGAATGTTACCCTTAATGTGATTGACTATGTTGACAGGTATGAACACGTACCACCTAAAGTTTTTCCAATTTATGTTAATTATACTCCATACTTGCACCTAAAAATATGACGAAAAATTGCAACAAATATTAACAATTATTACTTTTAACACATTTAAATTTATATAAATCTTCGCTTTTTCATACAATTCAATTCGGTGCTTCAAGAAAGGTATCTTTTCCTTTCTCCCATTTCAATACTTATATTTCTATTAAACAATAAACGAAAAAGTTTATATTTCTTGAAAGTGATATTAAATCAAGTTGAAAGCCTTGTTCCGACCACTTTTGGTATCCGGAAAAAATCTTTGTTGCTATTTCCAACCGCTTTTTGCTTTCAACTTGATTTAAGATCACTTTCAGGTGGTCGGAAATTTCATAATTTCCGCCAATGCTTTTTGACTGTCATGTTTTTCACAACGAGAAAACATAATTGTAATCGCAAGTCAATCACTGTGTAAACGAAGGTCTTATTTTGGAATGTTAAGTCAACGACAGATCCCATTTGAAGTCATGCTTCCACACGTACAATTATATCGGTCAAACATTAAAAGCATGTATTAAATAGAGATCTCTCAATGTTAAAGAGATGTGATTCCAAAATTTGGGAACAAAGTTATACCGGTCAAACACTATACAGTGCCCATACTGTTGCAAACATTTCATTTGGGCAGGAATTAACATCTTTGAAAATAATAATTAGGGAGATTATTATTTTTAAAAAATTTGAACAAAAGTATGTTAATCGTTATAAGCAGTACGTGGAAATATTTTTAATTACGTGTCTAAAGAAAAGAATACAAATAAATTAAGTGAAAGATTAGATATGCATGCATGAGCCAATTCAAACTTTATGTGTGATTGATGATAACTATTACGTTTGATTAAGATCTTTTATTACTTTTATATTCATCTTACGACAAGTTAAACAAATAAAGTCGATTATTATGTATCTTTGTAGGCAAAATCTTATGTGAAACCGCTTATATGTGAGACACTTTATTTTTTATAAGTATTACATTTTCATATTGACCTGATCGACTCGACCGGTCACACAGGTAAGAATTTATGAAACGGTCTCACACAAGTGTGACACATCTTTATATATATAAATACCACATCAACAATAAAGCTAAAAGAAATGAAAAAGATATGAATCTATGGGCAATTGCGGTATGGTTGAGTAACCTAAATTTATTCGAATATGATCAAGATAAAGTGGAATCCTTAGTCATATATTAATATATAGCTGATCTTGAAAGGAGCATGCATGCATAGGATAAGTGAGACAAAAGATGAAGAAAAAGCAAATTAAAGGCGTATAAATTTCTTTTTAGGAAGAAATTTAAAGTTATGTTCACAGGACTTTACATTGGCGAAATAATTTGAGTTCCCACATGTGTGACTTTAAAAGGGTTTCTCACTTACTAATTGATGTAATGTATAACTATTATAACTAATTTTTATTGATTTTTTGACAGATAAATATATCTGGTAAGCCAAAGAGGCAAAGACTATGCAGTCGAGCGATATGACTGTGGCTTAGCTCTCTCAATATAAGAGGTCTAGGTGGCATTGACTTTTTGTATTTCGTTAGGCTAAAAAAGTATGTACTTAAATCATTAGTACTAAATAAAAAAAAAATAAAATAAAAAAAAACAGGTCTGGTAATCTGGTATGTATCCTCATGATTAATGCGATATTTCATCACAACTAATTTGATTAGTGCGTGCTTTGGTTGGTAAGTATGCATGGCATATAAAATCACTACTTTTTGTTTTAACAAATAATCACTCTTTTTTTAAAAAAAAATCGTTTTTAACGTACATATTAAAATATACAGAGTATATTATAAATAAAATGGAGATATCTTCTTTTTTTTTTTTTTTTTTTTTTTTTTTTGCACTATATTTTATCAGTCAATGAGGCCGGGAAGCCCTTACCAAATATTAATTGTAAAATTAAAGGTGAATATATAATTAAATTATTATATAAAATATAATGCTAGTCGATCTATAAATTCTAGAAGCCTAAAAGCAGAAAATCCACTGAAATTAATTAGGAAATTTTATATTCTATTGATATATACATGTGACGGTCGTGAAACAATGAGTTTTAATTTATTAATAGGAATAGTCTTCCACTACAATATGAGGTTATTATTACTATTATGATATGCAAAAGTACCAACCCACTCACACTAATTACGCGGTTAATCCGTTAATGATATTGATTATCGTCGCAAAATTCAGACAACGAAAATGCTACCACAATACCCAACAATCCGACACTTACCGTTGTTAGGTAATCACAAATATTATATATATTATAAGTATTAAATTTTATTTTTTTTTGAAAAAATATTAAGTATTAATTAATATGAATGAAACACGTACGCCACATTGTATATTGTTAGTTAAAATCAAGTTCTAGGTTACGTTCTTGTTTAGTGCGTTAATTAGCTACTAATAACAGGAATGTAGTGGCATGATTAGACAGGATCAGACAATAAACTCAATGAAAATTTTGAGGATTAATATGTTAATCACCAAACACGCGGCTTCGATCAATCCCTTGTTTGATTCTGAGGATATAATCGAACGACGACAACATTGCTATTCTTGTACTATTGTTGTTATTATCATACATGTCGTCCATACATAGTATACACCATTGTTGGGTTCAATTCTGGGAATTAATTACACATTCTTTCGACATCGACAGATGAGATCGAGACAGCTAAATTCTCATTCCTCAATGTCTGCAAATCCATTATAACTTGCACACTAATGAAAACAACCCAAATTAAATGCCACCCCAAAAAATAAAAAGTAAAAATTCCTACCAAGTTATAAATTAGGATTAATACTTTGTCATACTAAAAAACGAGATGTTAATTTTCAAACACGGGAGTAAAATGTTTCGTTTTTTAAAGACTATAAGATTACAAGATATAGTGATGTACGTAAAAATTATCTATCATTGTATAGAGACATTGTAGTTAGTTACTAAGATGGGAGATGAGTAATGTAGGATAGAACGAAAAATACCTTTTTTACGGGAATAAAATAGTGGCATTGTCTAATATATTTGCCGTCTTATTCTATGGAATAAGACAATGGCAGTTTGGAAGGAACGTTGAATGATGAATCTTGGGTCTGAAACCAATGACTTTTGTGGATGTCTTTAGGAAAATTAAACAAAAGTTAACAACAATAATAATAATAATATCCCTTCAACTTTACTTTAATTTGCATGGATGTATAGGGATCTAGATGCATAGAAATCTAGTCAGTCCATTGCCCATCATATTATCAGTTTCTAACTAATTAATATACATTCACACTCGTAGTTTCCAAAGAATATTAACTAGGTAATCGCAAGATTATAAATTTAATTCTCAATGGGAGCAATTTATTGATCTGATTAACTTGAATAGGTCAACTAGTTGTGAGCATCAATGCTGATTTACCTTTTGTGTACATGCATCCACCTTTCTTGGCCTGACCCAGTCAATTATGAGCAATCTAGCCTGGTTTGATTTACTCCCTATGTACACCTTTATGATTATATATGAGTGAGGTTTACTCAGTACACACTTGTGTTTTCCTCGTGACCAAAAAAAAAAAAAAAAAAAATTGAAGGAGGGACACATTAATTTACGTATAGACTGGGAACTGATTAGTGCATGCTACTTCAAATTGTGTGGAGGATTAACGGAGGAAATCACGCTCCTTTGACCATTGTCGTCTAGTCGTTAATTACAGCTGGTAACACTGATGGGCATTCCATATCGATCGATCTATCAATGATTCTGCGGTGTACTTCCATTAACGGGGTCGACATTCTAGAATAACCTTAACACTACCCTTTATTAGAATTTTCAAATATCAACTCAACCACAGAGATATGTTATAGTTTCTTACCGATAATTAAACCCAAATTTGATTTAAATAATAAGAAAAAATATTTGTGGGTGGTGGACCAAAGGAGGAGAAACCTGGAAGGGGGAAGAAGAGTGGAGAGTGGTCCAAATGATGAAACCGACGGGGCGGTGGGTTTAATTGAATGGGTATTTGTAGGAGGTTGGCGTGAGTCGAAACGTGGAAAGGACAGTACAGTACGGCGACCTCACCTGAGAAAGATGGATGAGTTGCAGAGGATCAGCTAGATATATAGGGTGGTGGTTGTCGTTGTAATGATCGAACTGAAATCATTGGCAGAATTTCCAGAGCCATAAGATTTCATCAGATCAATTCATTAATGAAAGTAATTTCTGTGGAAACGGAGACGACACACACAGCTCCTTAGCTTGAGCAGGCCAGGAGTTCTTAATTGGTACATTGTGGACCATCTGTATCTTGCCAGTGGTCACAAAAGTAGCAATAATGGTAAGCCCAAAATGTACATGCAGCTCCGATTCAAAGCAGTACAAAGCATCACCATATTCCTGTCCTGTCTCGTCTTGTCCTTAATACTATATTTTGGGTGACGAGGAACATCTATAGCCTAGTATTACTTAAGGATGTGCACCAGATAAACACTTTCATATGATTCTAGGCCATAAAAAAATACAATAACCAGAACTTAAATCATCAGTCACTACTCGAGGATATGCAATAGATAAACACTCTCTTATATATAAATTTAGTCCACAAAAGATCACAATGAAATAAATTATCTTGTGCTGACGGCCTCAATCAAGGACATAATAATATTTGGAATTTCATTCCTTTGAGGTGTTTAATTTGGTCCACAATCATATGGTTCTTATACTGTATACTATGGTCCGAAAACGATGCTGTTTCTTTAAGTAAAGAAACGATAACCGTTAAATTTAAACAAATTCCGTAATTTTTGTGTGTTCATATAAAATGAAACTACAATGTTTCTAAAATGAAACTGGATAATTTGTCTCGCATATTGTGTTTATATTATCAAATGAAACTGTAATTGAATTGAAATGATACTTTAATTGTGTTGAAATGAAACTGAATAACATGTCTCACATATTGAGCGTATATTGTAAAATAGAACTATAATTGAATTGAAATGATACTTTAGTTTTGCTGAAATAAAACTAAGCTACAGTATCTATAAAAAGAAACTGAATAACATGTCTCACATATTTGAGTTATATCAAAATGTGATACTTTAGTTGTGTTGTTATGAAACTACAATGTATATAAAATGAAATGGAATAACAGTTTCACATATTTGAGTGCATATATATTGTCCAATGAAACCGTAGTTTGATTAGAATTATAATTTAGTGGTGTTGTAATAAGACTATAGTGTGTATAAAATGAAATTCAATAACATGTCTCACTGTAATAGGGCTATTGTATGTATAATGTCGAATGAAACTGTAGTTGAAACAAAATGAAACTTTAGTTGTGCTGAAATGAAACTACAAAATATATATATATATATATATATATATATATATATATATATAAAATGAAACTAAATATGTTATACAAACAGAACTAATTACGTAGAACGGGTGCCGTTTCATTTCATTGAAAGAAACGATACCGTTTTGGACCATGGTCCACACAGTTGTGTGGACAATAGTCCACAGTAAAATTTGCCACAATCATAATTACCAATTGTTATACCATGGACCAGGTTCCACCTTACATTGTGGGTCATGGTTCAAAATGACATTCAATTATGTATTTGCAATTAACAGATTATTATACATTTCCAGTAGATAATAAATTACGTATCCGTATTTATGCATTTGACAAATTATGTACCTTCAATTTATTTATAGGTACATAATTTGTTAACTACGAACACATAATACATTAAATATAGACATAATTTGAATGTCAGTTTAGAGTTTAGACAATGATCCACAATGTAAGGTAGATCATGATACATAGTATAATTTGTCATAATCAATTAATCAAGTAAATTATTGTGTGGATCATGGTCCATGCAATAATGATTGGACCATGGCAGCACCTTTGGAATCGGACCTTGTAGTAAGATTTGATCATTAATTGGAGTAATTCAATATAATGGGCAAAAGTGCAAAATATGGGCTGCCCATTTTAGGTCGGTCCATTTTTTAGCTGTACATGCATAGGTCCTTTATGCTCATGTTTAATCCAATCTGTTAATTTAATGGAAAAGAAATGCTTTAAATTGCATCAAGATAAAACTTCGTAGTTTAATTTATGGCCGTATTTGTGTTTATCATATCATAGATATAGTAAACTTTATAGTTTATATAATTAAAAAACAATTAATTAAGGCAAACCTTCAGGATGGTTTATTTATAATTTACATCATTAAGCTAATTACATTTCACATGCCTTCACCATTTCCATCAGGGTTTGGTCCATACAAAGAATTCACAAATTAAAGCCTCTCAGATCATAAGGTGAACCCGGTTTTCTGATGAACCAAATAGCTCCATTTGCATTATATTCCCTCTTCCCAGTCACCGAACATCACTGCATTCGTCATTTCTCAATGGATCAGCTTTCGCACGAACATGTCACGCATACTATACCAAATTAATTTATGATTTTTACCAATTTATCAACAAAAATGAGACCAAAAAATTAAACTCACAAACTACAGGAATGAGAAATTGTTGAAAAATCAGTTCTTGGAGTTCAAATCCATTCATGCCCGGCATATGCACGTCAGAGATGATGGCGTCAAAGCCTCCCAGAGTTCGTAAGGTCTCAATAGCATCGTTGCCGTTCTTTTTTCCTTTTGTTTCTTGTTTTTTTTTATTATTTTATTTTATTGTATTCATGCTCCAACATTGAAAAACTCATACAAGGTGTTATGTTGTTTCTTCTTAAATTTCTAAGTCATAAAGAAGTTTACCTGCACGGCAGGTCGCCTGGCCACATATAGATTTGACGAGGATGTAAGCGTACCTAATATAAAATTAGCCATGGTGAGGTTTATTCGCTCAATGAAGACTATGTGGCCTATCTACTTATCCGTGACTTTGGTAGGTTCCTGACAAAGTGTATTTTTTTTTCGAATGTATTGAGTGAATGGATATGAAGTGATCACATAAATTAGATTGGAGTTCAATAAATTACTGCAGTGTTTAGCGGGAATGGGGATTGCAGGTTGGCTGATTTCGGTGTTGGTTGCGATTCAACACCATACTACCCTGCAGGTATATATGCAGTTAGTTTCCTTGAAAACACGAATGTATATATGTATGTTGTTTGAATTGGTTGGTTAGTTGTAGGGGGAGCAAAAGTAAGGCGGCTTGAGAAGAGGAATGTAAAACTAGGAATGCTCCTCCTGGCAATAAACATTTGTATTACAGTTTTCAGTGTAGCGGTTTTGACATGGTGGGTGTTGACATGGTGGAAGAGGACACTTGTATCACATTTCCCTCTTCGTTGTCATCATTCGGCATCACTGCATTCGTAATTTCTAAATGGATCAGCTTTCACACGAACCTAGGATTACGCTAAATGGCTGAGGAACAAAAATTTACAGACGATTGAGGAATGGAATCCCAGATCGCACGGCAGGAGCACGGAACCCGATCGGAATTCCTCCCCCCAAAAAAAAATTGTGACGACTGCATACATTCGAAAAACAAGAAAGGGGGTGGGGAAAAAACCCTAATTCACCATTTCCGAAGATCAAAGCATGTTTTTCGAAAATCAAATCGGACTATGGGAGAAGACGATGGAGAAGCACGACAAAAACACGGACCACGCACGGAACTTGAACGGATCGGAGAGAATTGAAAAGCCAGGAAACTACACCTTGAAACTCCATTTTCACAAGCAGGGCTGCAACGTACAATGTCTAAGCTGGTGGAATCATCGTCAACAACAAGGACTTTCAGGTTGTACATCATTACCACTCGCCATTCTCAGCAATTCAAAGTGATGAATGCAATAAAGAGTTTTCGAAAGGATGGCAGTGAGAAGAAGATGGTTCCAACTTCAACCATGGCTGCCACTATAAATAGCCGAAGCTTCAATTCGGCCACCCTACACCGGATAACCACCACATTACGCCGCCCACAGAAAACCACCGACCATTTAGGATAGTGTTTTCTGCAATCTGCAGTGTTTAGCGCGAATGGGGATTGCAGGTTGGCTGATTTCAGTGTTGGTTGCGATTCAACACCATACTATATATCCTGCAGGTATATATGCAGTTAGTTTCATTAAAAACACGAATGTATAAATGTATGTTGTTTGAATTGGTTGGTTAGTTGTCGGGGGAGCGAAAGTAAGGCGGCTTGAGAAGAGGAATGTAAAACTGGGATCGGAATGCTCCTCCTGGCGATAAAGATTTGTATTAGAGTTTTAAGTGTAGCGGTGTTGACATAGTGGAGGAGGACATTTGTATCACATTTCCCTCTTCGTTGTCATCATCTAGAAGTCGTAATTTCTAAATGGATCAGCTTTCACACAAACATTGCACGCAAATGTATACCGATTTAATTTCTGACTTTGTACCAATTTATCAACGAAAATGAGACCAAAATATTAAACTCACAAACTACAGAAATGAGAAAATGTAGTAAAATTAGTTCTTGGAGTTCAAATCCATTCATGACCGGCATAGGAACGTCGGAGGAGATGACGACGGCAATGCCTCCGTGAGTTCGTAAGGGCTCAATAGCATCGTAGGCGTTCTTCACTGCCACAACTACACCAAATAAATTAAATTTAATAAGTACCAAAAAAAAAAAAAAAAAACCAAAAAACCAAGCACCTTGTGCTCAGATGACATGTAGTGACCTCTCTCATGTGGGAGGTCATGCGATCGAACCTCAGTGAATGCACTGTTGACTCTTTGTGCTTCATTAGGACAGAGCACCCTAAATTTAAAATAATTATTTTAATTTAAAAAAAATGACTTTCCGGCCAAGAAACTCTTCGTCTCTGGCCATGGAGACGAAGAGTTTCTTCAAACTCGCTTAGAGGTGAATTTCACCTTCAAATTACTGGTGCAATGACTTTTAACACGGAGAGTGAAAATTTGAGAATTGGTTTGAACCCCTTAAGAAGAATTTGAAACCATTGATAAATATTGGAAAATAGTAAATATATACGAAATATATAGCAATGATGTTTCAATTCATGGTAATCAGCATTTAGGGATTTCTGGCGGGAGAGGAAAAATCTCAATTGTAGTTTTTTTTTTTGGTTAGATTTTAATAGCCTAATTTGCTAATTCGATAACCAATTTGACTCTTATTTTAAAAAATTTAAAATAAACAAAAATAAATTAGGGCACACGTGTACGTCAAAACAACCCGACCGACATTATCTGAAAACCTAGGATTTTGCTAACAACTAAAAACCTAGGATTACGATAAATGGCCGAGGAACAAAAATTTACAACGACTGAGGAATGGAATCCCGGATTGCACGGCAGGAGCACGGAACGCGACCGGAATTCCTCCCTAAAAAAAAATTGTGACGACTGCATACATTCGAAAAACAAGAAAGGGGGTGGGGAAAAAATCCTAATTCACCATTTCCAAAGATCAAAGCAAGTTTTCTCAAAATCAAATCGGAGAAGATGATGGAGAAGCACGGCAAGAACACAGACCACGCACGAAACTTGAACGGATTGGAGAGAATTGAAAAGCCAGAAAACCATACCTTGAAACTCCATTTTCACGAGCAGGGCTAAGCAGGTGGAATCATCGTCAACAACAAGCTAAGGACTTTCAGGCTGTCATTACCACTCGCCATTCTCAACAATTCAAAGTGATAATGAATGCAATAAAGAGTTTCCGAAAGGATGACAGTGAGAAGAAGATGGTTCCAACTTCAACCATGACTGCCAGGCATGCACCGGATAACCACCACTCCACGCCGCCCACAGAAAACCACCGACCATTTAGGATAGTGTTTTCTGATTCAGTGTACACCGACCATTATCCTTTATCCATAATGTGATTATATCATCGGTTAATGTAGAGGAAGATTTGCATTCTGCAATATGAAAGTTTTCTTGACAGTTGAGGATGTTAAGCAATTTCATCTGGTAGGGGGTTTGAGTGTACACATGTCACCAGTTCATGGCCACGGCGCTCCTGCATGTTTATTAACTTTGATCGGGATCTTTTATCCTTTAGTTTCTTGGGTTTTTTTTTTTTTTTTAAATGAAAGTTTTCTTAAGTTTCTTATTATTGTATTCATGCTCCAACATTGAAAAACTCATACGAGGTGTTATGTTGTTTCTTCTTAAATTTCTGAGTAATGAATTAAGTTTGCCTGCACGCAGGTCGCCTGGCCATATAGATTTAAGATGGATGTAATTAGCGTACCTAAGATAAAGTTAGTCATGGTGAGGTTTGTTCGCTCAATGAAGATTATGTGGCCTATCTACTTATCCGTGACTTTCTTAGGTTCCTAACAAAGTGTTTTTTTTTTTTTTCAAATGTATTGAGTGAATGGATATGAAGTGATTGCTAAATTATATTGGAGTAGTTAAATAAATTACTGCAGTATTTAGCAGGAATGGGATTGCAGGTTGGCTGATTTCGGTGTTGGTTGCGATTCAACACCATACTACCCTGCAAGTATATATGCAGTTAGTTTCCTTAAAAACACTCATGTATATATGTATGTTGTTTGAATTGGTTGGTTAGTTTTCGGGGAGCAAAAGTAAGGCGGCTTGAGAAGAGGAATGTAAAACTGGGAATGTTCTTCCTTGCGATAAACATTTGTATTACAGTTTTAAGTGTAGCGGTGTTGACATAGTAGAGGCGGACATTTGTATCACATTTCCCTCTTCGCTGTCATCATCGGGCATCACTGCATTCATAATTTCTAAATGGATTAGCTTTCACACGAACATGGCACGCATCTGTATACCAATTTAATTTCTGACTTTGTACCAATTTATCAACGAAAATGAGACCAAAAAATTAATCTCACAAACCACAGGAATGAGAAAATGTAGTAAAATCAGTTCTGGAGTTCAAATCCATTCATGACCGGCATAGGAACATCGGAGGAAATGACGACGTCAAAGCCTCCGTGAGTTCGTAAGGGCTCAATAGCATCGTAAGCGTTCTTCACTGCCACAACTACACCAAATAAATTAAATTAATCAGTACCAAACAAACACACAACAACAAAAAAAAACCCAAAAACGGTTTCTCATAAAAAATAGAAATAAGGTCAAATGGTTTCTCATAAAAAATAGAAATAAAGGTCAAATAGGTTAACGAACTGCACACGATAATGCAATTAGCCCACTAAACTTAACAAATATACCATTGAATACCTAAACTAACCAATTTCATGCAATTATACTCTTCCAATTTGCAGTTTTCTAATAAGGCACCCTAAATTTAAAATAATCTTTTTAAAAAAAAATTATTAATTTTTTTTTAAAAGGACTTTCCGGCCAAGAAACTCTTCGTTTCCGGCCATGGAGACAAAGAGTTTCTTCAGAATCGCTTAGAGGTGAATTTTCACCTTCAAATTATTGGTGCAATGATTTTTAACACAGAGATTCTGACAAGAATTGGTTTGAACCCCTTAAGAAGAATTTGAAACCATTTATAAATATTGGAAAATAGTAGATATATACGAAATATATAGGAATGATGTTTGAATTCATGGTAATTAGCATTTAGGGATCTCTGGCGGAAGACGAAAAATCTTAATTGTAGATTTTTTTAGGTTCAATAGCCTAATTTGTTAATTCGATAACGTATTTGACCCTTATTTTAGAAAATTTAAAATAAAAAAAATTAGAGCGCACGTGTCAAAACGACCAGAGCGGCATTATTTGAAAAACCTAGGATTATGCTAACAACTAAAAACCTACGATTACGCTAAATGGCTGAGGAACAAAAATTTACAACGATTGAGGAATGGAATCCCGGATCGCACGGCTGGAGCACGGAACCCGACTGGAATTCGACTGCATATCATTCTGCAATATGAAAGTTTTCTTGACAGTTGAGGCCGGATGTTAAGCAAACTCATCTGGTAGGGGGCTTGAGTGTACACATGTCACCAGTTCTTGGCGGGATTGGCCACGGCGTTCATGTATGTCTATTAACTGGATCTGGATCTTTTTTCCTTTTGTTTCCTGGGTTTTTTTTTTCTTTTTTTTTTTTTAAGTGTTTCCTTTAGTTTCTTACTATTGTATCCATGCTCCAACATTAAAAATTTCTAAGTAATGAAATTTACCTGCATGCAGGTCATCCGACCACATATAGATTTGACGAGGATGTAAGTGTACCTAAGATAAAGCTAGCCATGGTGAGGTTTGTTGGCTCAATGAAGACTATGTGGCCTATCTACTTATCGGTGACTTTCGTAGGTCACGGATAAAGTTTCTTTTTTTTTTCTTTTTAAATTTAATTTTTTTATTTTCGAATGTATTGAATGAATGAATATGAAGTGATCGCATCAATTATATTGAAGTTAAATAAATTACTGCAGTGTATGTTTAGCGGGAATGGGGATTGCAGGTTGGCTGATTTCGGTGTTTAGCGGGGATGGGGATTGCAGGTTGACTGATTTCGGTGTTTAGTGGGAATGGGGATTGCAGGTTGGCTAATTTCGGTGTTAGTTGCGATTCAACACCATACTACCTTGGAGGTATATATGCCATTCAACACGAATGAGGAATGGAATCCCAGATCATGCGCGCACGGCAGGAGCACGGAACCCGACCGGAATCCCTTCCCCAAAAGAAATCGTGACGTCTACATACATTCGAAAAACAAGAAAAGGGGTGGGGATAAAAACCCTAATTCACCATTATATTTCCGAAGATCAAAGCAAGTTTTTCCAAAATCAAATCGGAGAAGACCACGACGGAGAAGATGCACGGCAAGAACACAGACCACGCACGGAACTTGAACGGAGAGAATACAAAAATAGGAACTCCGTTTAATTTTCTCGAGCAGGCCGGGCTGCAACAATGGCTAAACAAGTGGAATCATCGTCAACAAGAAGCTAGGACTTTCAGGCTGTCGTTACCACTCGCCATTCTCAACATTTCAGAGTGATGAAAGCAAGAAGGAGTTTCACAAGGGATGGCAGTGAGAAGAATTGAAGATGGTTCCAACTTCAACCATGGCTGCCACTATATATAGCCGAAGCTTCAATTCAGCCACCCTACACCGGATAACCACCACTCCACGCGGCCCACAGAAAACCACCGACCATTTGGGATAGTACTGTTTTCTGATTCAGTGTACACCGACCATTATCCTTTATCCATAATGTGATTATATAATCGTTAATGTAGAGGAAGATGCAGCTGCAACATGAAAGTTTTCTTGACAATTGAGGATGTTAAGCAATCTCATCTGGTAGGGGGTTTGAGTGTGCACATGTATGTCACCAGTTCATGGGCGCGGCGCTCCTGCATGTCTATTAACTGGATCGGGATCTTTTTTTTTTTTTTTTTTTTTTTTTTTTTTTTTTTTATGAAAGTTTTTCCTTTAGTTTCTTATTATTGTATTCATGCTCCAACATTTAAAAACTCATACGAGGTGTTATGTTGTTTCTTCTTAAATTTCTGAGTAATGAAGTTTGCATGCACGCAGGTGGCCTGGCAACATATATATAGATTTGACGAGGATGTAAGCATACCTAAGATAAAGTTAGCCATGGTGAGGTTTGTTCGCTCAGTGACTATATGGCCTATTTATTTATCCGTGACTTTCGTAGGTTCCTGACAAAGTATCTTTTTTTTTTCGAATGTATTGAGTGAATGGATATGAAGTGATCGCTAAATTATATTAATTACTGCAGTGTTTAGTAGGAATGGGATTGCAGGTTGGCTGATTTCGGTGTTGGTTGCGATTCAACATCATACTACCCTGCAGCCTGCAGGTATATATGTAGTTAGTTTCCTTAAAAACACGAATGTATATATGTATGTTGTTTGAATTGGTTGGTTAGTTGCCGGGGGAGCAAAAGTAAAGCGGCTAGAGAAGAGGAATGTGAAACTGGGAATGCTCCTCCTGGGATAAACATTTGTATTACAGTTTTAAGTGTAGCGGTGTTGACATGGTGGAGGAGCTGAGGACATTTGTATGAACATTTCCCTCTTGGCTGTCATCATCATCCATCGGGCATCACTGCATTCGTAATTTCTAAATGGATCAGCTTTCACACAACATGGCACAGCAAGAACACGGACCACGTACGAAACTTGAACGGATCGAAGAGAATTGAAAAGCCAGAAACCATACCTTGAAACTCCATTTTCACGAGCAGGGCTGCAACAATGGCTAAGCAGGTGAAATCATCGTCAACAACAAGGACTTTCAGGCTGTCATTACCACTCGCCATTCTCAACCGAACCGTATTTTCTTTTATTATTATTATTATTATATTTTAAATAAAATCAAGCGGTATTTCCAATTAGTTTTTAACAGAATCCTTAGGTTAATTACTTTAATGCTTGGTACGATTTAGTTCGGAAAATCGAACCGAATTGTCTGCACCTAAAGTTAATTACTGAAATGGTCCCTTGACTATAGAAAAATTACCAATTTAGTCCCAAGTTAACGGAAGTCTAACGGCAAAATTAACGGAGAACCAAATTGATTAAAATTTTTAAGTTAAAGACTTAATTAATTAAAAAAATAGTTAAGGATTAAATTGGTAATTTTATTATCTTAAATGACCATTTTGATAATTAACTCTATTATGAATGTTGATTGGGTTCTCATGAAAATATAAAATCAAATTGAAAGCCCAAATAATAGTATTTGGATGTATGGTATTCCATTTGAGTAAAGCCCATTTAAATGTCAAACGATGATAAACAGCAAATTACATTGTGCACCCTGACCAAAACGATGTCGATTTGAACATGTTTTTGTTTTAAAAATTTTGTTTTTCGTTTCTACTGTTAAATTTAAAAAAAAATAAAAATTCTGTTTCGAATGTACATAAACTCATAACAGAATACACATAATTTAACACAATACATAATATACATAAACTCATAACACAATATACATAAACTCTTAACATAATACACAAAATCTGAACAATTAAAACGATGTCATTTTGGTGAAGGCGCACAATGCATTATGCGCCCTGGTACACACAGTATAACGATTGATGATAAACGAAAAATTGAAACAAATTTTCTTTTAGTAAATGACACTTCAAAGTTAAAACACATTTTAATTACTCTTAAAATACATTTTCTATTTTAAAAAATGGGCTTTCAAATATTTTTAATTATGGAAATGATACCGAATGGAAGGGGTGAAACACATTTTGCAAATTATATTTCGCATTTTGAACCATATTCCATATAACAATTGAACGAGTCACTATTCAAAGGTGTAATCATTGGGTGAAACATGCCTTGTGACTTTAGCTTGTAAAAGACCACAAGAAAGTAAATCAACATTCTTCATAGCTAACCGGCTCAAATCAAGAAGCCTAATATACAATTCTCACCAAGATTCAAACTTGAAATTTTGTAATTATCTTCTCACCAAGATTCAAATTTAAAATTTTATAATTATCAAACTTTCTAACCAAATTGGTTGGGATGGTCCCTTATTATTTGTACAAGGCTGATTGTATATAACACATTCTTTTAATAACATGTTACATGCAGGGTAATATTTGATGATGTTTTGAATGGTAAAAAGGGTCACATCTACAATAATGCCACATGTATGTGACTAGACCAGGGGAAAAGGATAACCGATGATGATCTTGTTTCAACGTTACGTGAACGTCTCAATCCGATATAGTACGGCCAAATTCAGCTTGGCCGCCTCTGTGTATGTTGATCTGAAGGCCAGTAAAAGTAGCAAACTAGTTGATCATCATATCAACCGTAACTTAGAGAGAGAGAGAGAGAGAGAGATGGAAGCAGACGAGAAAAACATGGCAGCTTGGCTTGTTGGTGTTAGAACACTTCGAATTCAACCATACATTCTTCCTCCACTTGGTACGTACTTTTAGTATTGGTTTTCTTTGGTTACATATCTGAATCTAAATGAATCTTTGGTTAGGCCCTCATGATGTGAAAGTCAGGATTAAGGCACTTGGTATCTGTGGAAGTGATGTTCATCACTTTAAGGTAAATCATTATCAGCCCAAATTGTTTCAAGAAAGAAAGATTGAACTGCTTTAATTTGCTGATTACAGTGGAAATATGGTATGTATTTAGCACATGAGGTGTGCCAATTTCGTAGTGAAAAAGCCTATGGTGATCGGACACGAATGCGCCGGAATCATAGAAGAAGTTGGGAGCCAAGTGAAGTCTGTAGCAGTTGGTGATAGGGTGGCGCTGGAGCCTGGGATAAGCTGTGGAGAATGTCATCTCTGCAAACAAGGCCGCTACAATCTCTGCCCAGAAATGAAATTCTTTGGCTCTCCGCCCACCAATGGCTCCTTAGCTAATCAGGTAAATGAAATCCCCATAACAATCATATTCTATCTAGTGCTTCCTGATTATCCCAGGATAGGAAATTCCAGCTTCCGATCCTGAACTGGCTCGTGGTCACCAATATATGGTGGTAGTACTTAAATGTTGGATTTTAGGTGGTGCATCCTGCAGATTTGTGCTTCAAATTACCTGACAATGTGAGCTTGGAAGAAGGGGCAATGTGTGAGCCTCTGAGTGTTGGTGTCCATGCATGTAGGCGTGCCGGGATAGGTCCAGAAACCAGAATCTTGATCCTCGGAGCAGGCCCCATTGGCCTTGTAACCATGCTGGCAGCTCGTGCCTTTGGGGCTCCAACAATCCTTATTGCTGATGTAGATGACCGTTGCCTATCATTTGCCAAAAGCCTTGGCGCAGACCATACCATTCAAGTCACAACAAGCATTCAGGTTGCTCTTTCTCATTGTCTGGCCGGCCTGCAGAATCACTCAATCACTGTTATGTTTATGTAACCAAACATGGTTGGAATTGCTCTTTGAGCTGCAGGATGTGGAGAAGGAAGTGGAGCAAATCCGCCAAAAATCGGGTGGCATTGTTGATGTGAGTTTCGACTGTGTTGGCTTCAACAAGACCATGGCAACAGCCCTGCAAGCCACTAGCTCTGGCGGGAAGGTATGCCTCATTGGATTAGGCCAAACCGAGATGACAGTTCCTATTACTGCTGCATCTGCAAGGTAATAATATATCAAACATGTCATTTCTGAGAAATGATAATCCTGAATTTCATATGATTCTATCTAACATGGAATTTTCAATTTGGGTGATAGGGAAGTAGATATTGTGGGCATTTTCAGATACAGGAACACATGGCCTCTCTGCATTGAATTTCTTAGAAGTGGGAAAATAGATGTCAAGCCACTGATAACCCACAGATTTAACTTCACTCAAGAGGAGCTGGAACAAGCCTTTGAGACCAGTGCTGGTGGTGGTAATGCCATTAAGGTCATGTTTCACCTTTAAACCAAACATGAAACTTTGTGTTTCTCAGTTTCTCAGCAAACTCTAATATGTAATAGAATAATGTCATTATAGACACATGTAACACAATAACTTTGCCTAAGAATTTAAGATTCATAGGCTGTAGTGCTGTACACATGGAGGGTTGTGCTCTTTTGAGGAAAAAAATAATGAAGAATATGACAAGGATATGCTATTTTTAGACTTTGCTCATGAGACATTTCAAAGGGTAAAAGTATAAAGCATCAGATTTGAACCACTTTTTCTGCACCCCACAAACAAATATAATTTCAGGGAGGAATCTGATAACTTTGTAAACAAAAGGAGCTTTCAAGAAATGGGGTGGGAAAGATAAAAGTTTCTGACCAGAAAAGCAGCAAGTGGAGAGAGATCCACAGCATAACTGTGACTGGATATGCTGATCCACCCATGGTTTATTCTGTTCATTGAAACAGATATTAGAGTTCCTTATATATATATAAAGCATGGTACCTAGGTTTAAGCAGTGAAAACCATAACAAAATAGCAGCAGAAACAAGAATCAACTTGTAAGTGAAACAGTGATAGGGCTACTCTTTATTGGCATGCATTGTTGCTTCAACAAAACATAAATCTAGCATGCCAAAGGAGAGTTGCCCTGTAACTGTTTCAGCTTAAAACGAGGAACATAAACACCGTTGGCTGCCGCTGATGCAGAAGGTATGGTTCTTCTTCTTCGTTTAGTGAATACAGAATATCAAGAAAAGCATTGCCAGCTCTCGTCTTCTCTGTATTACTGTATATGCATAGTTTTGAGCCTGGAACATCTATGGACTAAGCTCTGTTCAACAAGGCAAGGATTAATCACAATCTGGTTGGCTTTGAACCACGCGAGTTTACAAGTAAATCCCACTATTGGTTTTTACTTTCTACTTCTTTTTGAAGCATAAGAATTTTTAATCATAAAAACCATGCTTTGTAGTAGAAGGTAGTAAATATTTTTAATGCTAATAGTCTAATATAATACATTGCTTAACATATACAAATATTTAGAACCAAGAAATGAATTTGAAGAGGTCTTTGGCAGAGCAAAAGAAACAAGAAAAGAAAAGCAAAAAAAGTAATTAATAAGTTTTCAGTCATATGCCATGGAGAATTTTCATTGACTACTTCTCAACTATGAGAAGGTGAGAGCAGAGTAATGACTATTTAGCTTGTGTAAGCATCCTTTTTAAGCCCAAAAATGACTCTTAAAAGGAATAATTATATGTAAAAAAGCTCTCTTTGACCAGCACAAAGATCCAAACACTATATAAAAGTTTCCTTCACAAACAAAAAAGAGCTTTCTTTGGCATAGACAGCATCTTTGATGCCGGCCAATAAAAAAATTGTTGCCACCAAATAAATTTTATTTAAATTCAAGAAGAAGAAGAAGAAGAAGAGCATGAATCAGTAAACATGATGTGGGGATAGGCAGAAGCTGGATGCAGAAAATTTGATTATGGTTTCCACACACTAAGGATGCTGAGTCAACTTTAGCAAGTAATCTGACACTGTCATCTAGTGGCAATAGAGTTAGCTTAACCGTCATCTGCTGAGTCATTTAATAAGGGAAGAAAAACTTAGTTAATTATGAAGAAAATGTCAAATACAATCATCACCTGTCACAACCAACCAAACTTGTTAGAATAGGTAAGAGATCTTGTCCGGGCTTAGCTCACTGGTTCAGTAACTAGTATTTGGGAGAAGAAACCAAGGTTCGAACTTCAGCAGCCACAATGTGGGGATTTTGTCAAAAGTCGGTAGATCTCTTGTGCGCACCGGCATTTGGCCATTTCTGCTAAGTCATTGAGTCACCGTAATTTACATCCTCCCAAATGCGGGACGTAGTTGGAGATTCAACCTTTTGGGAAAAGAAGAATAGGTAAGAAAAATAATTGAATTTCCCCGACAAGTCTTAACAACTGGGCCATTTAATTAACTGCTGCATTTATTGTCATGAATACTGACTGAAAGTGACAAGGAGGCAATGGAGGAAGGACATAGTGTTCACAGACAAAAACATGCATCACAAAGTGTGGTTCAGAGGGGAGTCTGGCAGATATGAAGTCACCTTGTTTGAGGGAGGTTGAGCAGGTATTTCAAGGTTGTTGCCCAAACCCTCCCTTCAGAATTGTTGAATCCCCACCACAGCAGAAGGTTGTTTCCATGCCAAGAAACATATTTGCAGTTTGCCATCCCAACTTTGCTGACACGACCGCCTCTTCTTTTTTTCCTAATACTCTCTTCACCAACCATGAGTCTCTTCCATCTTTACAAGAATCATTTGTTCAATTCATCAAAGCCTACCCTCAATATTCTGAGACTTGTCAGATTGACAAAATTCGAGCTCAAGAATACCATAACCTATCTCATGTCTGCCTAGATTACAATGGTATTGGTCTATTTTCTGACTCCCAGCTTCAGTCTCAGCTTGCATCTTCTTCTTCTCTTTCACCCCATTCTTCTAATTTCCCAGTCTTTGATGTATCCTTCAAGGCTGTGAATCTAAAGTCACAGCTGTTGCATGGTGGTCAAGGATCAGATTTGGAATCTGCCATCAAGCAGAGGATCATGGAATACCTGAAAATCTCCCAAAATGAGTATTGTATGGTCTTTACTGCAAACAGATCTTCAGCTTTCAAACTTCTAGCAGAATCTTACCCTTTTGGATCAAGTCGAAAGCTTTTGACAGTTTATGACCATGAAAGTGAGGCACTAGGAACCATGGTTGATACATCAGAGAAAAGAGGTGCTTTTATCACATCAGCTGAATTCAAATGGCCACGGTTAAGAGTTAACTCTGCAAGGTTAAGGAAAATGATAGTGAGGAAGAAAAATGAGAAGAATTCCAGGGGATTATTTGTGTTTCCTCTTCAGTCAAGAGTAACAGGAGCACGTTACTCGTACCAGTGGATGAGTTTGGCTCAGGAAAACGGTTGGCACGTATTGCTTGATGCTTGTGCACTTGGACCAAAGGACATGGACAGCCTTGGCCTCTCTCTTTGTCATCCTGACTTCCTCGTTTGTTCTTTCTACAAGGTTTTGGGGAGCAATCCAACAGGTTTTGGCTGCCTCATAGTTAAGAAGTCAGTTGTATCAATTTTGGAAGCTTCCACAAGTGCTGGCATTGTAACTCTTGTTCCACCAACACAGTTACTTCGTTCGCTAGAAGATTCTTCAGGTACAGACAAAGAACTTGAACAGATGTACAATATTTGGATAAAAGCAGATGACAAAAATGCATCAAATTCTTCTACATGCTCCATTTCTGCTCAGCACAGTAGTGGAAAATCTACAGAAGGCAATATTTCAAGAATGAAAGGAAAAGAATTTTCTTCAACATTTACTGATCCAGAACATTCAGGAAAAGAGAAATCAGAGGAATCTATTGCTTCACTCCACCAGATTCTTGAACTGGAAGGCCATGGAGACTGTGCATGTGAATGTAGGTACTTAGATCAAGTGGATTCGCTAGGGATGAGGATAGTCAATAACAGACAAAGATACCTAATTAATTGGCTGATTACTGCACTCATGAAGCTCCAGCATCCAAATAGATTGGAGTGTTTACCACTGGTCAAAATCTATGGACCAAGAATAAAATTTGACAGGGGAGCTGCATTGGCCTTTAATTTGTATGACTGGAAAGGGAAGAAGGTAGACCCCACCCTTGTACAAAAGCTAGCTGATCGAAATAACATCTCTCTCAGCCACGGATTTCTACATCAGATTTGGTTCCCAGACAAGTATGATCAAGAGATAGAAAGTGTTTTAGAGAAAAGGGAAAGTCAAGAAAAGGAAGAAGGGAGGAATAGAAGCAAAAAAGCTGAGCTGGGAATTGCAGTGGTTACAATTGCACTTAACTTCTTGACCAACTTTGAAGACACCTACCGGCTTTGGGCATTTATAGCTCAGTTTCTGGATGCAGACTTTGCGGAGAAAGAGAGATGGAGATACACAGCTTTGAATCAGAAGACAATGGAAGTGTAACTGATCTCCTTCCTTTTCCCCCTTTTTTCCCTCTGATCAGAAGCCTCAAGGAGGCTGTGTGATTTGTATCAAATGCATAGTTTGTATCATAATGTCCCTTTTTCTCATATCCAAACTTCATTCAAAAGATTGAGTCTTTCCCAGTTGTAAGTCTGTTTTTTCACATTTCTGAAGAGTAAACAAGTTATACTGTTTCAAGAACAAAACTGGAATCTCCTGCAAACATATAGTAGAAGCGTAAAACAGTGGCATGGCATCACAAAAACCTTTATAAAATGAATTAAAAAAGTTCTTACAGTAAGACAACTCAAATGGTAATAAATTGTGCATGAAGTAATATGATGTTACCTCCAGCTGATTGAAGATTTGGGGTTTTTTTTTTTTTTTTTTAAATTCCTTGTGGTGCTTATCTTCTCCTCTATTTGACATCCATGAAATCCAAGAATAAAAAGACTATTTTTGCTGCAAGCTCTCATCTTTTTGCGGTTCTCCAGTTCTCCTCCCTAACGTTACTTCTAAGCTATGACCATGTTGACCTTCACTTCCTTGTGGGCTCCAGTACGATAACCAAAGATTAGGCCTTTGGGCCAGCTTCATCTAATCATCCTCTCCTGAGTCTCTTCCTACTCTTATTTCAGCTCTTGATTCTTCAATCTAGGCATCAATTTGTGTAAAGGCTGCGAAAATTAGCTCAACTTTCTTCTCTTCAGATTCGGTACGGTAATTCCTCTCTCTCTCTCTTTGATTATATGCAAATATTGCAGAATAAACAAGATCTGAAATCCATATTTGAAGTAAATAAGATTTTCATTAAAGGTTTTTCAGTCATGGATTTTCACTGGACTATATGTTAATTAACTTGATTACTGGAGAATAATAAAACACAAGAGAGATCCAAATATGTTTCATTCACAGACAATTTATCAAACATCTGACAGGCATCAGGCACAATACTCATACCACACCCAATCTCCTGTAAATTTTTAAGAAGCAAGATTTTAAGCTTCCCGCAAGCACTAATAAACTCCCAGAGTCTTAATCCAGTTCAGTTGGTTCACCTTTAATTTATAGATTCTTCATTTTATTTTCCCTTTTATCTCCATTTAATCCAGACCTTTTCATGGTGTTTTTGTAGTTGCAATGGAGGAGAAAAATGATGGAGCTATGGATTGTACCCCAAAGGAAGCATCACGTACGTGGAGCCAATGGCAATTGCTAGATTCCATTCTTCCCACAGGAGGATTTGCTCATTCCTTTGGCCTTGAGGCAGCAATTCAAGCTCGAATCGTCTCGGGGCCTGAAGATCTTCGAACATTCCTGATCCATGTACTGGAGAACACCGGAAGTCTACTTCTCCCTTTTGTTTACACTGCAGCCACATCTCCCGACATGGAGACATGGCACAAGCTCGACAGGACGCTGGATGCAACACTGACAAACGAAGTGAGCCGCAAGGCGTCGATCTCGCAAGGATCAGCGCTCATGAGAGTTGCGGCCGCTGTTTTCCTGGAAATTCCGATCCTCAAAACAATGAGAGATGCGTCTCTGAGTACAGGCGGCGTGAATTTCCACCACGCCCCCATTTTCGGAATGGTTTGCGGGCTTCTCGGATTGGATCCGGAAGCTTCTCAGAAGGGTTACATGTTCATAACAATGAGAGATGTGATCTCCGCCGCAACTAGGTTGAATTTGGTAGGACCTCTCGGTGCAGCTGTTCTGCAACATCAGATCGCCGTGATCTGCGATGATTTGTCCAGAAAATGGATGGACCGTCCGGTGGAAGACGCATGCCAGACTTGTCCCTTGATCGACACTGTTCAGGGCTGCCATGGTTACCTGTTTTCAAGGCTCTTTTGCTCCTGAAACACTACTGGAAATTAAACCTGCTGCCATTGCCAATGGAATTTAATCAGTACAGAAAATTTTCAAGTTCAACAATGCTGAATTGTTCATCAATCACTGCCACAAACACACATAATCAAGCTGGAAATATGTACACTGCTAATATTTTTGCTACATTTTCTTCCTTATCCACCAGCACCATACATGAAAAGTGTGTTATAATGTTAATGTGGTACGATTTCACATCAATTCTAGTATGAACTCATGATTTCTTACGGAATCCATATGAGAGACATTTTTAAAAAATTAACATTCAATCGTTCCTTCTATGGTGATTCGTAAATCACGGTGACTCATGATCGGCCTACTTTGAGCATAATTTTTACTACTATCGCTATCGAGATTCGAACTTTGATCTCTTTTTTCAAATACTACCTATTGAACGATTAAGTTAAGTCCGTATAGACATTCTTATATCATTTTGTCACGCATGCTTGATGTCTGTTTCTTGCCAATGGCAACTGATAAGTCTCCTGAAAGGTCTCTGTAAGACTGTAAGTGGGCAAAAGGTTGGCAACTCTTTTTTTTGTTTTTTTTTTTGGTTGTGGAAAATGATTAATAAATTGTTAAATTATGTGATTTGACATGGTGACTTGTTAATAATTTTCAACTTTTAACATTCGCTCTGGAAAAATTTTTAAAAAGGGATAAAAACCACTTGGTATGCACTTTGTACAATGTTGAGGAGTGCAAAAATAGGGGTCCACACATTTTGGTGGTGGATGCCACTTTGCACGGTGCAGGTCATGTTGGATCGGGGTCCACACCCCTGCTTACGGGTGGGTACCCACTTGGGTTGTGGGGTACCCCACCAAATGGCAATATATTTATACTGTATAATCTCGTACTTATCCTTAATTTAATTGGATAATAATGTAAATTGCTAGTGCCTTGTACAAGTGTAAATACCTACTAAAATACAAATAACATGGATATATTGGAGGTTGGCCCGTAGTAAATCGATCTAATGTAGCGGAGCAAGATAGATTCGTTTGGACTCGGAACTCCAGGGCGGAATCCCGCGTTAGACCCTTGACCGCCTAGGCTGAGCCCTAAGCTTGACCTAGGCCTGGGCCTGTGCCTCGGTTGATGGCACCAGACGGGCCCCGACCACGATATCGGGCGCGGTCTAAGTAGTTGCAACTAACTCCTTTTTAGTAAGACAGTTAGGAGACTCATTAGCATAAATATTCATGTAATTGTCACATCATCATCATTTATCATCTTATCATCTTTATTGTCCAAATACATATAATCTCTTGTAATCATCTTGCAATAGTCTTTTAGTACAAGATTTGTTCCCGTGACACACGTTCATTATCTTTTTGTATTATTATTGTCCGTTTTATTTATCCTATTCTTTAATTATCGGGTCACTCAGATTAATTAAATCCATCAACCACTTTTTAAAATGAAAATTATCAAAAGCTTGATGTGTAATAAGACTCATATGCTTGACGTTTGTGACACATCTGACTTGGTAATTTTACTTATAATGTTGGGATAAGAATTAAATCTTAAATTTTTTTATGCAGAATTTTACGTCTATGTTATTATAATACAATATTTTTTTTACGAAGGAGTGAAGTTTTTATTATTTTGTACTTTTGTCTTGTATTAATAATTTTGCAGTATACTATTTCTTAATAGTTTACCACGGGAAATGTTGACTTCGACAAGTAAACGGTAGCAAGTTGAAACCAATCTTTCCATCCATTTTTCATTGTTTGGTTTGCACACTTATTTGGATAAGTCAATGTATATCTTGGAGAGTTATCCAAGCAATATTTCCCCAATTAAAATTGTTTTTGGAAATAAACAATTTTTTCTTTTTATGTTTAAATTCCAAATATGGACCTGTGTGCAGGTAACAGTGCCGTTAGGCACTGTTATCTTTCTTTCTTTTTTTTTTTATTCAGACCGCTTTGTTATAGGAGTATATGTTCATAATTTTATTACTATATGTTCATAATTGTAAGTTCATAATGTCAGAGCTCTATGTTCATAATTCCGTAACTGTACATTCATAATTCAATAACTGTAACTTCATAATTTTCGAAGCTCTATGTTCACAATTTTAGAGCTCTATGTTCATAATTTTATCACTATATGTTCATATTGTAAGTTCATAATGTCAGAGCTCTGTGTTCATAATTTCATAACTGTACATTCATAATTGCATAACTGTACATTCATAATTCTGTAACTGTACATTCATAATTCAATAACTGTAAAATCATAATTTTCAAAGCTCGATGTTCACAATTTTAGAGCTCTATGTTCATAATTTTATCACTATATGTTCATAATGTCAGAGCTCTGTGTTCATAATTTTATAACTTAGATTCATAATTCCATAACTGTACATTCGTAATTCCATAACTGTACATTCATAATCCCATAATTGTACATTCATAATGGCACAAACGAATTACGCCGTTAACAGCGAGACAAAATCAAAATTTTTTTAACTGAAATGACGCGTTTTCCCTAAAAACGACGTCGTTTTGGACTCGTGTCCACAATGCATTGTAGACACGAGTCTACTGCATAATTTGCGAATTGCTATACCATAGGCCAACGTCCACCTCACATTGTAGTTGACACATAATTTGTTAACGATATACACATAGTATGTTAACTAATTGCATGTAAACAATCTAATGTCATTTTAGACCAGGTCTATAATACAAAGTGGACATTGGTCCATGATATAATTTGTTTACCGCGACCTGAGAAACCTGGTGGATGAGGTAAACAATTTTTTAAACGGTACATATTAGCATCATATCAAATAATGATTGGATTTGAAGCAAGCTATTTGATGTAGTAAATACATGCTTATACTACTCTCTACAGTACTAAGGTCAGTTCCGGCTACGGTCCCTTTTTTAGTCTGCTTGTTGGTTTAAGTCCTTGAGCTCGGATGACTTGACAATGGGTCAAAGGTTCCCAAGGTTTGATAGTGGATCAAAGGTTCCCGAGCTCGTCAACGTGTCCTAAGATTCCTGATTCCTCTAGGGGTGCCGCCTCCAAGTGTCATAGGTCGTGGCTCGGTGCCGACATTAAGTGCTCGGGGCAGGCTGGTGGATACTGCCCTTCATCCTTCCAGCCAAACCGCACTAGGCATTTGTTCAAGTTGGTGAAGGTCAGATCAGACTCCTCTTAAATACGGGACCAGATACCGACCAAGTGTGGGCTACGGTTCAGTAGGGGATAATCCCTATCACTAATGATTTAGTTATTGAGTGGAGGTGAGATGCCAAAGGTTTGTAAAAGGGGGTGAGGAAACCATAGAGTGTAAGCTTAAAGTATATCTTTAGAGAACATAATAAAGTTGCTTATGTCGTAGCCTTGCATGGTTTTCAACTAGGATCAAAACTAAAGGTGTTTAGTGTGCCTCCCCCATCTTTGGGGAAGGCATTGGTTGATAACATTTGGGTTTTAATCTTGTCAAACAGGATCGATGAGGTTTAGCTAAGGTTCTGTTTGGCAGAGCTTATTTAGGAGCTTATAGCTTATTTTAAGCTACTAATAAGCTATAAGCTCTGTTTGGTAATGTCCCAAAATAAGCTCCTAGCTTAAAATAAGAGCTTATTTGGGAACGCTACCTCAGGTAGCGTGTCAAAATAAGCTTCTAGCTTTCTAACTTTGTTTCCATCTTTATCCTTATTATTTTAAAGAAATAACATAATTTACCTTACCAATTAAAATCCTTTTCTCGTATTCTTTATCTGCACTTTCACCGTAAATATTATTATTATTATTATTATTATTATTATTATTATTATTATTATTATTATTATTATTATTATTATTATTATTATTATTATTATCATTATTATGAGATTTGCAACAATATTGCTACTTCATTGTGAGATGCTACATCATGATTATGCTAATAGTTTTATTTCAAAATGTTATTTTTTTTAAAGACAAAGTGTTAAATTTTAATATGTAAACAAACTAATTTAAATTTTATGAAGATGTTCTTTTTAGTCTTTTTACATTTATCAGCTTATCAAAAAACTTATTTTACCAAACACTTTCAATCATAACAGCTAGCTTAACAGCTCTTCAGTTTTCAGCTCCGAGCTTATAGCTTTTCAACTTTCAGCTCCTAGCTTATAGCTTTTCAGCTAGGTTTACCAAACAAAGCCTAAGTCTATTGTGTTAAGGTGTCTCATCTAATTGTTTTATTTTTTTTTTAATGAATGATTTTAGCAAGAAAAAAATAACGTGTTATTATATACATTAGAAAATCACATTAACAACTTAATTTTTGTTTCAAATATAAGTTACAAAAATAAATTAACACAACAGATTACATGAATGTGAACCTGTCACTATCTATGTTAATGTGTTTCACACTTGTAGTCAATGGAATTTGCATATTTAGATATTTGGGTTTGCATTCAACCTTTATAATGTAGGTAAAGCATCTACAAAAAAGAATAATATCATACTATAATGAAAATATTCACACTATACTTAATAAAAAAAAAGTTTACATTTAAAAGTTATAAACACTTTGACAATAACTACGAAATAAAAAACAAGTACGGAGTAGCACATATATAAATTTTGACACACATGTTATAGTGTTATATATATATATATATGACGGTAATAATGTTACCGGTAATAATAATACTATAATAACGTTATAAGAAAGTAACAATAGTTGTATTGCTTTTGTCTCAGTATAGAAAGTACAGTGTCTTTGTCCAGAGTATTGAACGTCCCCCCCCCAAGCTGAGGGGAGCTCCTACTTATACAAAAGCTGCTAACGGTAACAACATGAAGCATAAATGGGAGCTAAGCCTTTAATTCTCTTTCATCAATGGTGGCTTCAATGGCAGTAAAGGTGACAGCAGTTGGAATTCTGCCTGCTGGAGTTTTGCCCGTTGGGTTTCCATGTGGTGTCGGGTCAGATGCTGCTTATGATCCGGGTCAGGTGCCAGCACCATTCCATGTGGTGTCGGGTCAGATGCTGCTTATGATCCGAGTCGGGTGCCAGCACCATTCCATGTGGTGTCGGGTCAGATGCTGCTTATGATCCGGGTCGGGTGCCAGCACCATTATCCTGTCACCAGTCCCCCCTATTCCTGAGTCTACAGATGTGTTTGAGTTGACTAGGGAGTAAGACTGAATTTGCTTGATATTGTGCAGAATCCTGGTTGATCCTGAGTATGTGATTTTATTTTCCAAATCACACATGATTTTTTTTTTTTTTTTTGCTGGCCGAGACGGTCTGCGGCTTAGGCTGGCCGAGGTGCGTGCCTGTGGCCGAGGCGCGTGCCTGTGGCCGAGGCGTGTGCCTCGGCCTTGGCTGAGGCGAGGCCTCAGCCTTTTTTTTTTTTTTTTTTTTTAACATGGGCAGACCACGAGCACGAGATATTATTTCAGAAAATTTTGTAAAAGATGATAACGATCTTATTTTATTAAGTAACATGGACGGACCATGAAAGTAAGATATTATTTCCCAGAACTTTTAGCATGTAGAGCGGACGGACCGCGATTGCCATGCACTAGTTCTAATGATTGCTATTACAGGATTTTTAAGGAAAGTACTTGATCAAATGTTCCGAGTTCCATACCCTATTGATCATTCTTCCCCCTGTAGTTTTTAACTTGTATGTCCCTGGGCGAACGACTTCCTCCACGACGTAAGGCCCCTCCCTCTTTTTTGCGAATTTTCCCCCTTCAAGCGGTTGGCTGGCTTCCCTTTTTCGCAGCACAAGGTCGCCGACTTGGAAGTACTGAGGTCGGACTTTTGCGTCGTGGTAGGACTTTAGTTGACGACCGTAGTTCTCCATCTTGCAGAATGCCGCCTCTCTCTTTTCATCCAAGAAGTTCAGATCCACCCTTTGGTGGAGTTCATTTTGTTCTGACTCGAATTCTTCCACCCTCCTACTAGGTATGATTACTTCCACCAGGGCCCGAGCTTCAAATCCATAGGCGAGTGCGAACGGGGTTTCTCCGGTGGCCCTTCTTGGTGTCGTGCGACAGGCCCAGAGGATGCCGTCGAGTTCCTCCACCCAGGCTCAGCTAGCCACTTCCAGCTTTTTCTTGAGGCCGTCGATGATGGTTCTATTCGCATTCTCCACTTGCCCATTCGCTTGAGGATAAGATACCGCCACCCGGCTATGCTTAACGCCCCATCCTGCTAAGAATTCTGAAAATTCTCGTGCCTCGAACTGACTGCCATTGTCTGTGATTACCTGGAGAGGGATACCGAAACGATACAGGATGTTTTTCTCGACAAACCTTTTGCACCTTGCTGCGGTGATGCTTGCCAGGGGCTCGGCCTCCACCCATTTCGTGAAATAGTCGATGGCCACAATGATGTACTTCCTGCTTCCAGTCCCCGTGGGAAGGGCTCCTACCAGGTCAATTCCCCATCTCGAAAAAGGAATCACGGTGCTTACCGGGGTGTAGTTCGTCGCAGGTCGACCCGGCAGTGCTTGGAATTCTTGGCACTTGGGACATCGCTTTGTATACTAGGCGCAGTCCCTTAGCATTTTGGGCCAAAAATACCCTTGTAACATGATGCGGCGTGCGATGGTGTACGCCCCTTGGTGCGCGGAGCATACCCCCTCGTGGACTTATTTTATCACCAACTTCGCTTCGTCTGGATATAGACACCTCAGTAACGTGCCGTTGTAGGAGCGTTTGTACAGTTTATCGCCCGAGACAACGTAGCTGGGTGCCCGTAACTTCGTTACCTTTGCGTCTGCCTCGTCTTGCGGTAGGGTGCCGTCTGCCTTGTATCGTTTGATATGATCAATCCAACATGGCTCCCTAATCTGCACAGGGAAGACCCACGAAACGTCGATACTTGAAGTCTCGAGGTCTTCTAGTCGAGCGATCTTCCTAATGTGGCTGGGGACTTCGGTACTTAGCTTTGAGAGCATGTCGACGTCAGCGTTCTGCTCTCTAGGCACCTGGTGTATCTCATATCCCTCAAACTCGCGCAGGGTTCTCAACACCGCGTCTCTGTATTTCTGCATACTTCCTTCGTTGGCTTCATACTCCCCAGACACCTGGTTTACCACCAGCTTGGAATCGCATCGAATTCGGACCTTCTCAGCTCGTAGTCCCGCTGCCAATCGCAGTCCATTGAGGAGGGCCTCGTACTCTGCCTCATTGTTAGATAATTTGAAGTGGAATCGGATGGCATAGTAGGCGTGGAATCCCTCCGGAGTGACGAGCACTACGCCACCGCCGCAACCTTTGCTGTTTGAAGAGCCGTCTGTGGACAAGGTCCACCACCCTCCATCTTCAGTTTCTACCTGGTCCGTCACTTCCCGAGCTGTGCACTCCACTATAAAGTCTGCGAGAGCTTGGCCTTTGATGGCGGGCCTTGGTTTGAAATCTATGTCAAACTGACTGAGGTGCATGGCCCATCGTGCCATCCTGGCGTAGCTGTTAGTATTCCGTAGGAAGCTCCCCAACGGCTGATGTGAGAGTACGTGGATGGGGTGAGCATGGAAGTAGTGAGCCAACCTTTTTGATGAAGTGACTATGACAAATACTGTTTTCTCCAACACACTGTACCGGAGCTCCGCGTCGTGTAGGGCTTTGCCTACGTAGTAGATGGGACGCTGAGTCCCTCCTTCTTCTTTGACCAGCACGGAGCTGATCGCACCCTGTGACACGCCCAAGTACAGGATTAGGGTTTCACCTGCCTCTGGCTTTGCAAGCAAGGGCGGGGACAACAAGTATTTTTTCAACTCTTCAAAGGCCTTTTGACAGTCTGGCGTCCACTCGAACCCTTTGCTCTTTTTCAAGATTTGGAAGAAGGGGAGGGAACTTGGTTCAGCCGATTTAGATAGAAAACGGCCTAAGGCCGCCAGACGCCCGTTGAGTCTCTGGACTTCCTTTATGGACCGCGGAGGCTCCATGTCAAGGATAGTCTTTACTTTTTCTGGATTCGGCTCAATGCCGTTCCTAGTGACCATGAAGCCCAAAAATTTGCCCCCATCAACGGCGAAGGTGCATTTTTTTGGGTTCAAGCGCAAATTAAATTTCTTCATAATGGAAAATACCTCATTGAGATCCTCGATGTGGGAGGTGGCCTTACGACTTTTGACGATCATGTCGTCCACGTATGCTTCCATGTTTCGTCCCAGTACTGTCTTGAACAACTTTGCCACCATACGGGTGTATGTGGCCCCGGCATTCTTCAATCCGAATGGCATGACCACGTAGCAGAATATCCCCTCGGGAGTGGTGAAAGCGGTCTTCTCTGCGTCCCCCTCATGCATGGATATCTGATGGTACCCATGGAAGGCGTCCATGAAGCTCATGAGTTCACATCCTGCCGTCTCATCCACCAATTGATCTATATTGGGTAGTGGAAAGCGGTCCATGGGGCATGCCCTATTGAGGTCCGTGTAGTCCACGCACATCCTCCATGTTGATCCTTTGGGAGCCAAGACTACGTTGCTCAGCCACTGTGGGTAGTAAATCTCCTTGATGTGCCCTACGTTGAGTAATGCGGTCACCTCCTTTTTCACGAACTCTCTTCGTTCTGCCAACATATACCTTTTTCGCTGATACACTGGTTTTCCGCTGGGATCGACTGCGAGCTTGTGGGTTATGATCCTTCGATCTATGCCCGGCATGTCCTCTGGCCCCCATGCGAACACCGTGTGAGAACGGCGGATTACATCCACTATCTGGGCCCTTAGCTCTGGGCTTAAGCCTATGCCGATCTTCACCACTCGGTCTGGTCTGGAGGGATCCAGAACTATATCCTCCGTCTTTGACACGGGCTCGGTGCGGTGCCAGGCCTCTTCTTCTTTGAAAATTTTCTCCGCGATCGTGTGGACCTGTAGGTCCTTACTGCCAATCTTCTTGCATGCCTTCACGTAGCAACTGCGGGCTGCCCGTCGATCACCTCTGACGACCCCTATTCCATTCGGAGTGGGGAACTTCATACACAAGTGTTCCACCGATACTATGGCCTTGAGGTCGGTCCTCTAGTGCCGGCCTCCCGAGTATGATGTTGTGCGCGCAGGTGAGTCTTACCACGATGAACTCCATGTCCAGCTTGCGAATGTTGGGGCTCGTGCATATTTCCACGGGCAGGGTCACCGACCCTTCTGTTTCCACCGAATCCCCAGTAAACCTAGAGAGTGGAGTTCGTACCTCTTTGAGCTGGCTTCTAGGTAGCCCTAACTTGGTGAAAGCGTCATAGTACATCACATTAACCGAGCTTCCCGTGTCGACCAAGATGCGATGTACGATCGTGTCATTGATATCCATCTTGATCACAAGTGCATCGCGATGGGGTAAGGGGCCCTCGGGGAGGTCCTCGTCAAAGAAAGTGATGGCCTCCCGCCTCTGCTTCTTTCCTTTGGGAAGACTTACCACTTCTCCCACGTACAGTTGTCTGCTCCACTTCTTCCTCTCTGTGGGTGTGTCGCCCCCGCAGGTCCACCATAGATAAAGTGTATGGCGTGTTTCTTTTGTCGCCTGGGCGCCACCTCGGTTTCCTTCTCGCTATCATCTTGCTCAGATATTTGGTCATGTTCTCTTTTCTTGGCGTTCGAGGTGGACGGCTCGGCGCCATCCTCCTTCCTCCAGACATTTTTTGGTGGATTTTTTTATGGATCGCGCTGCGGCTGTTGCTGCTGCTTGGATCGCTTGACGAAATGCCGGAAGTAGCCCTGCTGGATGAGTTCTTCTACTTGTCTCTTCAGTACGTTACATTCATCCGTGTTGTGCCCGGGTTGCCTATGGAACCTGTAGTACTTTGCTTGGTCTCCTTTTGGGGAGACCTTCATGCACTCTGGTGGGAACTCGACTATTCCCATCTCCTCAGCCTGTTTTAGGATGACGCTGACGGGATGGGTAAGAGGAGTTAGGTTACGCAGGGGAACCAGGCGAGGTCGTTCATGGTCCCGGCCTTTCCCTGCGGCCGGGTGGTTCGAACGCGGTGCTTGGCTGGACGGACCAGCTTTCCCAGGTTTCCCGTTTTTCCTGCCGTCCTCCTCATCTTTCTTTTTCCTGTCGACGTCCTCTGCCTCGGCATAGCGGCTAGCCGTCCTCATCAAATCTTCGTAAGAGCGGGGGTGGTGGGCGTTCAGCTGCTTGTGAAAATACCCCGATCTCAAGGCGTGGATGAATATCGGGATCGCCGCCTTGGAGTCGAAGTCGTAGACATTATTGACTTCCTTTTTCCACTTGATCAGGAAGTCTTTGAGGCTCTCGCCTCTATCTTTCTTTACCACATAGAGGTGAGAGAATGGTTTCTTACGCTGTATGCTACCCGAGAAGTACGTTAGGAAACTTTTGGACAACTTTCCAAAGTTTTGGATCGACCCGTCCGGGATGGTGTTGAACCAATCTTGGGCCGTTCCATCCAGGGTGGACAAAAATGCTCGGCACATGATGGCGTCTCCTGCCCCAATCATTACCATAGCGGCCTTGTACCTAGTCATGTGGACACGTGGGTCCGTGGCTCCTGTGTACGCCTTGATGGCGGGTAACCTGAAGTCCCTCGGCAGAGGTACGTCCATGATACTTGGGGAGAATGGTGCTGCCATTCGTACCTCGGGTTCCGGAGATTGCTCCCGTGCCTCCACCCTTCTTGCTAGCTCCCCGATCCTTCTTTGCAGCCTTTCGACTAGGGCCGAATCGTCAGGGTGCCGGCGCGGGGCCGGATGCCGCTCCTCCATTTGTGGGGCTAGTTCATCGGCGCGCCGTCCTTCTGAGTGTCGACGTGGAGCTGGTTCCTTGACGTTTCATCCCTCTAGGTGTCGGTGTGGAACTCGCTCACCAACGCATCGTTCGCCCGCTGAGTGCCGACGCGGAGCCGGCTCATCGACGCGTCGCTCCGCCGAGTGCCGACGCGGGGCTGGTTCATCGAAGCGTCGCTCATCCAAGTGTCGACGCGGGGCCGACTCGTCATCGTGACGGCGCGGGACCGGCCCACGAGACTCGCCCATCCTTTCTGTGGGCGATCTTTCAGCTTCTCTTTCCTTGTGTCGGCGAGGGCCTCTAGCGGAAGACCCCTCGGCACACGATTCCGGCCTTTGCCGAGCGGGCGCCCCGTGTCCCAACCGTTCTAAGGCAGAGCGGGAGGGCCTAGGTTGCCGTCCGGCTGGTCCGCTTCTTTGGGTGCCCTCTCCCGGGCCCCTAGTCCTAGTGCGACGCCCTGCGTCCTTCGCAGCACGGGTTGCGTCCTGGGCATCCACTCTCCGTGGGGATTCTACCTCTATTTCCTGAGGCCGCGGCGGGGGCACTTGGCCTTGCAGTCCCACCGCCACTTGATTTAGTGCCGCTGTCACTGCTTGCTGAATGGTTGCCTGGAGGCTCATGACTTGGTTCGCCCCCCCATTGTGGGGTTGGTCTCGGAGGTCTCCTCCATTGTTGAGTTGGTCTCGAAGGTCTCCTCCATTGTTGAGTTGATCTCGAAGGTCCCCGGGCCTCCCGTTGTTGAGATGTTCTCGGAGGTCCCCTCCGCGATTGTTGGTGAGTAGGTCACGGAGGTCACCTGAGGCGTTGCCATTGTTCACGTTGCGAGAACCGTGGGAGCTGCAGGACGCCATTCTTTCAAGCTTGCTGTTGAAAGAGAAAAAGAGTTGTGTTGTAGCCTGCTTGAGTATTGGACTCAGGCTCTCAATGAAAGCACCAATGACGGTAATAATGTTACCGGTAATAATAATACTATAATAACGTTATAAGAAAGTAACAATAGTTGTATTGCTTTTGTCTCAGTATAGAAAGTACAGTGTCTTTGTCCAGAGTATTGAACGTCCCCCACCAAGCTGAGGGGAGCTCCTACTTATACAAAAGCTGCTAACGGTAACAACATGAAGCATAAATGGGAGCTAAGACTTTAATTCTCTTTCATCAATGGTGGCTTCAATGGCAGTAAATGTGACAGCAGTTGGAATTCTGCCCGCTGGAGTTTTGCCTGTTGGGTTTCCATGTGGTGTCGGGTCAGATGCTGCTTATGATCCGGGTCGGGTGCCAGCACCATTCCATGTGATGTCGGGTCAGATGCTGCTTATGATCCGGATCGGGTGCCAGCACCATTATCCTGTCTATATATATATATATATATATATATATATATATATATATATAGGGTTGCATTCAAATACAAACCCCCTTAAAATACAAACCCCCCTTAAAATACAAACTTGAGCTCGTGCACACATTAACATACTTACATGCACACAAGGCGTACTGCCAACAATTTCTGGGATTAGCACGTGCACACATTAACATACTTACATGCACACAGCGCGTAGGAGGAAAAATCACAACCATCCATCAAAGCTCGTGCACACATTTACATACTTACATGCACACAGCGCGTAGGAGGAAAAAATTTGGACCATCCAATACCACCATCCAACGGCGTCAAATTGTCCATAGATTTATATTTTAAGATGTGTTTTTACCTGAATGTAAATCTATATATATATATATATATATATATATATATATATATATATTACAAATCATATAAATAATAATTTTTTTTCTGATTATAAGTTTTCTTATGAATTAAGAATCTAAGTTAAAAAAGATCAGTGTCATCTAATTCATATCTTTGATTTACAAGAAGACTCATAATTATTATTTGAATGTGCGCTATGTATAAAATGTATATCTCATAAGTTAATAATTGTTTATGCCTTTTGTTTTTTCATAAATTAACCAATAATTAGTATATTAAATATTGATTCATATTAATTAATTTACAATTTTTAGAAAATTATGCAACAAAAGAAATGTAATCTCACAAAAAAAAAAAAAAAAAGTGTAAATGAATCCTACTTATGGTAATGGTGATTTAAGTGAGATAAAGAGGCAAAGAAGTCCGGAGTAATAAAACAAGATGACACCAAAATAATTACGGTCCAAGAGTAAATAGGGGGGTCCCACCGGTGACGAAATCTCCGGGCCCACATTATTCCATTCCTTTGTTAACCCTGAGCCGTCCATCATCTTCTCTTCCCACAACATATAGGGTTTGCTGGGTCCCCCTCTTTTCGTGTCCTTCTAAAGGGTAAGTGGGCTCCTTCTAGGGTTAGTTTCTCTCTCTCTCTCTCTCTCTCTCTCTCTCTGTTTATATATTTCTTCAAAGCTTTTTATTTTTCGTAAAATCTCTGAATTGAAACACAGATTCAAGCCTAGCTTCAGTCAACTGGTACGACGACGAAGACGACGACCTCCTTTTTGTTCCCCGTGAAACGACGCCGTCGCCGTGGTAAAAATTACAGAGTCTCGCTTCTCTCCGGTATGTTGCCGATTCTGTTTCCGGTATTTTGATCGCTTATCTGTTTCGATTTCAGAAATTGTTTTTCTTCGATATGGCGTCGATTGATAACCGGCCACAAAATTTCGATGTCGTCGCCGCCGACGAGGAGGTTAACAGCCCGGCTGATCCACTGTTGGGTGACTCGAATGAATATACGATTACTGCTGTTGGTGGTCCGGCGTCGGAAATCGCGGCGGCTGGGTCGTCTGATAGTGTGCCCTTGTTGAAGGAGGAGCCGGAGGAAAATGATTTGCAGGTGGCGTTGCCATTGGGGGGCCATATGCAGGTGCGGACATTGGAGAAATCTCTGCCTAAGAGGTCCTCCAAGGACCGCCATACCAAGGTGGAGGGTCGTGGGAGGAGAGTTCGTATGCCGGCGGCTTGTGCTGCCAGAATTTTTCAATTGACCCGCGAGCTGGGCCACAAGTCGGACGGAGAGACCATTCGTTGGCTCCTCGAGCGGGCTGAGCCGGCTATTATCGAGGCCACGGGCACCGGCACGGTTCCGGCCATCGCGGTGTCTGTGAACGGGGAGCTGAAGATTCCAACCACGTCCCCGGCGACGGAAAACGAGGGAGATTCCACCGCGACGAAGAGGAGGAGGAAGAGAGGGGGAAATAGCGAGTTTTTCGACGTGAACGAGCCTTCCAATTTCGCACCCGTCTCTCCGATTACCGCGCAAGGGCTAGTTCCGGTGTGGACAGTGGGGTCCGCGAACGGTGTCGTGCCCACAACGGCGGTTCCCAGCGGGGCATTCCTTATGCTCCCACAGCCACCATCAGCCGCCGGGCCTTCAAGTCAACCTCAGGCTCAACTGTGGGCCATACCAGCAACAGCCACCCCCGTTTTCAGCGTCCCCGGCAGGCCCATTTCTAACTTCGTTTCCGCAATGCAACCCGGAGTTTGTTTTCCCCAAGCTCGAATGACCTCCTCCCTGTCAAACGGCGGAGATAATTCCGGGAAGGAAGTCTCCACTATGGCCCCTAGCTGCAGTTCTACCAGCACCACCACCGCCGCAACTGCCACCACCCAAATGCTAAGAGATTTCTCGTTGCAGATTTACGACAAGAAAGAGCTTCAATTCATGGACGCTTCTGGGTCTCCTTCAAACGATCACCCCCAAAAACCCCCTCCCCAAACCCCTAACCAGAGAGAAGAGATGACCCGTCAGTAAAAGGGTTTTAGCCTTTTTTTTTTTTTTTGCATTTAAATTTTTGGATTAGCAGCTAATTAATCAATCTTTCCCAGTTCATCTTTAGTTACTATTTCCTTTCCCCTAATTATCATCCAAAATTTGTATAAAGATCGGCTTTAGCCTTTAGCGTTAGCAAAAGAAATTTGTGGAATATTTGGAATGCTTTTTTCTCCACTCCACTCCGGTCAAAATTAAAGCTATGGAGGGGAGCGCACGTGATGCCGCGGGCGAATGCACGTGGTGTGTGGGCCCCGAGAGAAAGGTGGACGTGGTCCCCAAAGTTAGGGGTGGGTCAAATATAAAGTGAATGGAAGAAAAAAAAAAAAAAAAAGTGGGGTCAGTAGTAATCCGTGTGGTGTGGGGGCGGTATGGTGGTCCGCAGCCTTAGCCGAGTCCTGTGGGCCATCCCATTTTGCCTCACATGACCGCCTCGAAATTCTATCATCATTTGTTAATTGCCATTTATAAACTTAAATTAAATTTAAGAGTAAAAAATTACAAGGAATTAGTTAGTAGTTAACTAGTTTGATCAGTTTAACATAATAATAATATTATTATTATAAAAATCCGTGACGTTATGCTGCTGTAAAAGTTTGACATTAAAGAAATTAATTAGAGGTACTGTCATGAAAATGCGATTGTGGGCTACTTGTAAGGACTTTCATTGCATTAAGGGCTATGAATCCATTATATGAGTGACGATACACTGACAGCTTTAACACTTTTTAAAAAAAAAAAAACTATTTCCGTTGCTTTTATTAACAATAAATAAATACTACTTTTTGAAGATTGAAATTAAAATTTACGAAATTATATTATAATTTTGAAACAAATTACACTTTGGTCCACGAACTATAAAGTAATAGTGGATTCAACCATTATGTTTTAGGTATAAACACTTTTAATTCTTAAATTATTAGTGAAGTTGTGTTTTTTATTACTCAACAGTTTTGTTAAATATTTGAGATTTTTGTTTTTTTTTTTGTTTTTATTTAAACACATATTTCATATGGGTTGTTTAAAATTATTTTGATTAAAAAAATAGTTAGAAATTGTGGTCCCCCACAGCTCAACTTGGGTTTCCAAGCTTCCAGGCTTTAGGTGTGCTTTTGTAGGGGAGGGGGGCGGGGTCCGTTGAAGAAGGGTGGGCCATAATTTAGGGGTGGGGACGACACAAATGTTATTACCTTCTGACACGTGCCAGTGTTGAGCTGTCATGGTGGGCCCTCCTCCACTAATCTTGAAACGTGGACTCTCGCGGCCTTTTAGACGGGAAGATTTTACAGTGTGAGCATCCTCATCCGCACCAATTGTGGCGACGCTTTTCTTTTTTTAAAGAATCAATCCATCTCTGAATATTCTCTGCGTAGATTCTCCTTCCCAATATTGGGCTGCTCACATTAATGCTCGATTGCCCATTCCACGGCCCGTTTTGGATTTGGGCTTCGCCTCGCCAGTCTGGTTGCTCTAGTAATTCTGTTAAACTATCTAATGTGGATACGGTTCTAAAACTGTTTATAATTATGAATATATAGTTTAAAAATTATGAATAAAGAGTTGTGAACATAATTATGAACATATAGTTATTTATAATTATTAATATAGAGATTCAATGACTGTGAATATGAAGTTCAAAAAGTATGAATATATAGTTTTATAATTATGAACATATAGTTCAGTAATTATGAACATAGAGTTCTGTAATTGTGAATATAGAGTTTAATAATTATAAATATGAAGTTCTAAAATTATGAATATATAACTTTATAATTATGAACATATAGTTCAGTAATTATGAACATAGAACCGTGTCCATCTTGCAAGGCGGACACGGTTCCACTGCATAACGATTGTTCCGTTTCATGTCTAGTTGAAAATAAAAATGAGCTATCTGAATTGGATTATCGATCAACTTAAAGTCTTTCTCCAATAATAATAATGTAGGAATTCAAATTTAATTAACCAGGACTATGTGGTCTAATGGTATCCGGGTTGGACTTCCATTTGGAAGATTGTGATTTCGAGCCTCAGTGGAGGCGTTATTGGCTCTTTGTGTTTCAGTACTTTGAGAAAGTATGAACGGATACTACATTGTAATAGAGCTAGTAGCATTCAAAAAAAAAAAAAAAAAATTAATTAGAAATTTACAAGACATTAGGAATTCTATTAGACTGTGAAGTTTATGATAAGTTTAGCGTAAGCCCATGCTTCAATACTCGGAGCTGATATTAAATGTGAATTTCCATAACCAATCCCTTCATTGTCTTGAACCATACCCACATTGCTTGTCTTGTAACGTAACATGCCTTCAGTGACAGTCTAGACCTAATCACGGTTCACTTTCGATTTTGAACCGACGATTTATAATTTTGAAAAATGATAAATCAAAACTGGAATCGAAACCTTCTAGGAAGGTTTTAGTTTGAACCACCGATCGAACCAGATTGTTTTAAATAAATTATATTTTCTATTTTTAAAATAATCTAAATTCAACAATTTTTTTCATTCAGAATATTTTTTAAAATAGTTATATCAAATATTTAAATTTTAAAGTTAAATTAAAAAATCAAAATAAATTTAGGCTTGTATTTAATTTTACTAAGATTAAGTTGCCTATTCTCTTACATTTTTATTTTTTTTTTTTTGTATTTTTAAGAGTTATTGACTTCTCCTTCACTAGCATTGTTCTCACCCCCCCCGCCAATTTGGAACTGAAATCAACCAATTCCCGATTTTATCAAATCGGAACCATCCGTACAATTGCGATTTAGTTTTTATAGTGCACGATTCGAACCGTACCCGTTATATTTGTATTTAGCTTCACCCATCCAAAAGACCGAACCTCGATCATACCATTGTTGTCCTCAACATCCCTAGCGTATCTTCTTCCTCATGCATTATATTCTCGATCACTTTATTTTCATTCTTTCTTTGATGAAAAGTGATATTTGAAGTTTTTGACTAAATAAATTCACATTAAATTCCGGTTTGAAGTTGTGCGGTTGAATGGAGTTGGCTGTTTAAAGAAATGACAGGAGTAATAAGTACGGCCCGTCCATTTCCAGTAGGTCTTTGGGCCTAAAAGTAGTTGGCTTACATTCAGTCCAACTACTCAGGGTTTTGGTGGTTTTCTGGGCTGTAATTTACCCTCAATTAAAGCAGTAATGATGGACGGACAACAATCCATCCCCCTCCCAATCGTTATACGTGGACCCTGTGGACACTTCATAAATTAGAGTATTTATGTTTATAATGTATAGAATTTATGTTTATAATAGATATATATATATATACACGATATAATAAACATGAATTCTGTACATTATAAACATGAATTCTGTGTATTATGTTAAGTATTTATGTGTCTTTAATTACATAGGATTATTTCGCTCAAAACAATGTCCTTTTGAGTGAAAATAACTAATTTAAAAAAAACAATGGTCCTGTTTGGTAAAATAGTTAGCTTATCAGTTAATTTTGACTTATTTGATCACTATTAATTGTTTGACTTTGTTTTAAAAAATGAGTAAAAGACAATTTTGGTCCTAGATTTATAGTGGCACGGATAATTTTAGTCCATCATAAAAAATTAGACGGAGGACCAAAATTGTCCTCGTCATAATAAGAGTTTCCGTGCCAAAGTCTAGGACCAAAATTGTCTTTTACTCTTAAAAAATCAATATAAGTGTTTGGTTAATTAACTTTTTGTAACTCCAAAATGCCAAAATTCAAAAAACTGCTCAAAGCAACTTATTCAATTAGTTATACATTCTAATTAACTCAATCAGCTCACGGCTAATAGCCATTTACCAAACAGGACCTATAGTTAATTGGCCGACTAGGCGGCCTAGTCCGTACCTAAGAGGTCTAGTCGGCGCCTTGGAGGCCTAAACAGTTAGCGCCTAAGCGGAATTTTACAACATTGCATATAAGTATTAGTGTTGTTAAGCATATAATGTTTAAACTTAAAGTTTTTTAAAAAAATACACCAGTCAAACTATTTAATTAAGACATGACATAACACACCTTTCAAATTTCAATTGTTGGTCATCTTATGAATATAACAAATCCAACAATGCCATTCCCCAGGGAGAAAAAGCTCCAAATACATGGAAATATTCTTCAAATCAACCCCAAAAACAAAGGGAGAAAAAAAAAATTACAGCACTGGAGATCTAAAAACCAGATAAATAAAATGAAGAAAATTAAATGAATTACATTTATCTTTATCATTATCATAGGATAAGCCAATAAGGTAGGGCATTGTTTACTGCAGTACTAATGCATATAATTGATGTTTGAGAGAGACAGAGAAGCTAAGGAACAAGTAAAATGATTAAGGTGAAGACAACAGCCACTCCAAGGCAACCCTACCTTGTTCCTCCATACACACTCTTCTATCATACATCACAAAGTTTTTTCTAACTTTCCCTATTCCCTATTCACTTGTCTTCTTCTTCCTTCCATTTTTCAAAACTTCCATTCATCTTTAATTTGCTTCATATGTCTCTCTTTAATTAGGTCTAGTAAAACATTAGGCCCCGGCCTAGCTTAGATTATTATTAATTTGAATTTAGTTTACAATATATTCAACTTATTAATTATATACCATTAGTATATAGCTCGCTCCACTCAAAATGTATATCTATCTTTGGATATATCTATATCATTTTAAAAAGATTATATAATACCAAATGTACGTGTATTTATATATTGACAAGTTTTCAAGTTCAACTCTGGTATGAGTTATTTTGTGGTTTGAGCTGGTCAGTTATGGACAATATAGGTTGATTTATATCCTTGTAGTAATTTGTCGACAAGGGTCACAAAACGGGCTTCACTCAGAGTACACTTTTGAGCGGTGGCTAAAAGCTTTCCCGTAAATCTAAGTGCCTATAATTTGTGCAATATATTGCTTTGTTGTATACATATATGAATTGATGGTATGCAGTTACTGGTCAGAATGGTAACCAAAAATCTACAACTTTTAAGGTAGTACCTGAGATTGCAACTCTCTGGTGGCTTTGTTCTGGATTGGGAAAAAATATAGTACTTCTTTACTGGGTTTTTAAAAAAAAAATGTTTTGTATGACTATGACCAGGCAACATTAAAAAATGAGGAGAGAGAAAGAGAGCCGTTTTAGTAGTTGAAATGTTGAATGATGGATAGATATACATATAGATATACACCAGCAGGCAACATAATATATGTATATACCTAACAAGCTAAGCAGGTTATCACATGCAAATTCTGCCATATTTGATCATTTTGCTCCATATAATTATTCAACTCCATTTTGAATTTCAAATATTGTTCTCTATCTCACATACACCCTGCCTTTGTACATATTCATCATATTGTATATTAACTATTATACTATACACTTTCCAAATAAAATACTTTTCTTGATATTATGATACAATATAATTACCTATACCTAAAGTATTTTGAATTTTATACTGACATTAATCACGCTGACACAATGATTCAGCAGACATGGCCAAATTAAATATCGATATACACAAGAGATCTGCCCACTTTGGACATAATTCTCACACTGTCACTGTCGAGGTTAGAACATTGATTTTTTTTACCAAATACTGTGTACTGAACCAGTAAGATAAGCCCGCACGGATTTATCTCGATAACTTATAAAGACGCTTGGTAGCTAAGCAAGGGTCATTAGCAGCTTTATAATTAATGAGGAAAGAAACAAATGAAAATCAAAGTCATCATTATTACTGGAAGGAGAAGAACCAATTCAAAAAACATATACATGAAAGAATGAAATCATGCATGCAGTGAAAGATAAGATTTGTGATTTTGAGGCTTCCAGGAGAGCACAAGTCCTTGTCAATTCATGATTGTAGACGTGTATAGCTTTCATAATAACTACAATCATATCATAAACACAATTGGATGTTTAATATTTTAGCTCAAATTAAATGACATTATCGTAATGAATATGCCTACCATAGGTTTTAAACATCTATGTAATATTTGAAATAGTCAATTCAAGATCAATCATTTATCACAACACCAAAAATTATAATAATTAGTAACAAAAACATAACTTTATTTTCTTATACTTGTATAACAGTCAATACCATATTTCAATGACAAATTAAAATACTGGACTCGGCCTTCCAAGCCTCTATTTAACAGGAAATTATTATTTATTAGTTAGCAGTATAAAGATGAGACATGCCACAAATAAGTACAGAATATAGGCAAAGATCGTTGATCAGCTTAAACCTTTTTGCTGTATAAAACAGTGAAAAATATTCCAGTGTTGTTGAACAACAGATGTAACACAGTCCTTTAATTTGTAGCAATGATTGAAAGGGACAAATAATGGCGTTTCAATTCCTTACATGATAACGCCATCTAGTATAGTCCTTCTGTCAATCTGTCATACTATACACAAATTATCCCCGTGCTTTCTTTTTAATGTATTCTAAAGCTCATCGTTTACTTTTCCAAAAATAAACATCATATTTTACCGTGACAAAATAATTAAATAATATGCTGATATAAAATTTAAAGAAGAAATTACATTTTTATCTATGTTCGTGTTATAAGCATGTAGGCTATAAGGTACTAGCAAAATAAGTCTTTATGTTATAAATATCAACACTTTTAGTCATTCAATTATCAATAAAGTGGCACTTTTTAAAATAATAAGGATAAAGATGAAAAAAAAGTTAGAAAGTATTAGTTTATTTTGAAACGCTACCTAAGATAGTGTTTCAAAATAAGCCCTTATTCTAAGCTACAAACTTTTTTTAAGAACATTATCCAATAGAGTTTATAACTTATTAGTAGCTTAAAATAAGCTATAAGCTTCTAGATAAGCTCTGCCAAACAGACTCTTTACGTTTATATGTTAAGCTTACTTTTCAAAAACCCTAGTTGACTAATATTGCTAATATATTCTATTTTTTTTCCTCCAACGGCACTCCAATTCCATGATTTAATGGTCATAAACATAGATCATTGACTTTCATTATTTTTTAATTTATTTCACATTGATTATTAGTCTTGGTTAATATATTAAGGTTTCTAAAGAGCAACGGTAAATTTTAATGGATATGTTAATAGAGGGACCAAAGCACCACTGCACACAATTCACTAACAAATCAAAGATTAAAATTAATAATGCTTATAATATAGAAACTGAATTATCTATTACCAAATATTTGGGAATCAAGAGTGTAACTTTCCCAATTCAAGGACAACCCCTGGCCCAGAGCCATGCAGGGGTGGTTAGTTTCTTAACCACAAGATTCCAAATTCAACTCTTGATAGAAGTTACATATTAACTTTCTTGATCTGAACTGATTAGCTATGGATAGATAACTTGAGCTGGTTTAACTTCTTATACAGAGTAACACTTTGTCAGTTAAGATCAGAGATAGATACTTCACCCAAAACGCACATTCTAATAATGACTGTGGACTTTCTTTAAATAAAAAAAGTGTAACTTTCCAATAATAAATAAGAAGGTGAAAGTAGATTGTATAGGAAAAATATAACAACCCCAGAAGAAGACAATGAAATTGCAAGGAAATTTACAGTGAAATGCAGAAAAAGAGAGAATGGAAACATTATAGACCTGGAAATGGTCCCCTTTGGGCCACTTATTAACGTTGTGTAAACTGCTGTTAGGTGTATCCGATCAGAGCCCGCCCAGTTGCCAAAGTACCATTCCACAGACTGGGCTACTCACTCTCACAACTCCCATTTCCATTTTTCTTTTTTTTATTCGACGGTGACGATAGATGGGAGTTTGGCTATTTGGCTCAGGTCCAACGTCAGGGGTATTCCCGTCTTTTTACATGCTCTGTACTGTCGGGAATCTTACCAGCAATTCACCTGCCATGGCCCGACACCAGCCCATAACTCACTTCGGGCTTTTTTTCTAATATTAATTTGAGGTCTTGGGATATATAAAGAAAGTCATTTTACTTCCCCAAATTACTAACATGAATTTTCCTTAATATTTTATTAGGGTGCTATATGAAATAATTTGAATTATATATTGAAGAAAATACGGTGTGAGTAATTTCGTGACACTAAATTGTAATTCAAAATTAAAAGTTAATCACATATTCAAAATTTATCAAATGTATCAAAATAAGCAAAAGAAAGTGTGACAAAATTAGTACCACATATGAGGTTGTGGACGTCCTTGCTAGGGTACGGTTGATATAAAGAGCATTAAAGGGTAAGTGTCACGGGTCTAAACACTCATAGAGTATTTGATAGGAATATAATACAAATGTGCCAACAATATAGCTAGCCAATTCAGGACGAAAAAAAAAAAATGTAAGACATAATGGTTGGAGGGTCCCAAACGTATACGAAACTACCCTCATGCTTCTTTTTTGTTTGAAGCTCGATTATTCATGTAGCACAAAAATCTCAAATCATTGAGGTTGTTCTTTTCATTACTAGTGAGCAATAAATTCATCCTGGTCACAAGATTTCAAGTTTAACTTACCGTGTGAGCTGTCTGTTGATCTAATCTTCTAGTTTGAGCCTATCAATTATGAGCAATCTAGACTGGTTTACCATACAAAGCACACATTCAAGTAGCGACTACAAACTTTACCGTAAATCAAAGTCAACTCTCATATTTTTCAAATTTCATCCACACACTATATATAAACAATTGGACTTTTTACATCACAATTGCCAACTGCTATCATTACCAATGCAGTAATTAAGGCATAAATTGTTAAAGATAAATATTTAGCCATTGAGGGTTAAAAGTAAAAGTTATATATATATTTAAGAAGTATCAAGAAATTAAAGTTGTAAAGTATAGAAGAAAAAAACATTGATTGCCCCACATGCAATGATATATAAAACAAGATAGAGCTAGTTTGAAATATACATGCATGGGGATGAAAGTAACATTTATATTGAATTGGTATCTATTCAAAAGTATTTGTCATATATACATTTATGGAGTTATATTAGTTGATGGCGATGTTGATACTAAGCTTTATAAGTATTAGGTTTTATATATATGAGTGGTGTGGTTAGAAATTAACCATGGTTAAGAGAGAGTGGGTTAAAAAAAAGTGGAGGGAATAAAGGGGCAAGTTGAGGATTCAAAAAAAGCAAAGAAAACAAGAAAGGTAGAAATTTGCAGATCCCAAAAACCAATACACATCTGCTCTTCCTCCACCTCCACCTCGTATTTAAAAACACCCACAGCGGCCATATCGCCCATTTACATCGTCTTTCGAGCTCTCTCACAAACACGACCGTAGTATGTGTTCATGTTTTCTGTTTCTCTCTCTCCTTGGGAGTGAGTGAGATAAGAATCACAGTAGAGAGAGAAAGTGAAAGCTTAGCTAATTGCTTTTTTATCTACTTGTGTGAGTGTCATTTTCATTCAGATTTTCCTTTTTTGATACATACCTTGTGTCCTGCTATAGCTCAGCGCAGAAAGGGATAATGGGCAGAGAGTGGTTCTACTGGGGAGGTGGCGGCGGCGGCGCTAGATCCTCCTCCTCCTCCGCCGCCTCGGCCTCGGCCTCCAAGAAAGGAAAGCGATCGAGAAAACAATTAGAAGTGGACGATGGTAGTGCGCCCAGTCCTGGCTGCATGTGTGCTGTTCTTCAACTCTTTGATCTGCCCCATTTCCAGGTTGTTTTGAACCACCATAGCCACCGTTCTCTCAGCCCGGTTTCTTCTTTCGTTCAAGACCTCCCTTTTGAACGCCCTACTGGTAATTACTTCTTTCATAAACCACCCAGTTGAGAGTTTTCAAATTACCTTAATATTTTTTTCAATGACCAGAAAAAACTCGTAATCCCTCTCGAGAGCAGGTAAACTCTGTCTTGAGGTCTTGCTTAAGTGCTCATAGCTGATCGACTCAAACCAGGAAAGTCGTCTGGTTGAGAGTCCTACTTTCTCTGACCAACTTAGTTGAGATTGTTCCAAATTAGTTTAGTTTTTAGTGAGTTGTTGATGGGTTTTAATTAATATAAATAATGCAGGACTTGAAGCACCAAGAAACAGCTTGGACATGGAAGAGCCCAGGGTGGGGCTAAACCCTGCAGCTTCAAAAACCATGCTGCTGGGATTGAAACAAGAAGACGAAGAAGAAGCAAAAAATTTGAATAATATCTCAGTAAGTTACCGTTACTTTATCCTTAGCAATAGCATTATTAAAATAAGCATTTCTCATTTATCAATGTTTTGTGGTTTCAGAGAGAGAGAGAAAGACAACTTCTTCTTTTTTTTTTTTTTTTTTGTAAAGTGGGTAATAATAGTGTGGGTTTAATTTTCTCAGGTGGGGATTAATCAAATAAGAACCAGCTGCGACTCGCGGCCGTCGTCGTGTAAACCAAGATCGGACGATTTTTCTTCAGAATGCAGCAGCTCTCCGGGAGGACCCAAGACGCCAAATCTCGTGGCGAGACTCATGGGTCTCGACCTCCTGCCGGAGAACGCTTCTCCGACGTTCGGAAATTCAAGAAAGTCGAATTTGCAGCCCAGAACAGAACCGCGAGACCGCGCCAGATACCTGCTCCACAAGGATCGCCGTTCCAGGAGCTTCAATGTTCTTGACAACGCAGATATTTCTGGCGGCGGCGGCACTGTTTCGCTGCCGGAAACGCCAAGAATATCGCTGGCTAGGAAGTCAGATGTGGACCATCACCACAGGCTCTCGCTCCAGATCAACAAAGAGAACGTCGGCGAGGAATTCGATCACTTGTCGTCTGGTAAAAGAGCGGCGAGGAGCCGGCGGCGAGAGCCCAGAGAAGCTCTCCGGCAAGTGGATGAGAATATCAGAAGCCCCAGCTTTTACGCCAGGCAGATTGTGAAGCAAGTGAAAGAGAGCGTCAGCAGAAAAGTCGGCGCCGCCGCCGATATAACCATCAAAAACAACCTCAAAAACCATAATAATCTCGACAATAACCAGGTGGTCTTGCTTAAACCTAGTAAACCATCCATTTTTCTCCACGATGATTTTAGCCCAACCAAGCCGCACCAATCTTGCTCTCCAAGGTTCAGATTCTTGGAACCAAAGACGACCACCAAACCACCACCTTCAAACACTACAGATAATCTTAAACCTCCCCCACCACAGCCGCCCCAGAAAGTTGTTTCCAAACCAAAATGTCAAGAAAACAAAAACAACAACGTAGTCAAGAAACCCGCCGCCATCAGAAGCAAGAAAGAAGAACCGTTTGTTCGCCCTGCAAATAATACCAACCATGAAAGCAAGAAAGGGAAGAGAGCAACTCCACTATCAAGTGAGCTTCTGAACCCCAATAATGTTCCAACCATATTACCGGCTTTGAAGAAAGACTGTCGTCCTTCTTCTTCCCCCCCACCAAAATTACCTCAAAAGCCGCAGGTATATACTATAATTTCCAGCAAATTCTTGTTTGTTTCTTTGTTCATCATGGTACTCTTAATCTCATCATAATTTGTGCATTTGTCTACTTGTGTGAGTGTTTGGCAGGCGCACGATGACGCCCTTTCATCCAAAAGGAGCTCATCACAGTTATCTAGTTCTCCGAGCCAGTCGTACCACAACCCTCCAACCACCTCAAAAGAAAAAGAAATCATCATCGTCCGTGACACAAGACATCACCGTAACGGCGCCGCACCGTCCGGCCACGAAGAAGCGGAATCTCAGTACATCCAGAGAATACTAAAACGTACGGGCGTCGAAAAAGATTCCTCAGTATCATTAGCCAAATGGTACTCCTCTTCCCACCCTCTAGACCCTTCCGTTTTCCACTACATTGAACTTTTCCACCACCCCGCCATCAAAAACTCCAAACTTCGGCTCCGCTGCAACAGAAAGCTGGTTTTCCAGTTAGTGGATGAACTCCTCGCCGGAATCTTGAAACCTTACCTGGGTTCCCCGGTCGGATTCCGGCGTCACATGAACGGGTCGGAGCTGATGGAAACGCTGTGCTTGAAAGTTCGGAGCTTTCCCTCGGCGGACTGCCAGGTTCTGGAAGACATTGATGCCTTGATCGAAACGGACATGGAGAAATCAAGAAACGGAGCTTTCTATCAAGGAGAAGAAGAAGAGAGTATAGTTCTTGAGATTGAACGTCACGTGGTGGATGAACTAATGCATGAAACGACGATGGTGGTCCTGGAGGGGGTGGCACGTCCGTACGTACAGTGAAAGACGAGGAAGAAGTGAGAGAGAGAGAAGAGAGAGAGAGAGAGAGAGAGAGCGTCACAGGTTCTGACTTCTCAGAGAAGGTCACATGGGTCATCTCCCCGTGATTAGATACCAATGGGCCCACTTCTTGTGCTTTGGTGGGGTACACGTGACCCACACTCTTTGGACCGACATACTCGCTCTTTCATTGGCTTTAGCCCTAGCTTCTTGTCCTCTCGCCTTTACTCTGTAATCATTTTGTTTTTCTCTTTTCCTTCTGTATAATAATATCCAATAAGCTTTTTTTTTTTTTTTTTTTTTTTTTCCCTCCCTCTATATTTTTCTTAGTAATAATCAATGTAAATAATCCTACTAATTACTATTAATCTGTCTTATTATATACATTAATACATACATACATAACATTAGATAATCTTGATGTTAAAATCTTGTGCATCAAGTAATTAAACTGAGTTAGTTTTGTATCATAAAATCGATTGTTAAGTATACTACTAATATAACTGCAAAATAAGAAATTTAACTCTGGTAAAGGGTAATTCAAAATTTTTATCTTTTCTTCAGAACAAAAATAGTAAATTAAACTGCTCCCATGACCATGGTCTTTTGGATTTGATGCTTAAGTATACAATTGGGTGTGGGTAGTCGACACTAAGCAGACTCAATTTATACTCTCATGAGCCTAGGGGCAGGAGTTTCGATGCTAGGCAGACTCGATTTACTTCCCATTATCTAGGGACGAGTTCAAGAAATTCAAAATATAATTTTGTTAAAAATGAAAACTTTAATTTTTTTAAAGGACGGTAAAAGTGACAAAGATTTGATTCTTAGGTAATGTATGAAAAGAAGAATGGCAGAACTTTTCAAATTAAACAATGAAAATTATTAAAGAAAAGCATGTAGATTGATTAGATATGTTCCTGTACTTATTCATCGTATACATATATACATCAGATATTGATTCCTTATTTCTGTAAGGGTTTTTATAATTTGGTGATGAAAGTTTGTTGCCTGAAAATAATCTGATCTGTAATCTAAACAAAAAGCTAGGTTCCTATATATTACCCTCGAAGCTGAAACATTAGTACGAGGTACTACCTAAACAAAAAGGTTCCTATAAACAATAGCCCTTCTGATCTAAAACAGTACATATCCATTTTTTTTGAAGAAAAAAACAGTACATATCCATCACCACTCAAAAACAACAATAATCCACTGTCTGTGCATGCGTGTATGCTACATACAAACCACCTATGTCACCCACCATTTTTTGACTCCACTACTACTTGATGTTGGTTCAGAATAAATTTCGTTTTGTTACTCTAACGGTAAATGACCATAAAAAGATAAACTAACTTTAATTTGTTTGTTTGAGACTAATCGACTCAAACTAATAAGGTCAATACATTCTCGTTGGAAGTTGAATTCGTAACTTGTGGTTACTAATTAAGTCGTCCACCATTTTGTAATATAGTAGTGTATCTCGGCCTGTCGATACAATGTACTTAATCAAATCTCAATCCCCAAAAGATAATGGCCATTTATATTCATAATTCACTAGCTCAAATTCAAAAGATCTTATTAAATTTTATAATTATTAAGTTAAATGTCTCACCACTTATTAGCTTACCGTTAATGTTGGTTTTTTGTTGTGAATGTTCTTGTTGTATATTTAACCCTATATCTCAATCATAGATCTATAAAGCACCAGAAATTCTTGAACAAACAATAGACGCCAAATATATGTTACTTTTCATAGCCACCCTACTTTTTAGCTTTGCACCTTTGAAAAGGCCTACGTTCCCCTTTTCACCTTTTCTATGTATATATGCTAGATATTCATCTTTTTAAACTTTCTAAAAGAAAGAAAAGGCAAGAAAAAAAAAAAAAAGAGTAAAAAATAAAAATAAAAAAAACACAAAAATAGAAATAATGACACTCTTTCCAATCCCTCTTCCCCATGCATTCAAGCTAGCTAGCTACCTAGCCTGGGGGTGGTTTGATTTTTTTATAGTTTTATTTTAATTTTAGCAATAAATTAAAATGGTGTGAGTATGTATACCAAATGAAGAGATATCAGTCTGAAACTTTACCATATCCTCTGGTCATTTCTTTTGTTCTCATTTATTATGTACAATAACTACAAACGTAATAGAAGAAGGAAAATATAATGGGGAGTGGAAATTTGAACCAAACATAAATGTAAAGAAGACATAACTGCAAGGCTGCAACATTTCCTTTTGAAATCATATATTAAACTACTTCACAGATATGCATGCAGTAGTAACAAGTAACAGGTGTCAAGTAACGTAGATTATAGCATGAACAAAAACGACAGTACAGATAGTAAGTTTGTCCAATTACATGTCTGATCTGGACCTACCCCACCAAACTTAAACCACGACCAAATTAATTAAATTTATTTTCTACTCCTTAGTAAGATATATAGTTTATTTTTTAACGTTAAAAAATAGAAAATGGAGGGTGGACGTGGCATGAAGTGGAGGATGGATGGAGCTTTGGGGGTGGCGACAATGTCAGTGACGTGGGTAAGAGGTATGAGCCATGAGGAGGAAGTGAACGTTAGAGATAGATCAGAAGAGAGCGGAGTGAGCGGGGGATAGATAGTGATTGATTCCCTAATAAAAAATGGAGTAATTAAGTTATCTGAAAGTTTGGTGGATGGGGTGGATGGGGGGTAGGAGGTGAGATTAGGGACCCCTAAACACGTACGAAAGGGTACTATATATATATTTCAAATATCAAAGAAACTAGTGCGTCCCTGACGGGGACTTTAATGAATTGCAAAATTACAATTCACATGTAACACCTAACAGTCTAACACAATCAAACTTCATTGGGTATAGTCGCAATGGATAAAGGCTTTTTTTTTTTTTTTTTTTAAAGCAAAGAGATGTGTATATTACTGCAAAAGAGGAACCACAAAGTCGGGGGATCAGAATCCCAGTACATAAAGCTAGCTTGAGCAGAGGTTTTAGATGCTAAAGTATGAGCAACAATATTTAAATGTCTAGGAATAGCAAACAAAGAAAAAGAAGCAAAAGAAGACACCATAGCTTTGCATTCGTCAACAACCACCCCTACATAGGACCTCAGGGTGGCAGACAAACCCGATAAGTGGCGCTTTAGGACAACAATCTATGAAAACAGCAACCTCGTGAACTGATAGATGCCTTAACCCTTCAGCCGTGAGGGCATCAAAACACGGCTGCAGAACACCATTGGAGGCCGCAACAAACTGTCCATCTGCCGAGAGGAGAAGAATTCCGAAGGATAAAGGGTTTTGTATTCCTTATATTTAAAAATAAAAATTTGAACGTAATTGGTTGAGATTTTTTTTTTTTTTAAATGTTATATACCGTTAATTTACACTTGAATTTTACTCTTTCAATTGCAGTAAGATTTTTTCGTTATAATATTTTAATCTGGTTTAGCAATTAGCAGTCCCACTACATCAAATGAGTCAAAATAGGTAGATGAAGTACAAGCAATTGTTGGTTGTTATTGTGATGGTGGAAATCCGAAATAGATCTAGGATAGTGGGAGGGGGGTGCATTGACCATGAATTATTGATTAGTTTAACCTTTAGGCCATTGTGATCCAACAAACCTAATAAACTAAGCAAGAAAGGGGGCCACCACAAGTACTTAAGCCGGCACGGTGTAATGGATGGCACCCAGCTTCTGGGGTGGAGTATTAGTTTTATTAGACCGAAGGAGTAAATGTACAAGCTGTGTCATAAATATCACTCTTAATACTCGCAGCAGAAACACCAATAAACTGCACCACTGCTTCTGGGCTGCCCATATTGCATTTGGAGTAAAAGTTCCACCTAAGCCCCATCAATCACTAGTCACAACAACAGTCTACATCCATTTCCTGGTACCACACACCAGAGGCCTTTAATTTCTTTGACCAGAAAATGTCCATACCCAATTCATCTCTTCTACAATATCTTCACACAAGGTTATGGCGCTGCACGTACCAAATCACTGAAGAATAGTCATTACTCCACAAAACCTGTCTCAAACTGTACTGCTGTTACCCGCCTCTGCTTGCTACAATTCAAATTCATAAAGCGCAGTGTTTTTATGAATTTATCTGACTCCATCATGTGATATGTTTACAACTATATTGTTGATGGAACAAATTGATAAAATCCTCCCATTCAACTGACAATTTTTTTGCAATCCCTTTATAATTCAAATACAAGAAGACTTTGGATATGTTGAACAATCGATCACAATTTTGTAACTAGTTCCAGGATTCATACAATTGTGTTCTTTGGACTGAACAAATATACCTCATTCAAACCCAGCGCCAGTCCAACCAGCCGTTGCTGAATTTTTACTCTTAGGTACTGCCCCAATTCCTCTTCCTCTTCCATGGACAATGGTTTTCCTCTTTGCTCTTCCATCATTGTCATTTGAAGGCTGTTGTTGGTTGTGGCTGTTTGGGGAGGTAACAATTCCAGAACTTCCTTCCTTGGATGTATTTGCAGATGATTCACTAGATGATTGAAGTCCATTAGAACCCACAGAAGCATCTTGAGTTACACTGATCTGTGGAGTTCCAGCTGGATTCCGGTCCTAAAGATTGTACACAATGCCAAAAAGTGAGAAACTCTTTTCAAATAAAACAAATACTAGCACACGAAAGATTCTTTCTTTATCTCTATCACAACACACGACTGAAGAGAAACAGTAATTGGAGACAAATCCCAAGGTCTACCACTGTGGCTCTTGACACAGAGTGACAAGAAAACTAGCTGATCCTTTAGAATTATCTTCCATTGTAAATGATCTGATACAATGGGAAGACTGAAGATGAAGCAGAAAGAAATACAGAGAGAAGCAACTAAAATAGATAGAGAGTACTAAAAACAAGCAACTTAATTGTCATTGCCAGTCACATGGATCTGTATAAAGGAAGCAATCTGTATAACAGACCCCAATTGATGAGATAAGAGTCTTGAGTTGAGTATAAGTATCCGCTCAAGTTTCTTATATTTAAGCAGCACATAGCTGTTATCACTTATCAGACAGCCATTTGAAGAATGCTTGATACTTTGGTAAACTAACCAAGTCATGTTTTATTTATTGAAAGTGACCTCAACACTTAACGGAAGAATATACAATCATATGGCTTTAAAAATATAGAGAAAACGCTTAAATATCAATGCCAGTGTGCATCCAGAAAATTGAAGAAAAAAGGGAGGGAAATCGTACATTGGGGATTGCGGTGGATGCTCTGCTTGGATTTAAAGCCTCTAACCGCCTCTTTAACTCCTCCAGTCTAGCAAACTGGATGTTATTACTTTCTTGAACCTGCAAAGGGATTTTTTTTAAAGAAGGCATACACAATCTACATGCAAGGAGTAACATGGAAGATAGATACTAAGATACCAGATTATTTAGATCTTCACAAAGGTTCTGCTTTATAGCTTCCTCATCCTTTACAGCCTTCGTTGCTACTTCCCAAGCCTGGAAGTCAGCAAGAAATAATTAAATGGGAATACATATGGAGAACAACCTGACCCTCTAGTTCTCTCTCTTATTTATTTTCTCTTATTTTAATAGTATTTATTTATTTTCTCTTTGTTTCTTCTGAAATGATGAAGTGCAAATGTAGTCATATTGACTTATGTTCTCGGCTCCCATTACCAACTATGAACACAAGAACATGGAAAGAGGAAGTAAACTACAGATAAAGGAAAGTATGAGACAAACCTTCCGTGCTTGTTCTTCCTTCAGCTTAGCAGCTTGAATTCGCTCAGTTGCCAATTCTATTTTCCTTCTCATGTGTTCAAGCGCTGAAAAAAACATTCACTTTATTAGAATGATAAAAAAATTTAAATACATAAATAAATAATTTTTAAAAACAAAGCTAAAAGAACAAAAAAATTTCCCAAGACACAGACCAGCTTTCTTGGGCCCAGCTGTGAGTTTCATCTCCATATTAAGATTTGACAATTCACGTTCAACATCACGGATCTTAGAATAGTTTTCTTCAATATATCTGAAAAGGAGTAGACGAGAAAATTAAAGAAAAAAAAACCTTTATATAAATCGGAATATATATAAACATCTGGAAAACTAATATAATCATTCAATAGGCTCATACTCCAATTACTATAAAGTATCTCAATTACAAATAAAATTAATGTGTTTTCTCATAGAAGGGAAACAGAAGGAAGCCTAGAAATAAGATAAGATAATAAGAGTTTTTAAGCCCTTGAAATGTAACAAGGAAATATAAGTAAACAGAAGCAAGAAATCAATACTTAGATTCATTTGTTTTCCCCTCCTTTATTGGGCTTATTCAGAGAGACAAAACTGCACCAGCTTCATATTGCCAAACACTTCACTTTGAACAGTGTTACGTAGTAAGTTGCCTTCACAACCTTATTCTATCATTTACTTGAACGTCTTGAAGGATTTATACATTTAACCTTTGCTTCAGAAATAGCTTTTATATATTTATTTTTCCACATGCTTTAGTTAACCATTACTTTTGGGTTTTCAGACACACATGATTCATTTCTGCATTCCCCACCCTTGCAGGCACATCCAAAACCAGCTTGCTTGAGAAGCATATATCCCCATTTATCTGCCTCTTACCACTTCATGAGGATGATTGACTCCATTTGTTGATTCATAACAGTGACCTTTTTCTCTAACTACTAGAGGAGTTAGTCAGAAACAAGATCAATCTTCAATATCAAAGTGGAAAGAGGATTAAGCTTCCATATCTCCGGAGTGTCTCTCCATTTAAGGCACAAGCCTAAGAGAAACTCTACCTGTACTAAATGCAAACACATTTTACTCCCTCCCTTCCATAGAGTTTGTCACCATGGTGGCTAGCATGAAGTTTTAGGAAAAGAGAGAGAGAGAAATGGTAGACTAGATAATTTGAATAAAAGTGATTGAATTGAGTTAAAAAGTGTTCCAAATGTAGAGAAACTGTGTGAATGATAATGAATTAAACAGTTTTCCACAATGCTTTATCATATGTATTAGTCAATCCTTTTCAGGTGACAAAGTCATTGGAACTTCCCAAAATAGAACATGTGACAAACAAAATAACACAGAGGGAGTATAAAATTCAAGTATCTTGTTAGTAGGGAATGTATACATACACATATTCAAATATTCCTGCTGTTGTTATCTCAAATCTATTCTGGCTCTCAACAGTCTAGTGTTTGATATTGGCATGTGATATACAATTATGTATTTGAGAATCAGCTTCTTACAAGTTACAAACTCTGCTTCTTTATTTTTAACAAAGTTCAGTTAAACTTGTTAAAGAACATTAACTCAACCATCCAGTTTGCAATCTTCAAACAATCAACAGCTGAAGTGTAAAGATATAGCACCCAGTCACAGGATAAAGCATAATGTTTCAATTATGGAGTGAACGGTGCCAATAGGCAATTAGGTATATGCTTTCCAGGTGCTAGTTGTAGAGATGCAAAATCTCCAGCCATTCTTATAAATCTCATAATGTTTCAATTATGGAAATATGCCTTAAGCTCTAGAATTAGAACTAGGCTATACTATCATTACCAAAATAAGATACACTAGCACTCCATAGAGATAAACACAATTGAATCGATACAGCTAACCAAGGAACCAACAAAGAGCAACTCATGCACTAATATTAAACAGCACTCAAGTGCAATACGTCAAAATCAATAGAAGCGGAAAGACAATGAATGGATCGAAAATACGTGCAGAGAAGTAAGAAGTCAAACTTACTTCCTTAATTGAAGCTGCTCTTCCTCAATTATCTGAAACAAGCAACCCAAAATTCACAAATGTATAAATGCTACTGCCAGTAATTCTATGCGTGTGCCGTGTGCGGGCATAAATCTATGCATACATAGAGAGAATGAGAGAGAGAGAGACCTTTTCAGTGTAAGCGATGACAGGGGATTCTCTGGCGATGCCATCGGGACCTATATCCGGCAGAAGAAGAGGCTTGGCCGTAGCGCCGGAGGTGCGATCCGGATTGGCATTGGAGGCCATTACAGAAGAGATCACTGTAATTCCGGTTAGAAAACCGACGAAGGAGACAGATGTATCGAAAATCAGCGACCCAGGCGAAAATGCGTGCGGAAGCGTCGTCCTCTATTGCTTTTAGGCGGGCAAGCACGTGCCGCCTGAAGGATAATTCCTGTGATCTGTTTATCGCCAGTTCTTAAACGTTAAAACGGAATTGCCTATTCACTCCTTTCGAGCTACCAAAATATGGAACCACCCCTAATGGTATCGACCCGAGTCAAATTATTTAAAGGCTTGCACGAAATAAACTTCAATAATGAACTAAATTAGACTTGGTCAAGAAGGTCCTAAGCCGCTCCGGGAGTTGAACATTCGGATTTTAATCTTAAGCGTACATGACCCGTTCTTAGAGTTACTACAGAAACAAATCATGAGTCACACAATCAGCTCACAAGTTAGACTTTAGTCTTTATACCGTTCTTGTCACTACAGAAACAAATCATGAGTCACACAATCATCTCACAAGTTAGACCTTAATCTTCATATGCTAAACACCCAGAGGAACTTGTAACATTGTTAATAGCATAATCAACTTCGCTCGAATTGTCCGGCATTCATATTTTTAGACTTTAGTCTAGTCATCAATATAATTATATATTTCAGTCTTTTGATTTTTTAAAAAATTAACTAAATTCAATTTAAAATGCCATTTGATAGAAGCAAATAATTCCAAGGCAATTCTCAGAACTACATAACTGCAGTCTTATAGCATTTGCTATACAGTCATGCACTAGAAGCACAAGCAGCTTGCACACAACACAAATCAGATTCTTTATAAAAGAGCAATGCAACTTTCATGACAAAAAAAATTCCAGACCGAACTAAAACTCCGTAGAATAAAGAAAAAAAAAAAAAATTACAAGATGTTGATGCAGAAAATCAACATTCAAAATGGTACACACTACTACATGGCCAACAAAATTTAGTCCCCGGTGCAAACTCATCGTCGCCTCCTCTTGTGCTAAGCCCTGTCACGCCACTGCAATCTTGATGGATCCACAGCTAGTGTTTAATATAAACCCACAAAATTTAATATAAACCCACTGCAACCTATTTGATGCTGGCAAATTCGGTTTCTGCCTCTGAAATGAAGCGCTGAATTGCCTCTTTTGTAGGCAGTGCAGGTATCGCTCCTCGCTGTGTTACTGTCAGGGCAGCACAGGCATTAGCGAAGAAAATTGCTTCTCCCAACCGCTTCTCGTCCTGCCAAATTGTTGCAAAACAAATACTAAGTACCATTATAACATTAGATATAATTAATGGATGGTCAATAGGGGCGTGATGCGTAATTCACACACCTGATAGAGGTTCAGGTCGGAAGCTAAACTCGTGAGTAGCCCTCCCACAAACGAATCACCAGCACCGGTTGTATCGACAGCTTTTACCGCAATACTCTTCACTCGTCCCTTAAATTGCTGCAGAAAAAACAAAACCATAAAGAAAAGGCGATTTATATTTTGCATTCCAAGTTTTCATGGGAGTTGGACAGAAATATATGTAAAGGAAAAGAAAAGCGTAAATCTGTACCTTGGTGTAATATCTGCAACCTTCTGAGCCTTCGGTTACAATCAAAAGACGCAGATTTGGATGAAACAGCTTCTGCATCACCACGTCATCATCATATGGATCGTCTCCTCCGGTAAGGAACGAAATTTCATCCTCACTTACCTAAAAGATTATAAAAGGCGGTTAAATCAAAGACCCCGTTAAAGATCTCCTCACAAATCGTACCTTTATGATATCTGCTTGATCCCATATACTCATAATTCCACTTCGAGCAGCATCTGCAGAAGGCCACAAAGGCAACCTCAAATTTGGGTCGTAAGAAAGTAGGCAACCAGATTTTTTGGCAATGGTCATTGCAGCAAGATGCGTTGATCTACACGGTTCTTCAATCAAACTGATTGAACCGTAGTGGAAAATAGCAGCCTGCATACAAGGCAATCTGTTTTTAGTAAAACCGGCATAAACCTTAAAGTTTCAGAACACTGAAACGCAAACCTTTTTAATAAGATCTATATCAAGCTCTGATTCACGAAGAAGCATATCAGCACTGGGATTACGGAAGAACAAAAATTCCCGCTCTCCCTCAGCAGTAAGAGTAACAAATGCCAATGCAGTCCTCGCATTTTTGTCAAACCGCACGCCAGAGTTATCAACATTGTGTTGTTTCAATATGTCAGCCAACATACGACCAAACTCATCATCACCCACCTAATATGCAAAAGGCACGATCACCCAAGAATCCATTTTAACGTGTTAGTTGTAATCCAAACTAACCATACAAAAAAAACAAGAAATGGAGAGAGAAATACACCTTGCCAATAAATGCCGAAGAACCTCCCAACTTTGAAATGCAAACAGCTACATTAGCGGGTGCACCACCGGGAGCTTTTTGGAAGGCAGGAGCTTCTGCAAGAGAAACTCCCGCAACTGTTGGAACAAAGTCAATCAACATCTCCCCAAAACAAACAACTAGCCGACTCTTCTCTGCTGATTTCCCATTACTAGCTATCGAGAGGTTCTTTAAGTCTACAAGCATCAAAATTCTTACGATCAGTTGAGTATAACCAATATGATTGAGCTGGGTAAACAGTAAATCACAGAAAAATAGCTTCTAAGATGAAATTTTCCCATTAAGATCTGACAATAATATTGTCCAAAAAACCAATTCCCCAATTGGGTTATATAGTAAGCCTCATTCAGTACAAAATACTACAAATTTCAGATCTTACTAGAAGAACTAACTTCTGCCACAAGTATATCATTTCTATGAATCTACCAAAATGTATATCAGAGCTCACAGAAGTTAAAACCTACCAAAAATTCTTTAACCCCTACAAAAGGATATTAAAAAAGGACCTATTTTTCAGATTCATAAAGAATCTTTTAAAATGTGATATCAGAATTGCCAGGGCAAACTCAATAATCAAGATTGAAATAATAACACCCCTCCAGGTTTGTCTCTTCCCTCCCTTTCTCTCTAACTTTCGTTTCTTTGTGAGATCAATGTCATAATTCTGAAAAGCCCATACCTATAACGCTAATAAATACGCATACAAACTACAACAACCAAGAGAACCCAGAAAGTTTCAATCTTGACCAAGTAACAAAGATCCAAGAACAGAAATGCATATGGAAAACTGGAAATTCCATCGAAAACTAAACAAACCAGCCAAGCTCAAGAAACCAAACCGCAAAAGAGCCTATACCCATTGCTTGTACATGCATTAACATAACATAAATATTCACGTATGAAGTACCTGGGACGGATTTATCAGCCATCTTCTGATAAGTGATGAGATTTCAGCGCCAAGACTAGAGGCTTCTGAAATATCAACAAGAAATTGAATGCCTTGTGTGCCTGCACAGAAAACGTGGTGGAAAACGAAGGGGAAACAGAAAGGAAAAAAAATAATACGGAGCAGTAACTTTAAAGGTGGAATCTTCAATCTTGAAGTCAATTAATCAAACATTCAAACCCGATGGGCTTTTGAAGCTAACGGGATGGAAATATCCCAGTTTGCTATGTATCCAGCAGCCATTTTGTCACGTGGCGTCACTGCGTCAGCTTCAATCATGCTCCGTGATCGCCCAATTGCCGAATACATATATAATAATTATATAAAGAGTTATAATTTACTGTAAAAATAATTTATTTTTGGATTTTTAAATTTTTTTTTTTGGATTTTTGTTTAAATAATAACCAAAAAAATTTTCAAAAAAAAAAATAAATATTGGGTCAACCTAGTCAAGTTGATCGAGCTATTAACATAGTAACTTCAAAGTTTCATGTTTGACTCAAAATGACTTATTAGTCTCCTTAATTTATCTCATTATAGTCCCTCAAGTGGTGATGGTGACTTGTGAGTTGTCCTAAGGTCATCTCCAACGTATGGGCAAAATGGTAAAATACAACGCCATTCCACCATCCCACCAATTTTTCGGTCTGAAACCAGCGGCAAATAGCAAAATATTTGCCGCTAGTGAACAGTGCCACACCATATATGGCGCGGCACTGTTCTCTCGCAGCAAATGGGAGAGGGAGAGAAAGATTACGATTTTGCTCTTGCTTATTTTGATAGTTCCAAATATATTATGTATTTGTTTTTTGTTTATATTTTTATTTTGTTAAATATTTATATTTAAAGTTTATATTATTGAATATATATTAATTAAAATTTCAAATACATCAAACATAATTATAACATAATAAAAATTAAAATACATACATTTTTTTAATTGTTAAATTCGTTCAAATAAAAATTGAAATACATATTGTTAATTTTTTTAAATTAATATTATGAAAAAAGTAATGTTAATAAAAATTATATTCACATCAAAAGTTATAATTTATATTAAATTAATTAAGTTCGAACTAAATTATATTAAACTAATTAAATTCAAAATAATAAATGAGAAATCAAATTATTTTAGCGTAGAAATTAGGTTTGGGATGAATAAAATTTGGTGTAAGAATATGCTGAGAATATTCTTTTTGATGTGACATTTAGTGGATAAAGGTTGATGAGTTCTGTCCATATGAATGTGTATGAAAGTGATTGTTATTATTTGGTTGATAGGTTTTTAGAACACTACTATAGGTTTCGAATACCTCATTAATTGAAAAATTCATACCCAAATAAAATAAGGATTTCATTCCCTTATTCATTCTCAAGTACTACTATTAGTAACCATTCTCATTCCACCTTATTACCAAACATGTTAAATACTTTCATCAAAACTCATTACCATTACAAAGCATTTGATACCCATTCTGATTCCGATTCCGATTCTCATGTGCGAGAACCAAACACACCCATAGTATTTTAGTGTAATGTTGGATGGAAATGGTCTAATTACCTAAACTTTTTTTAAAAAATAAGAATATTTCTAGATGATAAATAAACATTAATATTATACGGAGTAGCTTTTTTGGGGGGTCAAAATATATAGTGGTTTGTATTTGACTATATAACAAAAGTATTTTTGTTGAAAATAAATGAAATTAAAGGGCATAATGTTGAAAAGAATATTGAAAATAATAGAGCGGTGGATGTCACTATGTCAGTATGTGGCGTGGCAGAATTGTAAAACAATGAGCTAACATGGACCATGGAATAAGCCGCACATTACATGCACGTGCAAGTGCAACATGCTAGATTTGTACGTTGGCATTTGGCAATTACAAACATACCTGTGTTTTAGTTGGCCAACAGATTAAGTTGTTGGAAAAGTTGTTGAAAAAATAGCACTATTATTTCTTCAATTACAGTATGATAGTATAGAGATAATAATTAGATAAAGCTATAATAAATTTTTATATTTCTACAAAAATGCAATTATATACCCTTCTAAAAATTAAAAAAAAAAAAAATCTTCAAATAGACCATTAAATTAGGAGAAAAAAAAAACAAAAATTGAAGGTAAATCAGAGGTAGCAACTAAACTTTTGTTGATATGGCATCATATATATAAATAATAATAATAATAATAATAATAATAATAATAATAATAATTATTATTATTATTATTATTATTATTATTATTATTATATAGTACAACTGGACAATTAATGGGTGCTTATTGACTTTTTTGGATGTTGCGAACCCGTCTTCTTACATTAAAAGTACGACTACATGACAATCATTGATATATTTCAAAGAAAAAATTGTGTTTAGCTCATCTTTGTCTACAAAGGCTAATGCCTTCATCTTTACCAAATGTAGATATTGATGAAGGCTTCTTTGTTCTTGTTTGGTTTGTCTCCTTTCATGGTTGTGGACAAAGGCAAAGAGTAGCTGGAACAAAGATGAAGACCAGCACAGTTAGATCACCCTTATATATTCTTTGTCTAATTATTGATAAAGATAATGGAGTTAGTCACCATCGTCATTTAAAAAACAATGTTTGAGGATAATGCTTTTTTTTTTTTTTTTTTTTTTAAAAATACAAAGAAGGGTTAACCACAACATCCTAAAAAAAAATAAAATAAATAAAAAAAAAATACAGCAAGCTATATATATATCCGCTTTCTTAGTAAAATTTGAATTAATATAGGGTTCATCCAATTTAAGCAAATTATATCGTGCACCGCGCATTAAAACGACGTTTTATTTAATGAAAAGAAATGGAATCTTTGCAAAAAATAACTCTATTCTTCAGTTTCATTTTGTATACACTGCAGTTTCAGTTTAACAGAATTACAGTTTCATTTCGATATAACTACAGTTTCATTCAATATTTATACATTCAAATATGTGAAAATGTTATTTAATTTTATTGTATATATACACTATAGTTTCATTAAAACACAACTACATGATCATTTCAATATAATTACAGCTTCATTGTACAATATACACTCAAATATGTGAAATGTTATTCAGTTTCATTTTATATATACTATAGTTTCATTTCATCACAACTACAGTATCATTTTGATATAACTGCAGTTTCATTTGATAATATAAAAATAATACGTGAGACAGTGTCAGTTTAGATTAGGGATGGCAATTGAACCCGTCCCCGACGGGGGCGGGTTTGGGGATTTTTTTCGGGGAACGGGGGCGGGGATGGGGGCAATTTCCCAATCCCCGCCGGGGACGGGGACGGGGACGGGGAATGCATTCCCCGCCCCGTCCCCGTCCCCGATCCCCGCCCCGTCCCCGATTCCCCGTTAAATTATATATATTATAACATAATAATATATATGTTATAATATGTTATAATATATATGACTGAAATCTTTAGTCTGTAATTTTACTGGTTTAATTTTACTGTTTACTGTTTAGTCTATAATTAGTGTTTATTTTTGTAATATTTACTGTTTAATTAGTGTTTATTTTTGTAATATTTACTGTTTACTGTTTAGTGTTTATTTTTGTAATATTTACTGTTTAATTTAGTGTATATTTTTACTGTTTAATTTAGTTTTTAATCTTTACTGTTTAATTAGTTTGTAATCTTACTGTTTAGTTTAGTTTTTAATCTTACTCTTTATTTTAGTTTGTCATCTTATTGTTACTGTTTAGTGTTTATTGTTACTATTTAGTGTTTATTGTTTAATGGTTCATAATAATAATAATAATAATAATAATATTATTATTATTATTATTATTATTATTATTATTATTATTATTATTATTATTATTATTATTATTATTATTATTATTATTATTATTATTATTATTATTATTATTCAGGTCATCAATGAAGAATTGAGGAAATAAGGACCATTATAGTACTTGAATGTTGAGAATTATGTTTAGTCTTTTTTTTTTTAAGGAGTTTGAATAGTTTGTAAGTTTGGATATTTGTTTTGTAAGTTTGAAGGAGTTTGAACAGTTTGTAAGTTTGGATATTTGTATGTTTGTAAGTTTGAACAATTTGGATATTTGTATGTTTGTAAGTTTGAACAATTTGGATATTTGTATTAATTTAAGTTTAGTCTTTTTATTTTTTATTTTTTGAAAAATTAGTCTTTTTATTTAATAGGCATAATTGCATAAATAAAATATGGGGCGGGGATTCCCCGTCCCCGAAAAATCCCCGCCGGGAAACGGGGCGGGGACGGGGAATGGGGGGCAAATTCGGGGACGGGGACCCCATTCCCCGCCCCCACCCCGCCCCGTTGTCATCCCTAGTTTAGATACACTATAGTGTCACTCCGTTATAACGGCAGAAACGATGTCGTTTTGACGCGCAGTGCAAGATTATGCACCGCGATCCACGATATAACGACTGTCCAATTTCCTCATATATCTCTTATGTTGATTGCTTATTTGGGCCAATATTACAAGTGACGAAACCTTATAGAAACTTTGCTTAATGGTCCAAATAAAATCAAATTGTAATATTTTACCTTCCCAACCTCATCCACAAATTATGCCGTGGAAACGTGTTCACCATGCTTGGTGAACACGGTCCTAAACGGTATCGTTTTTACCAAAATAAAAATAAAAATTAGTTGATGTGCTGTTAACGGCGTTTTGCATTCTATGTTCAGATTATGAATTTATATTTATTAAATTATGAATTTTCTGTTATGAGATTATGAATTTACAATTATGTAATTATGAATTTTCTGTACATTCATAATCTCATAACAGAAAATTCATAATCTCATAAAAGAAAAACAATTATTAAATTATGAATTTTCTGTTATGAGATTATGAATTTACAGTTATGTAATTATGAATTTTCTGTACATTCATAATCTCATAACAGAAAATTCATAATCTCATAACAGAAAATTCATAATTTCATAATAGAAAATTCATAATCTCATAAAAGAAAATTCATAATTTCATAGTTGCACATTCATAAATCCACGCCTGTACATTCATAATTTATGAGTGTTGAAGAAACTTGCGCGAAGAGGAAGTGAAACCGCAAAATGTGAATATGAAAAAGAAAAGTCACGCTGTTAATTTAAAAATAAAATAAAAATTGGTGGAAGATGTTGGAAAATTAGCTTAAAATGACATAAAATGACATATTAAGTGGCTATTTTGTGGTACAATTATCAGTGGGGTCCACTTCCGATTTGGGTCGGGTCAAAGTGGATTCGGGTTCTTCGTAGTGAGACGAAGAGATTGATATATTGTACGCTCAAAACGGATAATGGGTGAATGAGATATTGATTCTCAAAGTAGACCCATTTGAGTTGGGAAATGAAGGGAAAATAGTGGACTTTGTCCCACATTAGTTTGGAAACAAGATTTGCCCCCCTTATATACATGAGCTCTTTTGAAGCTTGTAGAATTGTATAGCATAGAGGTTTTCTTGCGCGCGCGCACGGGGCGGGGGGGGGGGGGGGGTGCAAATCAAAATCCAACTTAAGGAGATCGAAAAGGCTTGATTCAAGCCTGGGCACGAATGTCGCTAAGTTATGCCAAACTTCGGTATCATTTTCCAACTGGTATAGTCACGGCCAGAACCGGGCTAAGTTATGCCAAACTTCGGTATCATTTTCCAACTGGTATAGTCACGGCCAGAACCGAACCGAGAGCACCTACTCTCGTGCTACAAAGAGCAAGAGAGGTTGTGGTGCACCGAGAGCACAACTCTCGTGCATCAGTGATCACGAGAGGTGCACTCTCGGGTTGCACCACAGCGTGCACGAGAGATGTACTCTCGTGTTGCCTGGTCTGTGTGCTCTCGTGTGAACCTGCAAAGTTCAGCCTGTTGTACAGATTAAACTCATCTGTTACAGAATTAATACTGTTTTAATTCCAATTTTAAATTCTGAGTTTAATCCTACTTAGTGGGTGGCTGTTACAGGTGTTACACAATTGGTTTAATACCAATTAAAGGCCATGTTGAATGTTATCCCTTCCAACAGCCCTATATAAAGAGAGGTAGGGCAGAAACATTTTACACAGTGAGAAACAAAGGAATTCTAGTACAATGTTTTGCTTCAAAACTTCTGCTTCTACTCTCTTCTTTACCCAGCAGTGTTCTAAGCCTTGCTTTGTTTGCCGGGTTCTTTGTTTAGGTGCTTAAACAAAGAATCGTAGCACGTTTTATCCTGAGAAACCTAGGTTACAACGCTCCTAGCACTTGTGGATGTAGCAAATAAGGTTTTAAGGAAAAGAACTTTGTGTTCGAACTCGTGCTAAACCTATACCCAAAAACTCAACCTTTTCCTTCCTAGTTTTTCTGCTTTCCCATATAATATTAATCTTTCCGTAGGATTATTATTATTTTGGGATTTTTCACCTTATTACCCAATAGAAGATAACGGTGCCCATAAGCACCGTTACCGTTTGAAACCGTGTTCACCATGGATGGTAAACATGGTTCCATGGCATAACGATGGACCTCGGATATTCCCCAATTATGTCTCCTAGATTGACAAACATTTTAACTTCTTAGCCTAACTATCTTCTTGAACGTCTCACCAACCTCATATATTGCCTAGCTATCTGCCTATCTATAATCAACACACTTCCTAGCCTAACACACTTCATTTATAGTACATTTGAAAACACATTTATTTCTAATAGGGTTTTAGGGCAACCATACTTGCACCTATGTGGCTTAAAAGTTAAAAGTACACTTCCTGATCTCTGGAGGACTTACAAGTACATTTTCCGACCTCTGGAATACTTACAAGTGCACTTAGCTTCCCGACCTCTAGATGATTCATATATGCATTTCCTGACCTCAAGAGGGTCCCAAGTACACTTCCCGACCTCAGGAGAGTCCTTCTAGGAGTGACCAAGTGTATTTCCCGACTCGAAGTGTCTACATGTCTACTTGCCGACCTCTATGGCGGTAGACTTACTGGTCGCTATATCAGTATACTTATCTATCGCTATATCAGTATACTTATCAGTCACTATATCAGAAGACTTACTGGCCTAGTCACCATATTAGTGTATTTACTAGTCGCCATATCAGTATACTTACTGGTCGCTATATAAGTATCCTTACCAATCGCCCCATATGTAGACTTAATTACCTACCTTCCTATCTATATACTTATCGATCTCTGTATAAATACATTTCCCAATCGTCATGACTAGATAGGTTAACTCCGCCATCACCTCACCAACCGTCACTTAAATAGCTTACACATCTCGTATCCGATCTTAGTGTCAAATCAATGAATGTCACATCAACTAAGTTAATATTTACTATCATTATGTACCCTTCCACTCATCATAAATATTAGAGCAATCTACCAAGTGTGAATGGGGGGCTGCTATGCCCAACATGCAACGCTCCACCTAGAGCTCCTCGACCTAGCTTGTAAGGTTAGACTCTTAGTTAGGTTCTTGACGACATCGCTTAACTCTTAGTTATTAATTAACTTTCCGACCTCATTATTATTATTATTATTATTATTATTATTATTATTATTATTATTAGTATTATTATTATTATTATTGGTATTTATTGTATATTTTAATAACATTGAGTAGAGTAGGTCAAAATATGTACTATTCGACAATAATATTGAATTTTGGCATAGCCCAGCTTAAAAAATGCTCGTATTTTTCCTTTTCAGATTTCCACGTAAAATGTTTCATCTCATTTTTCTTTTCTACTATACATTCTCGATATATAAGTTGACCCGAATTTATTTGCACTATCCGTTTCTCCACTACTATATCCAACTAGCTGCTTTCCTCAAAAAAAATCCAACTAGCTGCTCATAGCAAACTTGACACTCCATCCCACAAAATCTTCATATACAGCATCCGCAAGATTAGAAGCAAATCATACGTTAAGGTCATATAATTTAATTTAGAGTCATACGGTATAGTCTTATACTCTTCTTCTACATTTCCTTCACATAAGTTCAAGGCCAGGATTTATTTGTCTCTTATCCTAATAATATCTAATTTATTTAGTTTGTTAATTGTTGACGTTTTAACTTTTCAAAAATTAATATTAAAACAGTATGTTTGTTTCCAAGTAAATAATTTAATGCGAAACTAGAGTAAAAAACATCAATATATGTAAACTAATAACCTTCTTTCATTTCAATTTGATGAAAAATATGTAGGCAACAACTTAAATACTCTGTATTAAGTTCTCATATCTATAATGAAATTTAAAAAACAAACAAACAAACAAACAAACAATGAAAAAAAAGAGTGTTATTTTCCGAAAAATATAAATGAGATTTTTGGATGATCATTCTTGTGTTTAAAATGGGTAAAACATTATTACAAAAAAAAAGGGGTAAAACAAAAAATAAATAAATATTGTATAAGATTGTGTAATACTTTTTTGAGTAAAAGACATTTTTGGTCCTAGACATATAGTGGCATGGACAATTTTGGTCCTCCATAAAAAAAAAAACAAAAAAAAAAAAAAAAAACAAAAAAACAAAAAAAACAAAAAAACAAAAAAACAAAAAAAAAAACAATTTGTGGACACTCTTATTGTGACGAGGACAATTTTGGTCCTCCGTCACTTATGTCATTAGTTGACTGTCTAAATGAGGGGCATTTCTGTCAATTCAACTTATTCTTTTGATCCTATGCCATAAAAGAATCAGAAGGTGACAGAAATGAAGTTGTTTGCTGCAGATCTCCGACATAAATGAAGCTGTTTGATCCTATGGCTTTCTTGCTCCGAGGAATCAAAGGTTTCGCGCTGTTCTCTTGCCTGCAGTAGCGGCAGGTCGGAAGGTCATCCAAACCTCTGGCGCACGGTCCGCCATTTCACTTTTGTTTTCCCATATGAACTTGGCCACCTCTGAGAAGTTCGTAATCAGATCGAACCCCATTTCATACCAGCTCTCGCACCGCTTGCACTGCACCTCTCCCTTGATCTCGTAGATCATTTTGAAATCCAGATAATATCGGCTACGCACCATGGCATGCTTGTTTGTGGCCTACTCGTATGGAGGGGTGGTCGTCTCATTTTTACCCTTCTTCAGCCGCAGCGAGGATGATGATGAGTTCTTCTTCCGCGGTTTCGCGGAAGAAGGCTGACAGGGTTGGTATCTTCGTGCTGATGCCGGAGGAGAAGCAAAGAGAGGCTGCAGGGCAGCAGGCGGTGAAAACTCCGGACTGGCACATGATGTCCTGAAGGTCCATCCGCCACCACCACATCCCAATTTGTCTCGTAAACCTCTTGTGAAAGCCTTGCTAACAATGCGTTTGCCAGTTTGCACCTTCACTTCTTCTTCTTCTTCTTCTATTACTACTTTTAGGGAAAATTGTAAAAAATGCCCCTCTATAATATGTCAATTATCAATGTCACCCCTGAATTATGAGTGGTGTAAATGTTGCCCATCAATTATCAAAACGGTGCACATATAGCCCCTCTCGTAACGAAAATGTGGTTCCCTGTTAGTGTAGGACACCATTAAGTCGGAGTAAATATGTAATTTAGTTGTTTTTTCTCTCCCTCGATTCGAAGTACCAGCGATGGACAGCGACGGGGAACTACAAGTCCGTTACGGGAGAGGCTATATGTGCACCATTTTAATAATTGAGGGGCAACATTTACACCACTCATAATTCAGGGGTGACATTGATAATTGACATATTATAGAGGGGCATTTTTTACAATTTTCCCCTACTTTTATTACTTCTAATGCTAGCCAATGGTGAGCAGAGTTGTGGGTGTTTCCTTGCACCTTTGAGAAGCATATATGCATCTTCAGCACGTGTGTGATACTCCACCTTGTGAACTCGACTCTTATTCATACTAATCATCATCGTTTCTGATTTCATTTTATCATCATCATCCTCAAGAAAGAGACACATCCACCCACATTCAGCATTGAAATGAGACCTGAGTACTGGCTTTCGAGCCCAAAAACCAGGATACTGCAGGGGGCTCTTTCAGATATAAGATCCGAGAGAAACTTCATTTCCTTCTTGATAAGAATATTGACATGGTGATCATCGCCACTTACTAGAAGACTGACGGGGTTGGTATCTTCGTGCCGGTGCCCGGGGAGAAGCAAAGAGTGGCCGCAAGGCAGCATGTGAAAACTCCGGACTGGCACAATATGAAGGCAAGAGAAACTGGATTATATTGGCTGGATCGGAGATCTGCAACAAACAATTTCATTATGTCGCCTTCTGAGTTGTTTATAGCATAGGATCAAAAGACTAAGTTGAATTAACAGAAATGCCGCTCATTTAGATAGTCAACTAACGACATAAGTGACGGAGGACCAAAATTGTCCTCGTCACAATAAGAGTATCCACAAATTGTCTGATTTTTGTAGGAAGGACTAAAATTGTCTTTGATACCATAAGTCTAGGACAAAAAATATCTTTTACTCTACTTTTTTTTTTCTTTTTGCTAAAATATATTATTTTTATAATTTATAAAATATTATATTATTTTAACTAAGACGTATTACAATTTAAAAAAAAAAAACATTTTTTTGAATATTATTATCTGTTCATAACTACTTTCTTAATCAAATGAAGTACAAAAAGTCAATATCACTTGCATAACCTTCCACATAAGGAAGTAACTTGATGCCATCGACAACAAAGTTCTTGGTAGCAAAAAAAATAAAAAATGAATTTACAAGATCAACTCAATAAAAAATGATTATTATTTATAATTCAAAAGTGTAAGCTGAATGTTAATGCAATTATATTAGCCGGTGGCATACAAGGAAGAGCGGTGATAAGCAGTCTAGCAGACACGTGTAATTATGATCCTCCTTTGTACGCTGAGTTTCTTCGTTCACTCTGGTTTCTGTTGCTCCGAGGATAGGGATGATTCTGAAGATGAAGGTATTCACCCCCGTCAGGTGCTTGTTTAATTATGCATTGGCTTCAAGGCTTGGTTTTCAGGCCGATCCGGCCACTAATTCTTTTGTAGTCCGAACAAGAACTAGCTGTTGGCCTTTGATTTCCGTTCAATCGCCGCCACCGCAACTGCACCTACGAGCATTCCGCCGTCGCCACAGGTTACTTTTTCTCCTTCTATTTTTTCCTCTTACTTTTCTTAATTCTCCACCGTTCTTACATCATTTACTTTGATTGCTCTTCAGGTATCTGTTAAATCTGTTCAATATCACTGTTTCTGAGACGAGAGAGATAGAGAGGGAGAGAGCGCGCGATAAGGAGGAGGAATGGGCCTGATTTCAGTGCCACAAGTGATGGTATGGTTGAAAATTTATTGAAAGCTTGATTAGTTGATTAGCTGGTAATTCAAATATTAACACTACTGTATTATTGTTTTTATTTGAATTATGAACGTTTTTTTTTTTTTGTTTGTTTTCAGTTCTTCCATCACTAATTTCAGAAAATGTTATCATTAATAATCATCTCCCTGAAAAACAAATGATCAAAATGAAATTCCCTATATGAAGGGGGAGCTGAAGAATCAAATTCATCATGCTACTCTCATCACCTATTGTGTGAAAGCTAGCAGGGAATAGTCCATTTTGCAGACTAGTTATTATTATTATACTTTTGGTACAAGTAAATAAGTCTTGGTTTATAGTTGTTTTTTTTTTTTTTTTTTTTTTTTTTTTTTTTGAAGGGTAAGAACTTTATTCAAACTAAGTAATAAATTGTTCAATACATGAAGGAATCGATGAAAACCAAGTAGCATGACCAGAGTGAGAACTAGCAGCTCGAGCTAATGCATGAGCACATTTGTTCACTGATCGAGAGATGAACTCAATAGACACTGATTCAAAGTGTCGTTTCAATAACATTGCCCGCATATGAAGAATCCGGGGCATCTTGATTTATGAACCTGCATACCATCTGACAATCCGAGTGAAGGATGACCTTACGCCAACCTTGAGAGAGGATCCAAGATAGAGCTTCCTTAATAGCCATGGCTTCTGAAGCAATGAGAACATTATCCGTTATTAAACGTCCCGGGATAAACGCGCTTTGGGATTCGGATATAACTTTCTCAAGAACCACCTTAAGCCGATTTGCCACCATTTTAGCTAGAATTTTGTAGGTGGCATTACAAAGTGCAATCGGTCACAAATCACCCATATTTATAGGGACTGCTTTCTTTGGTTTATAGTTGTTTATCATTGACTTTAAGAATAACAAAGCAAACTGATTTGCCGGTAAAACCAAGAAAATTTAACAAAGCAGGTGCATTGCAAATATGGACTTGCTATTGTGCAACTGCCTTGTGCTGTTATAAACCACAAAAGATGGGCATAACATACAGTTTACTTCTATGTTTTCCAGTTCTTTGAGTTTGTTACAAGTCTAGATGTGAAGTGTCAGATACTTTATTCTTTCCTTCATTTTAGTGTTCTTCAGTATGTTTCTTTGTTTATCCACACCAGCTTCTTTGTGAAGTGTCAGATACTTCTTTTAGTGTTCTTTGAGCTTGCATACAATTCTCTTTCTTTTTAATACCACATTCAGGGTTGGTGACAGAAACTTGATTCTAGGTAGGGGTTCTATGTTACTCCATTCAGATTCAGCTGCAACTGGTGCTCTCAATGCAAAAGAGGCCATCCCATAGTTTAGAAGTTGCCCCAAGGAAAGCAACACAATAAAATCCTGTTCTGTCTAGTTAAAAATACTATGACTTCTTACAATCGTATTTAACACAAAAACTTGGGTGAACAGTCGTATATTCCAAACAGAAAACTATTTGGAGTTGTTTTAAAATTTGGAAAAGTGTTTTCCTTTTACAGTTTGGAAAACAAAACTTACTTGAACACAAAACTTTCTTTTCCATTTTCATTTTCTATTTTTCTGGAAACATGGAAAATTGCTAGAAACCTAACAAGCCCTATCTTCCTTTGTACGAGTTTTGATGACTTGTGGCTCTTCCATGAGTGACTTAAGTTTATGGTAATGTGCTGTGGCTTTGTTGTTTCTAAGCTATATCCTTTATAACCTTTCATTTTTAGGTTCGAACTGGTTGGAGAATTTTTGGGAACCTAATGGATGCAGGAAAATTACCAGTTTGTGAAGTGGAGAGTTTCAGGACTGGCTCTGACCACATTCTTGAGAAAGATGGTGTACGGTATGTGCTAATGTTTACCAACAATGCATTCCTTAATTCATTTCTTGTAACTTCTGAAATATGGAGTTGGTATGTGATGTATTCTGTTCACTTCCCTCAATCATTATATTACGATGCTGCTTCTGCTGCCCATTCTTTTGCCTTTACATGATATTTTTGGTTTTCTTTTGTATTTTAGAAGCTAGGTTTACTTTGAAAATTGGCAGGGTTCTAAAATATTCTGAACTAAATCAAGTATTCTGCTGCCCATTCTTTTGCCTTTACATGATATTTTTGGTTCTCTTTTGTATTTTAGAAGAAGCTAGGTTTACTTTGAAAATTGGCAGGGTTCTAAAATATTCTGAACTAAATCAAGTATTCTGCTGCCCATTCTTGTTGGATATTACGTCATTGATTCCACTGATGATTTCTCTTATGTTGATCTGATAAGTTGCCAGAAATCAATACTTTTTTTTTTTTTTTTTTTTTTTTAAACAATCTCTATGATGAACTGCAGCTATTAAATAACAATTCCATGATTTTTTTATTTTTTATTTTTTATTTTGCGGATAGATGAAAGTGTCACATCCAAAGAGGGGTTCATTTTGTTTTCACATATGGGTCAAGTATTATCTTTTGATTATTGATCAGCATCGCTCTTCTATATTTCTCGTGTTTTGTTTATTAATGACTGGAAACAATACCTAAACTTGCATTTCAATGCTGCAACTAATATTTTGGAAGCCTGTAACTTACAAGCTACTGGTTCTGTGAGTGGTGGTTAGAATGTATATTAAGCAGTTTGAACTGGGTGTCTCACAACAGAATGTAGATGCCCAAACTACATTGAAACCACTGATAGGTGTGATTGTCTTCTGTGTGCTAGTCTGCCTCATTTTTCTGTTGCATAAGAGTTTCTACTGTTATTACTTCAGATTTCACAGTCTTTATCAAAGTGCAAGGACTTCACAGGAAGAGAGAAGTCAACTGTCATTAAATAGAAGCATATACTGCACTAGTATTATGTGCTTGACAGAAACCTCATTGTGAGGATTGTAGCAGGTTGCACCTTCCATCTTTCCCCGATGTGTTACATGGCGTATTATTTTTGGTTCTTTTTGTTGCATGATAGCATGATAGCATTATAGCAATAGTAAAGAAACTCCACATCAAAAATTTGTATAATTTATCTAATAAAATTGTTTATATACTGTATATATGTCAGTAAGTTCACATGGTCTCAACCAGATCCCTATGTTTTATATATGATTCTCATCTTCTTAAATCAGTATTTCATATCAGCCTCTCTATGGAACTTAGTTGTGTATACTTTTAAGCTTGTTTTTTTACCCAAGATACTTAAATCCTATATGTTCAAGAAATATTCAGATGTGTTCTTAATGAACAAGATAATTTGTTCCCAGGGAACTGCTTTATTGTCTCTACCTGCTCAAATTGCCTTTGTTTACACAAGTATTCCAATGAACAAAGTGTGAATATGAATGTTTTGCTATAACTGAGCTGTTTTCTATCATAATTGAGTCTAACCAGGAGTCCAGGACTATAACCTTCAGCTTTACTAAACCTAAGAATTTAATTCTGGTTATATTTAATATGAATGTTGGGTTGCTTCAATGTTGGGACTTCAGGTCTTACCATGACTTTTAGGAACTTTGATAAACCCTGCAAATTTTAGAAATTTTCAGGGTCCCTAACCTCAACGGAAATGGTTTTCAAGGTTCCTGACAGAGGGACTGTTGATATGGATTCTAATGAGTTAAGTGATCCTAAAAGTCATTTTTATAGTTTCAGAGTTTATGAATTAAATTTCTGAAAGTTCAGGGGGGTCCTAACTCCCAACATTTAAACCAAAGAAAAAAAAAAGGATGGATGCTGGAAATAAGAAATTCAGAATGAAGTTTCATAAACTATCAAAGTGGATTCTTGTATTAGCATAATAAACAAGTAGCAGTGCTTTAAAAGGAGCATTATTGATCTATCCTAATGGACTTCAAGAGACATAATTAAGGAGCTTTAAATATTTGCTGATCTAGGATATAGATGCTATAGTGATTAAATACTTTCAGGTCTGTGCTTGATTGACTAACCTATTCTTCATGGTATTAATAATATACTAACATTTAAAATTGCAACGAAGTTGAAATACTCTGATCCAGGAGGCAATTAGAAATAATGGATGATTATTCAAGAAAAAGGATGGTCTCTGTAGGATTGGCAGATTATACATTTAATAAATTTTGCTATTGATAATGAATAACAGTGGTTTGAAGGTGGGGGCTTTGTTGTTCATCCAATGAAGATGATTATCACTCTGTACTTATTTCTGTGTTGTACTTTGTTAGCATATAAGGTTTTTCTCTAAGATTTTTGAATTTACATTCTGGTTTCTACTACAATGATATTTTTATGCATCAGTATCTGTCCTTTCCTTTCTCATAATATCACAAATGTTTTATGAATTGTATACATAGAGTGTCTATTTTGTGCATGGTCAACTTAGACTATCTACTTTCTTTTTTTTTTTTTTTTTTTTTTTTTCCTTTTAATTCAGTCTGTGAAGCACAGAGTATTATATGCTCTGAGTCCCCCGATTAGATGATACGTTCAGTATTTGAATCAGTTCAATTTAGATTCCGTTGGCTTGTTACTTTTATAAGTATATTTTCATTGGCTCCAACTTGAAGTGTCATATGGATGCAGACTAAAACTGCTCAACTTGGTGCTCTGCCCTGCCATGATGGTCCATCTCAGCCACATACTCAAGCCCTCCTGTGCTAGGCCTCCTTTGCTATCACTACTTCTGTTCCTTTTGGATTCTCTGCTGATTTTGCACTCTTTCTAGTGGGCAAGGGTCATTTCACCTGTTGTCTTTTGGCCTATTATACTTCCATGATCAGTTCAGTGGTAGGTCCAGACAACTGTATGTGGGAAACTCAATTGTGCAACTTAGGCAAGAACCAGCTACTTTGAATAGTTATAGCAGTTTATTGATTTTTTTCGCCTGAAACTGAGTTTAAAAAAATTTAATTCCGTCCGACATTTCCAAGTGGCATCTCAGTGTAGCATGCACTAAGAATGTGAAATAAGTTGCTGAGATGCTGTTTGTCCTCAATAGCTTTCTTATTGTAGCAACATGTGAAGGTTCTGGATTCCTTTCTTATGTAAGGGAACATATGCTTTTTACGGTTCGCTTCCCTACAAAAAAGATGATCTGCATATAGCATTGGGAGTTTAGTATGCTTTTTAGTTCATTTTCTCTTCCTCCCCTCTTTTTTCTGATCACCTCTGTAACTCAGATCACCCGTGTCATATTCTGATACTGACTTGTAGAAAAGTAAAGGCATTTAGGGTCACAGTCTCTGCGTCTGGATGTTCTGAAAAGGAAATATGATTGCTATTCTTACATTCTTACAGTTTGATGCCTTTTATGGATAGGATCCTGTCTGTGACCAACTATAAGTGGTATATGCACACTGAGGTTGACAAACACTAGGCATTAATTACTCGATTACAAGAACTAGATATTAATTACTAGATTAATTAAGATGCTGTAGCTTCCTTTTATAGTAATTTTCTGGTGGGTATCTATACATTTTTCCACCAGAAATAATTTTTTCTTAATAAATCATATTTGTTGGCAATTAGGAGATGGGTGAAGTAGCATAGAACCCCCATGATATTGGGACTGAATAGGAATGAGTAGCAGCTCATGATAGATGTTCATTTAGTGAAAAAAGCTGATAGAAGACCATGTCATTCTCAAATTTCTTGTCTACCAAACTTTGAAGACAAGCGGTCCAGCCAAGAATTCAAGTTAGGGTACTGTATTATAGTTTGCTTAAAAGACATTATTGTATGTATATTGAAGTGAACTGGTGGGGTGGCTTTTGCTAGCAGCCACTAGGTGGAGGACAGTTTTGTTTAGAACTTCCAATGTTTGCACTGTAGAATACTCTATCAATTGTAGGATGTATAGGTCTTGACAAAGCTTATCGTGTTGCATTAACCTGTCTCTGTCCACTAAAAATAGTAAGTCTTTCCCTAGCAAAGAAGACATACTTTTGTACCTATTCCTATCTAAAACCACCCCTTATCCTAAAATATCCAAGATGAAAATCAATAGCGATTGTCTTTGCTCCCCATTTTAACAAGATCCATGTTGCTTGTCCAGACCTACCACCAAATAGTGCTATATTTAGTAGATAGAGAAAGAAGCAGGATATCCTTAAGTGGAAAAAGATTAAGGAAACTGTGTTAGTTTCTTTTAACTTTTGACACGGGTGTACACCTAAGTGCTATTTTGTAGTAACTCTAGTTAAAAAGATAAAAGCTTTTTGGGCTCTGTTTCTTGGGACTTGATCTTTGGGCAAACTGATTTTTGCCCCATGTTTTGTCTTGGTGTCATTGTGGCCACTACTCCATGTTACCTCAAAACCTCACCCCAATGAATCCCCATTCCTTCCTCTTCTTTCCTCCCACCCGAGTTAGTGTTTTGCTGATTCTTTTATAATGGAAATAGATACTTGCATCTTCTGAACAGAATTTGGTGTAACATGAGCCAATGCCACATCTGATTTGATGTTTGCATGATGTTCATTGTTCAGCACTGTGGTTGGGGGAAAAAAAAGTGTGTAGTCTTCCATCTTCAAAGTTAGAGGGCAGGAGAGCACTATTGAGTAATGTAGAAAAAGTGAAGTATAACTAAACTAAATGCAACTTTTTGTGTCCAGCAAGACTACAGTGGCTTTTGAATCTGGTGGGGCTGCTGTTGTAGCATAGTTATTGTTGAAATGGAGTATGTTCTGAAATAGAAGTTATGTGCTAGAAATTAGTGGATCATGATGCATATTACATGGATGAAGTTTCAATGAAATTTTTGATATTTGAACATATGATTAACACACCGACCAGATTTCAACTCTTGTTAGGTGCCTCTCATCTTGAACAGAGACTTCACAGTTACTCTGGCAGAGTATAGTAGCACAAAACAAGTTGTGAAAGTCAGGTAGGGTACCTAATCCAGTATCATCAAAGGGGGAGTGATTGAGATTTGGTAATACTACACGCCTTATCTTGATTGTACTGAGAACTAATTCTTGATGCCTCTGTCTAATCCACAACACATTGTCTTTGTTTTATTAGTACCAATGTGCTTAATGTGGGTGACTTTCTTCATTGTGATTACTGATACAACACCCAATGATGCCTCGTTGAACAATTTGCACCTTTTGTCCTTGAATCCGTTATGATGTTGATGAATTTTGTCAAATTATTTGATTTCAACTGTGGGATTACTTCACAGTATACAATGAATGCAAAATAATAAATAGTGAGGTCAGGACTTGGCATACATTTTGTTTGTATCTGAAGTCCTCGAGTTGTGCCGTGTCTTTTTAGGGTGAAATCGAGTTATGTCGGATCTTTTTATAATGGAATTGAGGTGTGTCAATCTCGATCTTTAGGGTAGAATCATGTTGTGTCAGATCTCTTCAGGATGAAATCGTGTTGTGTCGTATCTTTTTAGGATGGAATTGAGTTGTGTTATATATCTTCAAGGTAGAATTGAATTGTGTCAATCTCTTCGGGGTGGAATCAAGTTGTGTCGGATCTCTTTAGGGTGGAATTGAGTTGTGTCAGATCTTTTCAGGTGGAATCGTGTTATGTAAGATTTTTTCAGGTGGAGTCGAGTTTTCTTTTCAGAGTGGAATGGAAGAAAACGGAAGCATTAATAGATTGACAGCAAAAGGTCATGGTTGAATCTGTGAGGAATTGGATTATCATTAGTGATAAAAGTGGCTTCAGTCGTCACTTGTGCAACACTACTGGTATATGAAAGACAGATCAATGAAACATTTTGCCTTAATTAACGAATCAAGAATACATGGGGTAGGAAAGGTAAAAGATTTAAATCTCATCTTACAAAGTTGTATGTCTACGGTTAGACCCTTGACTACTACCTAAGTACCTATTGGTTTGGGAAAATCAATTTTGATATCTAACTTTGAACCTGGTAAAGGGTGTGTCGTAGTATGAGTCTTGGATCGGACTTTCTACGAGTTTTTTTTTTTTTTTTTTTTTTTTTGAAATATGATTTTAAATTTTAACTTCGGAATTACAATAATAGCAGTTGGAAAAGAAAATACTTTTTTGCGTGACTTGCTGCAACATACATTTTTATAATTCATAATATACATTATTCTAACTCATAAAATATATTATTTTACCACATAAGTTTTATTATTCCAACACATAAAGTACATTATTCTAACTCATAACATTCAACGATGTCGTTTTGAACTGTGGTTCATACAATAATTTGCCCAATCTCACTCGTTACTGGTCATCATAACACTAGCATTGACTTTTAGTATAAAAAGAATCTCTCTTGTATTCCAAACTTATACTAGACTTATTTACTGTAAACTGATAGGAGTGTTTGACCACTATATCAACATTCCTGATCACATTTACACTATCCATGTGCATGCTACAATGCAAGATCTTAGCACCAATATAACAGCTCTTAAGTCTTAATTACATTTGATTAGCTAGTTCGTCATTTTCTACCCAGTACAAAAGGGTCCTACTGCCATCTGGATGGGCAGGCAATCATGTCTTCCATCCATATTATTAGAGAAATTAACTTTTGATTAATTGCTAATAAGAATAATTTAACATTTGAAAAGTATCCAATTTTTCTTACGTGTATACGGAATAGTGTTAAAAAAGGATGAGTTGATGTGATATTCGCTCGTTCTCATTAATTGAATTAAAAAATGTTACGCAACTTTCAAACTCTGTATTATTATTGAATAAATAAATTGATTTATCGTTGTAAGAATCTTTTACAATGAAATGTACTACATATTTTTATGAACTAATTTAAGTTCAAAAAGTGACTAACTATTATGTAATGTGATGACATAACTGTTACTATTCTAATTGAGTGGTCACAGAATCGAATCAGGTGGTGGGAGATTTACTTTTTTGAGCTGAAATATATTGAGAAAGTTTAAAACAGATATTACCTTACTTTAGCTTGTAAAAAAATATGTGTAATTGAGGTTGGTTTACCTCCCACTTTCAAACACTGACACTACACTAGATTTTTCTAGTAAAAACTGTCGACACTATCTTAGCATGACCCGTGACCTTTGGCATGTCTTTGATATCAAATTGAAGCATGTGCTCCATCTTAAAGTCTAAGCTGATAGTTGGATTGCACATTAATGGCTATATGCTCAACAACTAGCTTTTTGTAACAATTTATTGCTTCAAATTAAAATACTAAAAATTAAAAAGATGCTCAAAGTGACTTTTTTGATCAATTTTTTTAAAAAAAGTATTTTGCATGTAATCAATTATAAGCTAACAACTAATTTATCAAACATCTTTCTACAATCAGTTAATGCTATCAACCACTCAAACCTACTAATTCAAGTAGCTAACAACTATTTACCAAATGTCCCCTTAATATTTTGGGGTAAAAATTGAAAACTATAAATTGTAGCAAGTAGCACGTACAGTTGCAAATAGTAGTCATTACATTCAGAACTGGAAAGGCAAAAAGGTTATTACTTCTTCCGTCCCATTTTATTTGTCCTACTTATTATTTATTGGTCAAACTAACTCTTTCTTCTTTGTTTATTTTTCTTTAGTATATTTTATTTATTTTTAAATTTGATTCTTTTGTTTAATAATTTTATATACTAATACTAAACTTAATATTATAAAAAATTAAATTAAAAATAAATTCAGTAAAATCTCGGTTAACTGAACCAGACACGTAAAATAAGACGAATGGAGTATATTTTTTTTGCAGCACAGAAGTTAGTGATGGACGCTGGTGAGGTGATGTTACCAAAGGAAACGCCAAAAAAGCATAGCCCCATAGGCAAACAAGGCTGCTGCTGCTACCTTTGTACAAACGTTAAATTAGAAACAGACAAAAACACTCCAAATTCCAAAAATTTTCCATCGATAAACCCCTCTCCCTCTACCTGGCAATCACTATCCTTTTCGAACATCCCCATTTCTTTTTCCAATTGATTAATTAAATCCCTCCATCTCTATTATCTTCGATCAGTAACTCAACAGTCCATTAGGTTTGGTGCGGCACAAGGAGCCACCCCCACAAACAACCAGCGAACCAAGAAGGTTACCTATGCAAGCAATTTTGTCACTTTTTAGATATAGGGAAAGATTAGAGAACAAAAACGTAACAAGTACAAGAATTTAGGTCAAATAACTCATACAACATCAAAGACTTACCTGAGATTGTGAGTTAAAACCAAATTAAAGTTGGGTTAGCTTATTAATCGTCCAAATCTGCTTAGCTAGGCTGGTTAGGATTGAAATCAGACTAAGTTAAATAATATAATATAATAATAAAGTGTAGTGTGTGTTAGTGACAACAGTGACATGGATATGTGCTATAAAAGCCTCCAATTGTGTTCACCTATTTGCCAAAAGAATATAATTGAACTGAACCCAGAATTAACACCATTATATTCTACTCTCTCTCTACCCAATTCAAGTCGTTTCATGCAACGGCTTTAGAGTGTTTAATTGAAAGCAACCAACAACATTAGCCTAACTAACCAATTAACCACCAAATGGTGAACCAAGGAGGCGACGACGTCGTCCCAAAGCCGTTGATTTTCGACGCCTCCGTCCTCCAACACGACCCAAACATCCCCACGCAGTTCATATGGCCGGACCACGAGAAGCCCGCCGCCGACGCCGACGCCCCACAACTCGCCGTCCCTCTCATCGACCTCGCCGGCTTCCTCTCCGGCGACCCCGCCGCCGCCCTCCAAGCCTCTAGACTCGTGGGCGAAGCATGCAAGAAGCACGGCTTCTTCCTCGTCGCCAACCACGGCGTCGACGCCACCCTCATTTCCCACGCCCACCGCTACATGGACCACTTCTTCCAGCTCCCCCTCTCCGACAAGCAAAAAGCTGAGAGAAAAGCCGGCGAGCATTGCGGCTACGCCAGCAGCTTTACCGGCCGGTTTTCCTCCAAGCTGCCGTGGAAAGAAACCCTCTCTTTCAGCTTCTCCGCCGACAAAACCTCCCACGATATAGTCGTCGACTATTTCCAAACAACATTGGGTCAAGATTTCGCCCATATCGGGTACGTAACTGAATGTGCTATATAATAAATATCTGAACAAGTCTGGTTGACTAACAACTTCTAGTTATTCAGTGCAATCTTAATATATAATAACGTTGTACTATTACAGGAAGATTTATCAAGAGTACTGCAATGCGATGAGCAATCTGTCGCTAGGGATAATGGAGCTTCTGGGGATGAGTCTGGGCGTGAGCGAAAAGCATTTCAGGGAATTCTACCAAGAAAACGAGTCGATAATGAGACTGAACTATTACCCGCCGTGCCGGAAACCGGAGCTGACGTTAGGCACCGGCCCCCATTGCGATCCCACGTCACTCACCATCCTCCACCAAGACACCGTCGGTGGGCTGCAAGTGTTTGTGGACAACCAGTGGCGCTCCATCCCCCCCAATTTCAACGCCTTTGTCGTCAACATCGGCGACACTTTCATGGTATATATCTATATATGTCAAATCTAATAATGTAGGTAACATAAAGGTATATATTATGTGTGGTAATTAAGGTTGTTTGAATTTGGTGGAAGCAGGCACTATCGAATGGGAGGTATAAAAGTTGTTTGCACAGGGCAGTGGTGAACAGCAAGAGTCCCAGGAAATCACTGGCTTTCTTTCTGTGCCCAAAGAAGGATAAGGTGGTGAGGCCACCAAACGAACTGGTGGACTCCAGCAATCCAAGAGTATATCCAGATTTCACTTGGCCCACCCTTCTTGAATTCACCCAAAAGCATTATAGAGCAGACATGAACACCCTGCAATCCTTCTCCACTTGGCTAGCTTCAACTCATCCCAACAAAACTATATAATATTCAATTCATTGATTGATTGAAGATGATGATGAATTGAAGAAGAAGAAGAAGAGCCGATATACTATTATATATATGCATGCTACTACTAGCTATCCGATCCCTACAATTCCATGAAGATATAAATATGTGAATCAGTGCCCTTAGCTTTCCGATCTCTCGTGGCGCCGGAAAATGATGATGACGAAAGGAAAATATATAATTAAGGGCGTTTCTCATTTCAAAACTTGTACTGTGGAACCGAAATATAGAGGGAAAATTTTTATATATATAATATATGCAATGTCTCTTCAATTCCTCTTATTTATTATTATTTTTCTCTTTTAATTATATTAATCAGTTCTTTTTCTTTAACCCCCACCCCACCCCACCACCTTAGCTGTGGATCGGAGTATATGAAATGGACTGATGGAATATATACATACATACAAATTAAATTAAACAATATACTAGATCAACAGATAGTAATAAAGTCAGTAGTACTAAAAAAAAATTAAACAATATACTGAATGATATATAGAGTGAGGTAACCTAAGCAGATTTACCTCATAGTTTTTTGTCGGGTAAGATTTATAAGGTAGGCTTCACTATGTGTGCACCTTAGCGGCATTATACTTTAATATATAGATTTTTTGTTATATTTAGGTTTGAATTGCTTGAATATGACCAAAACTTGACAAATTAATATTTAGGTTTGAATTGCTTGAATATGACCAAAACTTGACAAATTAAAGAAACACCACGTGAAATAGAAAAAAGCCAAAATATAAAATTAAAAAAACATATATCCAGGAGATCGACCTGGAGGAAATGTCCAAGAGATGAATATGCAAGATTCAGAAATAAATAAATAAATAAATAAGTGGAGCTAGAATCCATGGAGGGGATTGGAAGAGCTTCACTAAAGGCAGGATATAATATTTTTAATTATTTGCATTAGATTTTTTGTTTTTTATTGGGATTAATTATTTTTATATCTGGAGATTTTGGAGGGATGTGATAGGTTAATATTAATTTAAAATTTGTAAAATATTCCCAGAAAATTATTGACACCTAGGTAGTAACCTACTATTTTCCTCATCACTGTCCTTTGACACCTTGTATGCGGCAGGCAACATTCTTCCTATCCTATGATATTATAAATTATCCTGCAATTTTCTCTTTTTTTTTTTTTTTTTTTTTTTTTTTTGTCGTTATTTTTCAAAATAATACTAATAAATTAAAATGAAAGAAAAAGAAACAACAAGACTCCTGTCGCCATTCTCCTTGCTCGTTTACCTCCAAACTATGCCAACTATACTCTAATTATTGGAAATAAATATATAAAAATATACACACAGTGAATTAACTAAATGTGGGCTGTAATGCAAACTATGGGTAAGTGCATTAATTGAGTTTTTTTTTTTTTTTTTTTTTTTTTTTTTAAACCATGTGTCCAGAACTCCTGATCATGAGTTTGGGACCGTTGAAAGTTTTGTACCATAAGTAGGAGTCGACTGATCATATCAAATACGTGCACTCAAAATGTGATAGGGATGTATATAGATCGATCGAGAGCAAAATGTGGATATAATCGAGAAATAAAAAAGTTAATCTTTTCAAAGAGCCAAGTGGTGAGATCGGGAGCAAAACAAAGATGCTGATATGCTTGCAAGGATGCCAATTTTACATGCTAGGGGTATGGAGGTCAGGCCGGGTTGATCCTCCGAGGAGTTTGGTGAATAGTCTTGGTAAATAGGCTAAAGGTGGTCGGATATTAAGCAGTATGTGTGTTTAATATGAGGATCGGAGCTTATCTGTTTCATCAGTTGAGTATTTTCCTCTTTATAGATTAAAATAAAATAATAAAAGTAATATTATATCGGAGAATAAAATAGTATAAAATTATTTTTAGGTGGTCCTTGAGTGAATGAATGGAGTAGAGGAAGGGGCGAAAAGTGGAAGATAGGAAAAAAAAAAAAGGGGGGAGAAAGGGCCAAAGGTAAAGACAAAGGAGGATAGTCCCTATCCCACAAGGCCACAATTTCATGTGGCAGCACACAAATATATACACATTATTTGTTGTTTGTTACGTTGTGTGATTGCTTTTGTTGGGACATATATAACACGACATATCTTAGGATTGTATCTTGGATTCCTCTTGTCTTCCCTTTTATATCTCCTTTCATTTCATCTTTTTATTGCCATCACCCTTCATTTCTTCCCCAACTATTATTGTCATTTTTTCTCTTTTTACTTCGATTCTTATTCAAGAATTTCTTTTTTGAAAAAGGTCAAAATCTATATAGTCTAAAAAAAAAGGACCATGATCAATAGTGATTTTGCAGTTGAACACTTGTCATTAATCTAGCATATATGAGTCGTGATATTATCACCCTGACCTGTTTTGGGCCTGGTCTGTCTAACTCGTGATTGGAGAAACTTACGAATTAACCCGTATAACTCACTTTCCACCCATCTCAAATTTATTTAAATATATTTTGTGTAATTGAATTTTGAATTATTGTTTAAAATTAATATATTTATTATAAGAATTGAACCACAAACCTTTCAATTAATCCAAAATTATTTAAACCAACTATGCTAATGACACTTCATGAATGTTTTTGTATTATTATTCATTTATTTAAGTAATTCATATATATATATATATATATATATATATATATATATATATTTTTTTTTTTTTGAAAGGTTCCCGTGCGGATGTGCGGTGGATTAATGTGCGTGAGATTTGTACTTAATGTGCGTGAATATGTAAAATGCAGCAGAAAATATTGATGTCAGCTTCTTCCCCATCCCCAGTAGCTATTTGCCCCCTCCCTGATGATAATGATGCGGAGGCGGCGGGCTATGGTGGTTAAGAATTATGAGAATAATACAACAGAAATCCACACTTAGCTGCTGTGCAAATTTTACTGTGCATGCTTCATTTATATAAACATTCAACTGCACTGAAGGTAGCTGATAATCCAGAATCCATGGCCAAATTGAAGGAAGAAGTAACAAGAAGCTTGGGTGTTAATGTGCGTGAGTTTCTGTTCTGCTTCCTTCTGAGCTCGTAATTCTGAAGTACTCACGCACATTAAGCACAAATCTCACGCACATTAAACACAATAATCAGGCACATTAAGTACAAAACTCACGCATATTAACATGACGCACATTAAGTACAAATCTCAGGCACATCGAGTACAAATCTCACGCACATTAAGTATAAACCTCAGGCACATTAATCCACCGCACATCCGCACGGGAAGCCACAATTGCACCTGATCCCTTCCCTATATATATATATATATATATATATATATATATATATATATATATATATATATAGAAGAGCGCTCATATGTGGTCATGTCATTAAGTGTGGTGGTGTGATCGTATATGTGTCGTTGAATCAGTTTAATTTAACGACCGTGGCAAATTTTGAGGATTTGAGAATTTTCGCGCATTTTGGTAAGTGGGGGTGTTATGGTAATTACAATGGCCATTTATAGCGGTCGGGTTCCAGAATACACCGACAGTGTTGACAACATGCACCAATAGTGTAATAAAACACACCACAGTGAAACACACCAATACTGTATTCCCGAACACTGTATGGTGTATTTGTTCATATCTAATAATGGCGCGTTTTTGGTGATGCGTACCTAATTTGTGTAAGTTTTTTGCTGTGCATTTTATAACATGGATGGTGTATATTTGTATAACAATTGGTGCGGCCGCACTGACCACACGGGAAGGCGTTGCCGCACCTGAACTTGGCACCAATGGGAATCTATAAATACACCAGAGTAAGGCTAATAATGCACCAATTACACAAATAAAACACACAACAATGTGATTTCCCTTATTCCGGTGCCCTATGGCGAGTTTACCCTTGCAGTTCGCCGGGTAGGAGAATGTGCGCGAAAATACTGGAAGAATCTTGATTAATGTGCATTGGATCTATCTAATCTAATGGCTTGCAATTGACTATATGACCACACCTAACAACATGACTGCACTTGATCGCCCCTATATATATAATTAAGTTCCAGTGCGGGTAGGTGTCTCCCGTGCGGGTGATTAATGTGCGTGAGTTTTATACTTAAGGTGTATGAGTCTTGTGCATGAGGTTTGTGCTTAAGGTGCGTGAGTGTGTACTGAGTTTTGTGTTTAATGTGTGTGAGTTTTGTACTTAAGGTGCGTGAGTCTTGTGTTTAAGGTGTGTGGATTTTGTGCTTAATGTGCGTGAGTGTGTACTTAATATGAGTTGTTGTTGAAACTTTAAGGTGCATGAGTTTTGGGCTTAATGTGCGTGAGTTTTGTGCTTAAGGTGCGTGAGTCTTGTGCTTAAGGTGCGTGAATTTTGTACTTAATGTGAGTTGTTGTTGAAACTTAAGGTGTGTGTGTGTTTTTGTGCTTAAGGTGCGTGGATTTGTATTCTTAAGGTGTTTTGTTTGTGTGCTTAATATGCATGTGTTGTGTACTTAATGTGCGTCCACCAATACAACCGCACGGGAAGAACTCCCCGCACCTGATCCCTTCCCTATATATATATATATATATATATATATATATATATATATATATATATATATATATATAACTTAGTCATATTATATTTATTACAAGTATTAATTAATATGATTAATTGTAACTTTATATAAATATTAATATATAATTTATATAATAAATATAAAGTTTATTTATTACATAAACTATATAAAGTTATAAAAAATTTATAAACTTTATAATTTAATAATATTATAATTATAAAATAAAAATATTACATATAAATTATATTAGTGTTAGATGTAAATTAAATAAATTATAATTATATTACAAATTAAAATCTAATTATTTGAATATAAATTAAAATTTAATTATCTAAACATATATTATATATAAGCACACATGACATTTGTTTAAAAAGTTCACTATATTTAGGGTTCGAGTTTTGGTATATATATGAATAATTTAATTTTTTTAAATAATATAATTAATAAGAAACGGGCTGACCCATTTAGCCTGCCAGTCCGTGCTTAGCTGGGTTGGGCAAAAAATTTCAACCCAGGCCAGATTTAGAATGGACTGAGTCAATTCGGCTTGTTCTTTCCCAACCTGTGACGAATCAGTCCGTTTTAACAGCTCTACATATATGCTTGAAGATGCCCCGCTTATTAAAATATATGGAATAAAACTTAATTAGATTACACTATCTTACCTACACTTTATATAGCTCAATTGTTTGAATTCAAAGATAAGATTCTTGTTTTCTTTATGTGTGTATAAAATAATTTTGAATGGGGATAGTTGATTATTAATTAAAGTTTAATATAAAACATAACTTATTTGAGGGTGTGCACGGAGTAAAGTCCACTTATTTGTAATAGTTTAAAAATTACACAGGAGAAATAAATCACACTAGTAATATTCTCGTAATCTTTTGATAAGAGAATTATGCTCAAACTACTCGATAATCCCTTTCGGAAAACTAAGTGCACTTGTTGTTTTAATTTATACAAACTCATATACTTTTATAGGTATTTGCTTAATTTGATTTTTCTAGTTAAGGGTAGCAATGTAGCATGCACTATCAACAGATTCAACACCCAACTACCAAATCTCCAACTCTTTAGGGTCTTTGACTGAAATAACTCCAGAAATCTTGTGAATGCTCTTGAATTGTAATTAAAAAAAAAAAAAAAAAAAAGGTTCTGCCAGCAAATATGAAGAGTAAAATAATATTAATTATTTCTCGATATACATGATCAACCGGACCACAATTCCACATAATTAATGGCTTTATTATTATATATAATTAATCATAGGATGCTAGCCAGTAGGCAGTAGCAGTGATTCAGTGAAGGGTCTGGACTAGCCTATATATTTTCCTCTTTTCATTTTAATTTGTAGTGAATTTTTCAGAAAACATATTTTTCTAATAATCAATGATTTGAAACGATAAGGTTAATTAATGTGAAGATTATAATGATTAATTACTTGAGGTAGATTAATTAGGTGACACAGTCACGCACACATGGTATGAGGTTGGCAAATCCGGACATGTACATATGTTGCGACAAATGGATAGCTTATGAGATTGAGTTGGCCTGGGAAACCTCAGCGTTTTTAACGGTTAATCATTCCACTAATTAATTCATTATTATTGTTGTGATTGCTTAAGTACAATGATATAATCGAGATCCGGCATGTATGCATAATGCATGTCCCTTGTCGTCCGTCCAGGGACGGAGTCAGAAATTCGATTGAGGGGGGCGAAAGACGAATTCAGAGAATTTTTCTAGAAAAGACGAAACATTAAAACAAAAGAGATAATTTAAAAATAAATAAATAAACTACCTAAAAAATATAATTGTAAATATTGTTGGATATGGACGAAAAATAAAACGCATAGAAACTTTATAAAAATATTCATAACAAAATATGAAACATAATTAATAAAATAATTTGAATAGAAAACACATTATAAATTACACATCTTATTATAGAGTGTGTATAATATTAAAAAAAACTATTAAAAAAGAATTGTAAAATTATGTTGATGTTAAGATTGGAACCCTTAACCTCATTATTATTACCAAAGTTGTGCTTTACCACCTACTCTAACTCACTTCTTGTTAATATTTTATAGTTTTTTTATATTAATACTAAAACATGTACTGTATATACATATATACATACAAATACTATATATGGGGTGGGGGTGGGGTGAGGGGGCAGCCGCCCCCCTCTCCCTCCGTCCCTGCGTCCGTCCATGAACACATGAGAATTGATTTGGTGAATCTTCGGAACTATGATTTTGACAGCAAAAGAGGTTTAGGTTGCTATTCCAAGTCACTTGTTTTGTTTTATGTATTAAAGCTAAGGGTTTGATTAGTAAGGGACTAATAAGAGCACACGACATAGGGTTTTATCCCTATATTGAACATTTGTTGGAGATATTTTTTTAAAAATAAATTTGTTTGTTCTGTATAGGATATAATATATATATTTTGTTTTTAATTTTAAAGTGATTATGGTATGGGTCAAGTTAGTATGATCTAGAGTATCGGACTTATATTGTTGAGCTAAAGATAGTGATAGCCAACGTTGGTCTTGGGCTTGAGATGGGTAAATGATCTGAGTGAAGAAGGAAATAAGAGATGATCAACTTTACTAGATGATATATATATATATATATATATATATATATATATATATATATATATATATATATATATATATATATGGATGAGTTCAGGTGCGGATCATATAGCTTCATGTGCGGTTAATACAAAAAGGCACACCTTAAGTACACAAACTACGTATTTTAAGCACACAAATAAAGCAACTTAAGAACACAAATTAAACCACGCACCTAAAGTTTTAAAATGACGCACCTTAAGTTTCAACAATTGACGCACCTTAAGCATACAAACCACACACCTTAAAAAGGAAAATCACGCACATGCATAAAGTTTTAGGCCAACACACCTTTAATTTCAACGACTAACGCACCTTAATGACACAAACCACACACCTTAAGAAGGAAAACTACGCACCTAAAGCTTTAGATCGACGCACTTAAATTTTCAACACCTGACGCACCTTAAGCCACCAATCGTTATACCCTACACCACGGCACGCGTAGCACTGTGCGCCGCGCGCCTCCCAAAACGACGTCGTTTTGGGGTCGTTTTGGAAAGCGTGGTAGGAAGTTGCTGTGATTATGTGTATTTGTTCACACAATTATGTGTATTTGTTCACACAATTATGTGTATTTGTTCATACAGTTATGTACATTTTTTATACAATTATGTACATTCTTTTTATACAATTATGTACATCCGAATCAGAAAATTTGTGTGTATTATGTTAAGAGTTGATGTGTATTATGTTAAAAGTTTATGTTTATTATGTATTATGTTAGATTATGTGTATTGTCTTTTAAAAAGAGTATGTATATTTTGTTATATAATTATGTACATTCATGTATACAATTATGTGTATTCTAGTATAACATTATGTACATTTTTGAACAACGGGTTTTTTTTAAAGAAAAAATTATTGCCATTCACTGGGGCGGGAAATTTCAAAAAAATAAAAATAAAAATTTAAAATGACGTCGTTTTGCATCTGGGCGCACAGTGCAACGCGCGCCGTGGTGTAGGATATAAATTGCCTTAAGCCACACAGTACAAAAACCACTCACCTTAAGCACAAAAATCACGCACATTAAATTTGACCTAGATGCAAAAAGACTAAATTTCCACCGCGCGTTCTTTTAATCAATGTTAATCCTGGACGTTGATTTAGGCAATATTAATGGCTCAGATTTAACCGCACAATTACACCTAGAAAGACCTACCGCACGCAAACACACACATATCTTACATATAATAAAGCTATATGGTTGGGAAATAATTAATGTTACAATTAATTACCAATATTATTATTATTACTAGCTATAAATATAAAATAGCCACAACATCTTTTACTATAAAAAAAAAAAAAAAAAAAAAAAAGAAGCACAACATTTGAAAAATAAAATAGCTATTTTTTTCTCGCCCATAACAAAGGATTACATTTATTGAATTAATGGAGTTATTAAATGTTATGATATTAGGTTTAAGGATTCCGATTCCCGATTAATATAAAATATGAAACGATGTAATATTAGTTAAATCTCTGACTTTACAATGAAAGTCTATTTGATATGCTTTTGTTATTTATGGTGGTTCTTGGGATTACAATATTAATTAAATTTTCGATGAAAGCCTATTCAATATCTGAAACAGTGCAATTAATGCAAGCCTCTACATATAATTTTTCTCCATCTCAAATGCTTCAAAGAAATGGCAAAAGCGAGAAGGGATGAAGAAAACAAATGTTGCGGACTGTGGGTCAATTATTGGACTTCAGAATTAAAAAAAAAATCATTTAAGCCATAAATAAAAATTTAAATATATATAAACGCATATATCGTATGGGTCTTTAATGTTTTTCTGGATGTCTAAACTTAGGACTTTTAAAAGAAAAAAAAAATACATTTGAATTATCTCCACAAAAAGTGGTCTTGGACTTATAAAATGACATTTGAGTTTATGGAATGCCATGAAAAGGCCCCACACTCCGGCCCGACAGAGCATTTGGGAGGATGTAAATCATGGTGACTCAACTGAACATGAACCACAGAGGCTAGACCGATGCTCACTGCGCACAAGGAGCCCCAGGCTGAACCCCAACCCTAAGGGTCCCCACACCCCGGCCCGACAGAGCATTTGGGAGGATGTAAATCATGGTGACTCAACTGAACATGAACCACAGAGGCTAGACCGATGCTCACTGCGCACAAGGAGCCCCAGGCTGAACCCCAACCCTAAGGGCCCCCACACCCCGGCCCGACAGAGCATTTGGGAGGATGTAAATCATGGTGACTCAACTGAACATGAACCACAGAGGCTAGACCGATGCTCACTCCAGCCCGACAGAGCATTTGGGATGATGTAAATCATGGTGACTCAACCCCTGGTCATTCTTCCAAAGTTTCACCTCTATGACCAGTTGAGCTACCCATGCGGGCATAAAGAATATATTATATAATCATATAAAAAATGTGTTTAATTAGAGTTTAAATTTACTCATACAAAATTTGAAATTTACTTTCTAAATGTAATTATCTTAGTTATTATTCGTATTGAGAAAATTATAATATAGATGAAATACAATTAAGAATAAATCAATGTAATTATGAAAATTCTCTCTATAAGTTTATTTGAATATGTACATAATTAGAGATTATATTAACCATACAAAATTTTAATTATAATTTTGTATTCTATAAAAATAATAAATACTTGACCAATAGAAGCTCAAAAATATTATTATATTAAACAATTTAAAATATTTTTATTTTTTCTATTTTTTTATTTATATTTATAATAACATAATTTTTTCCCCGTGCATCGCGCGGGTGAATTACTAGTTATATATATATATATATATATATATATATATATATATATATATATAGAGATGTGTATTCAAATGAGGACAAGTATATTATAGAGGACTGTGAGGACAGATGTAGTGTGTGCCATTAGCCGGTATGTCGTGTGCATGGCCGAATGTAGTCGTGTGCCGCAGTTTGTATGTCGCGTGCTAGATTTGTTAATTTATAGAGCATGTGTTCGAAACCTGATGTTTACATTTATTCTTGTGTGCCATTGGCCCTGTTTGGTAAAATGGCTGTTAGCTGATTGTGTTAATTAGAGGGTATAAATAGTTGATAACATTAGCTGATTGTAGAAAAGTGTTTGGTAAATTAGCTGTTAGCTGATAGCTATTTGGTATAATTTCTTTTCTCAAAAAGCTAATTGAAAATGTTGCTTGGAGTAGCTTTTTGAATTTTAGCCTTTTGGAGTTGCAAAAAGCTAATTAACCAAATATTTATATTGATATTTTAACTAAACCAAACAATTAATATTGATCAAATAAGCTAAAATTGGCCTATAGACCAGTTTTTTTTACCAAACAGGGCCATTATGTATTAAGTTGTGTGCCTGCTATTAATTTGTTGTGTGCCCATTATTTGTCCTCACAATCCTCTATATATTGTTGTCCTCATTTGATCTCAACCCTATATATATATATATATATATATATATATATATATATATATATATATATATATATATATATATATATATATATATATATATATATATGAGGAAGATATTGATCGAGTCACAGTTATGATATAATGGTTGGTAGGGGCTTAATCAAAATTCAAAAGTAGCGAATAATGTAGTCATTAGTCATGAGGCATCTTTAATTTAGCGAATAATCAAAACTGTGGCAGGAGATGTTGGTGGAAATGACTACAAATATGACAACTAAATTAGAGTTTGAGATCGAAAATTTTGGCATACTGAATTTAGAAAAAAAAAAAAAAAACTATTAATATCATTGAGTCATCTATATAGAATGTATCACCATAATCTAATACAATTAATGATCAAAAGGGTTCCAACGACCCAACACTATTTGTGAATATCATTATCCATCTTATCATTCTTTAACTTATGTGTCTACTTTCACATTTTGCATTACCATTCCGATTTGTGTTGGTTTTGGACAAATAGAATTGTCAATATATTTGGGACATATATAGATGGGCTCATAGGCACGTATATATAGAATATGGCCTTCATGTATTTTCATGGTTGTTCAAGGTATGGACCACAATATAGCTCTATCTAATATGTCTAGTAAAATACAAGCCCATGTATATAATGTCATGTAATCCACACATAAGTTTATAAGCAAAGTCCAATCCATATATAACTATGGAACACCAAATTATGTCATCCAGCAATGAAGCGAGTGTGTGCTACTTTGCTCCGTGCTTAAACCTTTGATTTATGAGGAAGTTTATGTATAGTCATTATCTAAAAGTGTGATTTGACTTAAATCGACCTTATGACCTTAGCCGACAAAAAAGACTACAAAAAGATAAATTAGTCTAAATTATTCATAATTGATCAGTTCAAACCATTAAGAATAATAGACAACTTCGACATACATAGAGTTGAATTTGGAACTTTGTAACTCAATTATATAGTGCTTATACTATTGATTAAAGTTCACATAGGTAAGATATAAGCTCATGATACAAGTTCATTTTGACTTGCAATATATTACTAATAACATGCAATATATTACAAATGAATAATCTACATCAAAATATATATAATGGGCCTACTAAAAATAAATATGCAATATACTAAAAATAAACTTAAATGAGTTTTACATTGCAAGATGGAGGCTTAATTTGGAACGTTCAAACTACCCAGGTAATCTACTCCTGGGACATGCTTTTTGGCAGTAGGTATTCAATTTAATCGTTATCTTTTGTTCTTCACACTACTACTATACAGAAATTACATGCAATGTCAAATATATAACATCGATTTTATACAAATTAAAAATGAGGTCAAAATAATAAATAAATTTATAATTATTTTAAAAAGACTTTCAATGTCAGTTTCATGAATGAATCAATGTTGTAACTAATTTTAAATAAATAAATAAAAATACACTATACGACGTGATTTATTTATATAACCGACGTCGTGTAATATTTTTAGTTTTTTTTTTTTTGAATAATATGTATATGACGTTAGTTTTTAAGAAAATCGATGTCTTTTTGTCTTTTAAAAAAAGAATTAAGTGTACGATGTGGGCTTATTTTTTGAAAACGACGTTGTACACTATGATTTTTTTTTTTTATTAAAGCTAAGACATTAGTTTTTTTTTTTTTGTAGAAAACTGACGTTGTAGGGTTTTTGGTAGAAAACTAACTTTGTAGGTTTTTTAAATAAATTATTTTTTTTCAGGATATTACGTCAGTTTTTATAACACCGACGTTGTATCCTTATTTTATATACAAATCTGACCGTTCCCCGGCCTCTTCTTCTTCCTCTCTTTCGAACCTAAGTCATTTCCCGCGCCCTTTCTTTTTCAACAGCCGCGACATCGCACATTCTTCGCCACCGTCGCCGACCTTTCTTCTTCACCGCCGCCACCGACCTTCCCCTCCTCTCTTTCTTCTTCAATTCTTCTCCTTACCGCTTCCTCGACTTCCACGTAAGCTGTTCTCACCGCCATCGTCGTCACTGCCATCTATCCTCCTCTCTTCGGTCTTGTCGCCGTCGCCGTGCTCTTGGTCACCACTCGTCGCGCCACCGCCACCACCGGCTTCCTTCATTGTAAGTTTTTATACATTTTTAAAATATTGTTTTAATTTTTGAATTTTTTATGTGTTGAAAATAATTATTTTAATATATTTAGAATAATTTGTTAATATTTTTAAAATTTTGTTAATATATTTCAAATTTTAGAAATTATTGTTAATATATTTTGAATTTTAAGAGTTATTGTGTATTTTTAGAATTATTGTTAATATATTTTGAATTTTGGGAATTATTGTGTATTTTAGTCATGGTAGATTAATAAATTTTAAATTTTAGGAACTATGTGTATTTTAGGAATTATTATTATATTTCCAATTATTGTTAATTTATTTCAAATTTTAGGAATTAATATATTTCAAAATTTAGGAATTATTGTGTAGTTTATAAGGCATTATAGGTTAATATATTTTGAATTATTGTTAATAATTTAATATATATCAAAATTTTGAAATTACTTTTAATATATCATTATAATTAGATTGGATTATTATAATTGAATGTGTGATTATTTTAAATATTATTGTTGAATTTAGGGTGTTTTAGTATTTTATTAATTGAATTGTAAATTATTTTGAGATTGTTTGAAATAGTATTGCTATGACTTAATATCCATTTAGTATATTAATTTACAAATAAAACTTATAGGTGATTAGTTTGATTCGGGGTTTGTTTATCTACGTGGACAACTCATTGGTGAGGTAAGATATTTCTCTATTTATTTTCCTACGAACTTTAAGCTTTCCCTTGTGCATCCGTTGATTGGTCTCACCATGGTCTATGTTTATCTCTGCTTTTGGCTTTACCTTGCGCATCCGGCGATTAGCCACATTGTGGTTTACGTTTAAATTATTTTTGTTTATTATTATTAGGAAATTACATCTTTGGTCCCTGAGTTATACCCAAGTTCCAGTTTAGTCCCTGAGTTATGACCGTATCCATTTTTAATCCCTCAGTTATGAACGAAGTGGCGCATTTGGTCCCCGACCGTTAAAATTGACGGAAAAATTAAAAAATATTTAAAATTTGAGGGGTAAAGTAGGAAATTCACATTTTATTCTCCTTTTATACCAAAACCACTTGCACAACATTATTTTTCACTTCTCAGCCTTTTATTTCAAGATTGTTCAATTCTAAAAGCATTTCAATAACTCTAGTATGACTTGTTAGGAACCTGACTCTCGTATAACAAACTTAAGACTTAGCACAAACAAACAAATACTTGACCATTGTCTTCAGACGTGTGAAACATACTATCCTATCAATTTTCAATTTTCTTTACTAAGCAACAAATTAAAGGTAATCAAACCAGAAATTTTGAGATACAAAATGATTTCAAATTACTCAGGTTGCTTTTATGAGAAATTCACCAACGGAATAACTTGAAATTTTTAGTGTGTAAATTTTTTTCATATGCAGTAGTTTACTCAATAATCGTTTTTAGAAGTTACAAAAGTTTTTAAAATTTTCATAACTGAGTCTTTGGTTCATTATTCAGTACTCTGGTTTTTAAGAAGACAGAGGAGGTGATGGATATACATATAATATAATTTTCATATATTATCAGGATATACGATTCTTGCTTAAGTTACTGCAGAGCTTACGAAAGAATTTTACGTACTAAAAATCTCAAGTTACCCCCTTGGTGAATTTGTCATAAAAATAACCTGAAAAAATTGAAATCTTCTTTGTATTTCAAAAGTTATGGTTTGATTACCATTATGTTTAGTAAGGAAAATCAGAAACTTTGGATGATGTATTTTACATGCTTGAAGACAATGATCAAGTATTCTCTTGTTTGTACTGAGTCACATGTTCCTTATATGAGACTCAGGTTACTAACAAGTCATACGAAGATTATTGAATTGCTTTTTGGAATTGAAGAACCTTGAAATAGAATGTTACACTACTACAGAAAATAGCTTTAACTTCGGCTAAATGACCCCATTTAACCTCGGCTATCCTACGACGTCGATTAAAGCGACGTTGTAAGAAAATAAACGACGTCGGTTATTTAACCGACGTCGTACGTATTTTAAAATTAAAAAATAATGCTACGACGTCGGCTAATAGCCTATTAGCCGACGTCGTAGCATTATTTTTTAATTTTAAAATACGTACGACGCCTATTAGCCGACGTCGTAGCATTATTTTAAATAATAATATATATTTACGACGTCGGCTAAGAAAAATAGCCGACGTCGTATATATTTAATTTTTTTTAAAATGCTACGACGTCGGCTAATAGGCTATTAGCCGACGTCGTAGCATTATTTTAAATAATATATATATATATATATATATATATATATATATATATATATATATATATATATATATATATATATATATATATATATATATATATATACGACGTCGGCTACGTAAAATAGCCGACGTCGTATATATTAAAATTTTTTTTTTTAAATGCTACGACGTCGGCTAATAGGCTATTAGCCAACGTCGTAGAATTATTTTAAATAATATATATATATATATATATATATATATATATATATATATATACACGACGTCGGTTAAGCAAAATAGCCGACGTCGTATCTATTTTTTTTTTATTACTGTAAACGTTTTATGCTTTCTAGCCCAACCTGCTGTGCAATCAGAACCTGTGCAGCTAGTTACATTCAACATCAACATCAATTAATTCAAACTACATACTAAACATGAAACTAATTAAGCTACTAAAACTAAAATTATTATAAACACAAAGTAGTTTTAAACATAAATTAATATATAACACAATGCAACAAAACTACTAATTAACATCAAACCAATAAACACAAAGTAGTTTTAAACATAAACTAGTATCAAATTAACAACGTTTTATTAACCCATTCATCAATAAGAAACTTAGACCATTTGTTTCTAACGTCATCAATCTCTTGTTTGTTGTAGGGCAATCGTCCTTGTCTTTCCAAAATCTACAAAGTTCAAAATAAAAATAAAAATAATAAATAAGTAAATATTTTAAACAACATTTGAAGAAGAAATATGTATTATTAAATTACTTGCCTTATCCATTCCTTTGCTTAGGTTGTTGGAAACAATTTCCCACATGAATTTCATCACATAATAACCACATTCGGTGCTTCCTTTTTGTATAGCACACTACATTTGAATTACAATAAAATTATAAAAAAAAAGTAATAAAAAACAATAAGTTTGCATGATTTACAAAGTGAAAGAAGTACTTACCAAACATGTAGTCCATTTCGTTGGACGAGAATGTTTCTTTCCACTCATCATGCTTGTTGCAGTCATACACCTATTCATATAAGACATAAAATATATGTAAATATTTGGCATCACTACTTTAATAATAACTATTAATTCATTATATAAATTTACATACGTTTCCATTATATGTTTAATGTCTTCACGCGGCCCATGACCAAGTGAATCAAACCAAAAAATTTCATTTAATCTAGGACAAATCGCCATCAGCATCCAATGCTCACTACAAATAAGTAATTTATTAGTTATACGTAAATAAGTAAATATAATATATAATAAAAATATATTATATATAAGCTCTTTAATTTAAAACGTAATTAAAACTTACTTGAGAACGTATGGGGCTAAATATACATTTTTGTTCCCATACTGCATGGTGGCATTTATATATGATTTCCTTTCTTCTATATTATTCATTTTTGGTTGAATCCAATATGGATCTAGGAAACCATAAGTGTCTTTTGATGCCAACTCAAAACTGATGTAAATACCCCTATTCACAAATACAACCAATTATACATAAATAATCAAATATATAAATATAAAACTATTATGCATAAATAATCATAAAGAACTTATTATTACCTTATAAATAACTGAACTAGAGAAACATCGATGGTGTCCATAGTTAAGAAACGCATTATCTCCACACTTTCAAGGTGCAAGTCATAATCAATCTTGCCCATAATACCACGAGCCACATGGATCACAAGATTATGTTCGAAACGGCGAGCTATTGTATAAGCTTTTTTGCACTCAGCAGTCAAAGAATCTAGAACAATACTAGTGTCCATGGTATTGTCTTTTAACTGTGAATTATAATACAAGTAAGAATTATTATTTTAAAAAGTAAATTATTTAATATTTTAAAATAGAAATATTATCAGTATACATACCGCATTTGCTTCAGTACATAACTCTACCAGCTTCTTTGGCCAAACGATAAAGTGTTGGCTTGCATCACTTACAAGCTTAACCCCACCAGTGGGGAATGGTACATGTGCAGTTGGGTCACCAACATCAGTTACACTCACTTTCACATTGTTTACATCCAATGCAACCCCATGAACTTGTCTACCACTGTAAGCTGTCCCATATGCCACTGGACGTCTAATTGGATCTTCTAAAAACAATTGACATCGTGCCCCTAACTACAATAATTTTTAATTACAAATCATATAAAATTTTATTGATAAATAATAATAAGATAACTATAAACGAATACTTACAACCGGTAAATTACTAAAAGGGTCTGGGGAACTAGCTTTGTCACTGGGAGGGGGTGGCACAGCATCCACACATACGGCTGCACCTGCTTTGGCTGTAAAGGAGTCTGCATAGCACTAAATTGCAACATCATACTAGCTATTCTTGCCTCAAATTGCTCTGTTATACGTTGACCAAATTCCTCCCGTTCAGAAATATTTTCCTGCTTTTGTTTTTCTAACGCTTCTGCAACGGCAGCATCAACCATTTGTTGAACATCATCAGGAGTCTTTTGCTGATGTTTTGCATGGCCAAAAACACTTTTGATGCCATGTCCTCTTCCCATGGCTCTAACACGTCCACAATGCTCATCGGTACCCAACGCAACAGTCAATGAATCCTTTCTTCCATCCTCAACAAATTCTCCTTGAGAAATTTGCAACTCAAGAGTATCCTAACATATATAAAAATTATTCAATACTAATAATTACTATTACTGTAGTAAATGACAAGATATGTACTTACAATTTTTTCCGCCACCACTCTAGTTGAATCAGTCCGATAATTTCCTGACTTGTCCATTCTTGCTTTCTTCCATTTTTCGGCTCTACGTATGGGACTTGGAGGACTCATTGTATACGACGGATCTGCATCAGCACATGCTTGTTGTTCTTTCAACTTCTCGTCCATCATCATCTTCTCCAACCTTTTATAACCTCCTCGAGCTAAAAGATGTGGATGAATATTCTTAGCTTGTATGTCTTGAAATTTTTTCCTTGTTGCCTACATACATACAAAATATTAATCATATGATAAATTCCATATCCCTTGTTCAAAATATTGATAGAATAATAATGATACCTCATATGATTCACCCGTATGCGATTGATAAAACTCATTCCATGTCTCTTGTTCAGGGAAGTCGTATGTTTGACAAGGGTTCTGACCTGCATAGCAATCTTGCTAAACACAGTAGACAAATTACGTACCCGAGACCGGCGGAGAACAGTGGAGGAGGAGCGCAGCAAGGACTGAACTTAGTCAAACCCGATTGACGCCTAACAAAAAATAAACCAATCAAATATTTTCGAAGTAGCAAAGCAGAAAAGTTTTTTTTTTTTTTTTTTTTTTTTTTTTTTTTTTTTTTTTTAAGTAAGCAAAGCAGAAAAGTTTAATTTAAAGAGAAAGTGAGAATAGGTCAAACACACCAACATTCATACAGAGTGCTTTACGTACAAAATATTGTGTTCAATCATTTACGTACAAAATATATAAAAAGACCGACCAATAGGAAAGTAATGTTAGAGAAAATTTACAAAGTGTCCTATGTTAAGCTATCTGGTATGGCATATATGTATGTCAGATCAGTATGTGAGTATTAGGAAACATCTTTGCTTTAATTAGGTAACAAAATAATTGCTATTTTCCAAAGTGATATGTGACAAAGTAAATAAGGCAAGATCAATGTTTAGGGTAATGCTACTTGCAATAAATATTTTGTATTAAATATTGTTTTATCTTATCTATAATCTAATTAATTTATAATAAAGATCATTTTTGAATAGGAAATGCTTCCCACCTCAACACTTATCACTCTTAAATAATAATAAAAAAAATGATTTATTTACTTAGATTATTACTAGTCAATTGATGGACCCCAGTCCCCAGCCACTTTGAATTAATAAAGAATCTACATATATAATAAAACAAGAGACACATCAAGCAGTGATAATTATTTTTGCTAAGAACTTTGTGATTTGATGGCATCATTGTAGTCCTTCAAACGAAAAGGTCACAGGTTTGAGTCCTATCCCAAAGTTTACTAGTACGGTACACAACATTTTCCTTTGAGCACATGTCTATAAGTTCAAAACATGTAATTTAATATGATCACTACTAGAATGCTGAAACTTTTTTGCCCTAAGGAGCTGAGACTTGATAGACATGCTTCATCTTCAATTTTGCTTTTATAGCCATATTTATTGCAGCATAACCAGTATTGGTTCATTTTTATTACTATATTATTATTATTTTCATTATATCAATTAGTTAAAAAAAAAAAAAAGGAAGGAAAATATTTAGTTTTTTCTAAAACTCAACTATAGTTGGCCACTAATATTTCTTGAAATGGTATATAGTTAAACATAAAATTCCCAATAATTCATAAAATTTCGAAATATACACACAACAATTCATAATTTACCCAATAACTTATAAAATACAAAATATATGAACAATAATAATTTATAAAATTCAAAATTCAAAAAATATAAAAGAGTAATTAAATAAATAAATAAATAAATAAATAAATAAATATATATATATATATATATATATATATATACGTACCTGCCGTATATACGTCAATCGACGACGACGTCTGGCGGCGTGGCAGCGCGGGCGAGCGGCAAGCGGCGAGGCTGCGAACGGCGAGGCGGCGGCGAGCGGCGAGCGGCGACGACGAACGTCGAGCGGCGAGCGGCAACCGTCGAGCGTCGGGAGATCTGATCTGTCTACGGTGGCCATGGTGGAGGGTTTTGGTGGCGGTGAGATGATGAGAAGATGAGGGTTGAAATGAGTCTTCGATCTGATCTGTGTTTTTTACGTATTAAATGAAATGATTATACGGCGTCGGCTATATACGTAGCCGACGCCGTATACTATATATATTTTATTTTTATTTTTTTAATTCGAGTATACAGCGTCGGCTTTATACTCGCCGACGCCGTATACTATATTTATTTATTTTTTATTTTTTATAGGATATACGGCGTCGGCTTTATAAATAGCCGACGCCGTATAATATATATATTTTATTTTTATATTTTTAATTCGAGTATACGGCGTCGACTTTATACTCGACGACGCCGTATACTATATTTATTTTTATTTTATTTTTTTATAGGATATACGGCGTCGGCTTTATAAATAGCCGACGCCGTATAATATATTTATGGCGTCGGCTGTACCCAAAAGCCGACGTCATATGTATTTTAAAAAAAATAAAAAAAATTAAATTTAAATATTTAACGTCGGTTTTTCGAAAAATCGACGTTATAATGGCGACGTTAAATCCTTTTCCTGTAGTAGTTTTAGGAAGTTGCAAATAATGTTGCAAAGGTAGTTTCAACATAAGAAAGTGAATAAAATGTGAATTTCTTACTTTACCCCTAAAATTTTAAATATTTTTTTTTAATTTTTCCGTCAGTTTTAACGGCCGGGCACCAAATGTGCCACTTTGCTCATAACTGAGGGACTAGAAATGGATACGGTCATAACCAGGGACTGAGTCGTCACTACCATTATAACTCAAGAATCAAACTCGCCATTTTTCATTTTTTAATTTGGGTCGGGGACCAAATGCGCCACTTCGTTCATAACTGAGGGACTAAAAATGGATACGGTCATAATTCAGAGACTAAGTCGGAACTTGGGTATAACTCAGGGACCAAAGATTATTATTTTTTGAATACTACTGGCTCTATTACAACGTAGTATCTGTTCATATACTTTCTCAACCTACTGAAACACAAAGAACCAATAACGCCTCCACTGAGGCTCGAACTCATAATCTTCCAAATGGAAGTCCAACCCGGGTACCTACTACTACGTGTTAACAGAAGTTTAATTAGGGTTATTATTATTTTAGATTGACTTGTGATGGATAAAAGTTGGATGAATGCTCCTCAAATTAGTAAGTAACGAAGATGGAGTTGGAATATTTTTAGACTTTGAAAAAAAATAACTTTTCGAATAATAATGAGAGGTTCTTTTGGCATTGTAAGGAAGTGTAGTAATAAAAAAAAAGTGAAGTGAAAATGACATATTTGTTGATCTAATCTGTAATGAGATTAATCGCAATTATATAAAATGGATATGGCACGGTGAAAGAGATATGACTGCAACATCTTAGATGTATGTTAACAACGAAGCAAATGAAGATGAAGAGTTTGAAGATCAGTTGAATGAAATGTTTCGTGATAGTGGAGAAGGGTTCATGATGGATAATTTTTATAATTAATGTCCTCGCAAGTGCACGAGTCATTGTAGCAATAGCGTGCAAAGGCAAGGGTCGATCCCACAGAGAATTGTACGATGCAATTTAATAGCTTAAAATTAAATTAACGAACTTGATAATTTAAAATGCTCAAAAACCAACTAACAATCAAAATGAATTGAACTAAATAGATACGCAGTAGGAAACAAGGTAAGAAAGACAATAAAACAACGGCAAAGGAAAAAAACAAAACTAATATAGCAGACAACTAACACGAGAATAAAATCTTAGGAACATAAATACAATGCAATAACCTTGAATTTAAACTAATTAAAAGGGCTTAAAATAAATATCAAAGATGGAGACCAATTCAAATGATAACATAATTAAACCAAAATTTAAAGAGCTAAGCAATTAAATTATCTACCATTCCTAGTTTTGCACTTAACTTGATTGGCAAAATTAAACACAAACTAATGCAAAAGCTTCATAATACTCTCATCATATTCCTAGAAATCTTAAAACTAGCAGCACATTTGATAAACACGTAGACAAAAAGCAATGTAAAAAAACTAGGCAAACTAATAACAGTAATGACAAAACAATGGAAAATTGACAACAAATGAAGAAAGGAGAACTCTTAAGCCAACACGCTGCCAACTATGAAATTTCGTCACCCAATATGCGTACTGCGATTGATAAAAAATTCTCACGCCCACACCTCTCAGCCGACCAGTTTCGTTGCCACGCCGAACACCAAAATCCAGCCGTGTCGACCGCAGTTGTTGCTCGGAGAAGAAACTATCCGGCCACCGCCTCCGGATTTGCTCCGGGGTGAGTTAATGATTTTCCCCTTCGATCCCTCTCTTTTTATATTGCTCAATCTAACCGCTTCTTCATACTAGTCGGAGAAATAACCGTAGAGATTAGGGAGAACCATAGAGCTGAGGTTGCTGGATCGCTCGTCAATGGCCGAAGAAGACGCTCTGCAAGTCTGCGATCTCCTTTTGCGGTTGGTCTGTGATTGGCTAATAATAATAATAATAATAATAATAATAATAATAATAATAATAATAATAATAATAATAACAACAACGACGATAACGATAACGATAACAATAACAATAATAATTATAATAATAATAATAATAATTTATTGGACTGACAATTTAAATAAGAAAACTAATTTAATAACAAAAACAACCCCAAAAATTAACAATATTAATAAAAACTAATTACAGTAATAATAAATAAAAATAGATATAAATTAATCAATTAGTGCAAATTAACTATAAAAAGATTATTTAAAATAATACTAAAAATATTGTTTATCAGTTCACCGATCGATCAAATGAGATGGATGAATTATTGAATGATTCAAAACATCCCTCGTGGCCGGGTATAGTAAATATACCCGATTATCTACTATATTAAATTTATTCAAGTTGGGAATGAGTGTAGCAACAATAGTTTTACTGCCTTACTTGAAATATTAAAGGATATGCTTCCAGATGGTAATGAGCTTCCGAAGAGTATGTATGATGCCAAGAAGATTTTGTTTCCCATGGGTATGGGATATAAAAATATACATGCTTGCCCTAACGATTGCATATTGTTTAGGAATGATTACAAAGAATTGCATGCATGTCCAATATGTGGGGCATCTTGTTGCAAAGCAAGAGAGAATGTTACTGGTAAGGTAAGTTTGAATGGTCTACCTGCTAAATTGAATGGTCTACCAGCTAAAGTTCTGTGGTATCTAACAATTCTTTCAATATTTAAGTGTATGTTTTCAAATTCGAGCGACACGAAGAACTTAACATGGCATGCGAATAAAAAAAATTTGATGGCAAGCTTCGACACGCGGCTGATTCTCCTCAATGGATAACATTTGATAATGCATTTCCCGAAGTATCAATGTTACTTTTGGTAAGACTCAAAAGCTTAAATCTCAAAGATGTAAGAGGTCAAAATCTAATGTTGAGATACTTCCAAATGAGAAAAGGTCGTGGAAAAAGAAATATATATTCTTTGATCTTCCTTATTGGAAGATGCTAGATGCATGTGAGACATAGTACTGATGTGATGCATGTGGAGAAAAAATGTGTATGATAATCTTGTTGGAACTCTTTTAGACATAAAAGGTAAGACTAAAGATGGACCAGTGTTAGATTAGACTTGATTGAAATGGGTATACGACCTACATTATCTCCACGACGTGGGGATAAGACAACGTATTTGCCTCCACATGCTCATACTTTATCAAGAAATGAGATAATAAATTATTGTGGGTGTTTACGTGTAGTGAAGGTACCGCAATGAAATTCATCAAAATATCAGAAGACTTGTTAATATACAAGATTTAAAATTGGTGGAGTTGAAGCCTCTTGATTAATTGTCATGCTTTAATGCAACAACTATTGTCAGTGGCTATTAGAGGCATATTGCCTAAAAAGTTGATATATACCATTATAAGACTTATTTCTTTTTCATTGCAATCTGTAGGAAAGTTATTGATCCAAACAAATTAGATGAATTGCAAAATAACATTATTGTTACATTGTGTTAGCTATAGATGCACTTTCTAACTTCATTTTTTAATATCATGGTTTATTTGCTGGTACATTTGGTGGGAGAGACGATAAGACATTTTGGTCTAGCTTATTTGAGGTGGATGTACCAATTCAGACAGTACATGAAAGTCTTAAAAGGTTATGTGTGGAACCGTTATAGGCTGGGAGCATCTCTTGTTGAAAGCTATATTGTTGAGGTGGTTACTGAATTCTGTATTGAATATTTGGTAGGGGTAGAGGTTATTGGTCTTCTTAAGTATCGACATGAAAGAAGATTTGCTAGGAAGGGAACTCAAGGAATCAAAGTGCATATTATGTCTCGTGAAGATGTTGAGCAAGCACACTTGTACATCTTGCATAATACAAGTGATCGAAGTCAAAACCTATTTAGATGAACACAAGGCCTTGATTTGAGAGCAATGCCACCCTAAATGCCACCATGCAATATGGGAATAAAAGTTGTTATTTAACCTCATATGTTATCAAGTATTCTCACTTAAAACTACTAAATTACTTATTTGTAGTGGGCATTGGATGTTGGTGGCGATTTTTCCTCAATTATATGAAATCTATTGGTTTGATTCCATTGGTCTCGAGCCATGTGAGGACTTAAAGAGATAATGGAAACGTATGTACATTATAAATAATTAATAGTTATTATTAATATAGTGATATCAAGTATTTGCGTATATTTTATGTCTTATATTAATAGGTGTGTGAAGGCAACAAGCATGCTGAGTGGAAAGAAACAAAGTTGTCCACCGAAATGGATTACATGTTCGGTAATTACTTCATACACTTTGTAAAACTACATATATCTTATTGTTTTTATTAAAAAAATTTCTTAATTGTATTGTAATTCAAATGTAGTGTGTCAAACAAAGAGGAATTACTGAATGCGGATATTATGTGATAAAATTCATGTTGGAAATTGTTTCTACGCAAACATACAAAGAAATGGATAAGACAAATAATTTATTAAAATATCTTTCTCCTTCAAATTTTTGAAAATACTAGCTTATTGATTATTTATCTCTTTTCAACTTTGTAGAGCTTGGAGAGATTTGGAAGATTTCCCTACAATCAACAAGAGATTGATGAAATTAGAGACATATGGTCCAAGTTTCTTATTGATGAATGGGTTAATACATATTCTTTAGTATTTTAAATAATTGATATTGATCATTTTAATTTCAAATTATAATTATTAATTAGTATCAATTGTGGAGTTTATTAGCTTGATTAATTGTGATATTTATTAGTTTGATTAATCGAGAGATTTGTTAGCTTGATCAATTGTGAGATTATGAATGTAAAATTGCACAGATTTTGGGAGGAAATTTATAAAATAAATTTAATATTTTGAAAAATTTTATACGACATCGATTTGTTTTGCTAAAAATCAACGTCATTGTTTTATTTACAAATTTTTAAGAAAGATACGACGTTGGTTTTTCTTAAGAACCGACGTCACGTCGTGTGTGTGTGTGTGTGTGTATATATATATATATATATATATATATATATTAAGTAATATACCACATCGTATAGTATGTTTTATTATTATTTTTTAAAAAAAATAACCGACGTACGTATGTCAGTTATAATTTATTTATTACATATGTCAGAATAACTTCATAGAAAAACCGACGTCATTTGTCAAAAACCAACATTAAAAGTATTATTTGTGTTTAGGTTGATGGAGGATAAATTAGGATCAACCTAAACACAAAACAATTCCTAATTTACGAACAAAAAATATATGTAGATAAATCAATAAAATTTGTAAGTATTTAAGTTATACGGACTTAATTCATAGTTATTTATTTTCAAAAAAAAAAAAAAATCATAGTTATTTCACCAAATCAACAATGTATATACAGTATGAGGAAAATATGAGTTCCAGAAGAAATTAAAAACTTTTTTCAAATAACAAAAATAGTCAAACTATCATCAATTACTCTTTCCAGCTCAGCTCTTCCACAAGGATTTGAAGCCTTATATTCTACGGAATCCACAAAGTCATCAAGACATCAACTCATTCATTGCTGAAACAAAAATCAGATAATTACACAATCATATAAAAATGTATAGTGTATATAAATAACTGGCTGTCTAGCTTCCATCCCTAGAGATCAGACTAGAGACCAGTTTATTCTTTATGTAATATATATAATGCTTAAATTTAACTGGCTGTCTAGCTTCCATCCCTAGAGATCAGACTAGATACCAGTTTATTCTTTATTTAATATATATAATGCTTAAATGTGCCTGCAGTATATTCAATGGGGCCTACCGGCTACCCCTCCCCACTTATTTTAGTATAATAATAATCATATATGTAATATGCTGTCTTTCCTATCTCGAAAGCTACCTTCGTCGTTTGTACATAAAAGAAAATCTGAATCTATTAATATTGTTGACATCAGTAATATTGTAATATGGATGCCCGTCGTTGTCAATAAATTGTTGTTGTTGTTTTTTTTTTTATTGGCAATTAAAAATGTTTTAGATATGAAGTAGTAACTAGATAGATAAATCATCCATTGCATATAGAAAAAACATTTTGCTAAAGAATATATATTCTGATGAGCATGATGATCGTTATTCTTAACTTTTACTGTTGGGTAATAAGGTGGAAAATTCTAAAATAATAATAATCCTATGAAAAGATTAATACTATATGGGAAAAATATAAAAAATGGGAAGGAAAAGGTTGAGTGTTTGGGTATAGGTTTAGCACGAGTTCGAACACATAGTTCTTTTTCTTAAAACCTTATTTGCTACCTCTCACAAGTGCT